>NC_092723.1:95371082-95671082 GCF_047496885.1 Scyliorhinus torazame
GGCCTTAAGTAGGTTTACTTAAATGAGCGCGGCTTGGTCCCATTGTTCCTGATCCCAACTACTCGTGGAATTTAGGTGGATCCCGAAAGGTGTCATGGCTATCGGGAAGCCCGTGGGAGGCTTTACCCGGGAACTATCAGCCACATCACGCTCCTATTAGGGTGGGAAGTGGCTGGTAGATTGCGCCCTATATTGGATTAAAGTCACCCATGATTATTGTGGCACCCTTGTTACACATGCATCTCTATTTTCCTGTTTAATGCAATCCCTTCCATTACCACTGCTGTTTGGAGGCCTATAGACAACTCCCACTAATGTTTTCCACCCCTTGTTACTTCTTAGTTCCATCCGGATTGATTTTACATCTAGCTTTGCTGAGATAATATCCAGTCTCACTATTGCACTGATTTCACCCTTAACGGACAACACCACGCTACCTCCTTTTCCTTTTGAACTTCCATCACTCGTGTTTTGAATCCATCCGGGTTATAAGTGTCTCTGGGATATGCAACGCTCCTCGAAGAACACTGTTCTCGCTGCATTCTGAGATCCACACTTAGTGCCATGAGCCATCATCGGTCCACACGCAACCTCTCTCCAGCAGCAACTTATTCTATCGAAGCTGACCTTGTCCCCAGTTCGATTTCATTCTTCGTCTCATCCGATGTCTTATCCAAAAGCTTTCTCTCTTCCTTTCTAAGGAACACAAGCTCCAACAACTCACTGATAGCAATGCCCATCAGAGACCCTCTATACCTTACTGTCCCTCTGACCTCATTCCTTCTTCTAACCCCAGCCCTCTGACCTTCCCCTCTCTGGTGCTGAACGTCCATATCTCAGCGAAGGACTCAGATTCAACCCTTTATGTCTTCACATCAATGGATTTCGAGCCCGGCACAATGCTGAACTCTTCTTCTGCTCCCCTTGCTTCCGTGCTCACCTCTTTGAGCAGGAGGCCTCCCCCCATTCAATGGATCCTTTCACCCATCTACAATCTTCTCCCTTTACCTGGATCCCTCCCTCAGGCTTCCTACCTGCTCTCAATCTTTTCATTGAGAACTGTCGGCACAACATTGGCCGCTTCAATTTTTCTGCCCTTCTCACACACTTCAACCTATCTCTTTCTGAACTTGCTGCACTCTGCTCTCTCTCAGGTCCAACCCTGGATTTGTTATCAAACCTGAGGACAAGTGTGAACCTATTGTTGTCTGCCGTACTGACCTCAACCCCGTAGTGGCTGAGTGTCAACTCTCAGACACTTCCACCTACCTCCCCTGGACCACAACATCAGTGACAACATAGTTTCCAGGCATTCCTAAAGACCCCTAGTCTTTGACCTACAAAAATATTAATTAAACTTAAACCTTATAGCCATACCTTATTCCCAACACCCACAAAATACAAATATAATTACTTAAAACTGTCTCTATTTCCTTATAGTAGATGTTGTAAATATTTTGTCTTTTCTGATTTTGTGGACTAAAGTTTATATTGTTTTTTTCTAACACTGTGGAATCTTGAGGTTTTATTCTCCTGTTAAGTATGTTGGATCTCACACTTTTCCTATTTCAAACAAAAATTACTGATCCCTCACTTCTTGATTAATAAGAGGATCAAGGGTTATGGGGAGAAGGCAGGGGAATGGGGATGAGAAATATATCAGCCATGATTGAATGGCGGAGCAGACTCGACGGGCCGAGTGGCCTAATTCTGCTCCTATGTCTTATGGGCTTCTGGTCTATTTGGATCAAACCAAAATTTGATGCACCTGTCCAGAATCACAGAATCATAGAATCCCTACTGTGCAAAAGGAGACCATTCGGCCCATTGATTCTGCACCAACACTCCGAAAGAACAGCCTAGCTAGGCCCAATCCCCCACCCTATCTCCGTATTCCCACCCAACCCCTACACACCAAGGGGCAATTTAGCATGGCTAATCACATAACCTGTACATCTTTGGATTGTGGGAGGAAACCGGAGAATCCGAAGGAAACCCACGCAGACACAGGGAGACACAGGGAGACAGTGCAGAGGTTGGAATTGAACCTGGGCCCCTGGCACTGTGAGGCAGCAGTGCTAACCACTGTCACTGTGTAGCCATTAGATCATAGCAGCTATATTAGTTACCTGTTAAGTTGTGTTGGGTATATGTTGAATTAGGTTTGTTGCAGTAGAAGTCTTTAAGCGTGGAATCTTGTCCTCTGGTTTGTTTCTGTCAGTCGCTGGGAAACATAGCTTTTTATTAAAAAACATATCCATCTCTACACAGATCGTAACAGAAGGAACTTTCAGAAGAGCATTAACCACATCAATAAAATAGAGATGACAATGTTTGTAATGGAGAAAGATTAGCACTATTGAAGAATGAGCTTTTGTTCTTATATTCTATCCAAAAATGCAAAAGAGATGTTACTAATCTCGAGAATTGATAGCAGTATTCAGGAATTGGACAGAAACTGAGTATCACTATCGATAAAAACTTTGCAGCTGGTCTCCTGTGTCTATTCTATTAAAACTGACTGGTCTGAAAATTGACAGCAAAAGGCAGAACGGGAGTTGTTCCAATACACTTCCAAATAGTTTTGAAATTCTTTCTGATCACCAACTTCGATTCTCACAAAATGGAGGAAGTAAAAGTGTTGTTAATAATAAGACATAAATGGTGCGAAAGGACTGTTGGCCCTGACAACATCCCATCAGAAGTACAGAAGATGTGCTCCTGAACTTGCGAACCCCAAGCCAGGCTGTTCCAGTACATCGACAACACTGGCATTCAGCCAGCAATGTGGCAAATTACCCAGGTATATCTTGTACACAAAAAGAAGGCAAATCCAATACAGCCAATTATGGCCCCATCAGTCTACTCTGGAGCATCAGCAAAGTGGAGGAATGTGTAGTTGCGTTCATAGATCATAGAATTTACAGTGCAGAAGGAGGCCATTCGGCCCATCGAGTCTGCACCGGCTCTTGGAAAGAGCACCCTACCCAAGGTCATCATCTCCACCCTATCCCCGTAACCCAGTAACCCCACCCAACACTAAGGGCAATTTTGGACACTAAGGGCAATTTAGCATGGCCAATCCACCTAACCTGCACATCTTTGGACTGTGGGAGGAAACCGGAGCACCCGGAGGAAACCCACGCACACACGGGGAGGATGTGCAGACTCCGCACAGACAGTGACCCAAGTCGGAATCGAACCTGGGACCCTGGAGCTGTAAAGCAATTGTGCTATCCACAAAGCTACCGTGCTGCCCCAGCCTGTTATGCTTCTTCATGTAGCATAAGCTGCTTCCTTGATGTATACTCTGACAAAGGAAGGTTCAGACTTGGAGATAGGTTGAACACATTTATTGAACAGTTAACAATTGTCCTACTTGAGTTCGACTCTCCTGTTAATCTTACTATAGTAACTCAATCTAACTAACCAGTCTGCTCCAAGTCATGCGGTGGATGTAATGCTTCCTGATCTGCCCCTGTGTCTCTGGGTGTCACCTATGGAAACGAGGAAGAGCATGTGTGCCCTGTCCTTTTATATGGGTAGCCCCCTTGTGGTAGTGTCACCTCTGGGTGTGTCTTGACTGCCCTTTGGTCGTGCCCTATCTTACTGACCTATTGGATTGGATTGGATTTGTTTATTGTCACGTGTACCGAGCAGCTCAACAGATCATTAAGTACATGAGAAGAAAAGGGAATAAAAGAAAATACATAATAGGGCAACACAAGGTATATAACGTAAGCACTGGCATCGGATGAAGCATACAGGGTGTAGTGTTAATGGGGTCAGTCCATAAGAGGGTCATTTAGGAGTCTGGTGACAGTGGGGAAGATGCTGTTTTTGAGTCTGTTCGTGCGTGTTCTCAGACTTCTGTATCTCCTGCCCGATGGAAGAGGTTGGAAGAGTGAGTAAGCCGGGTGGGAGGGATCTTTGATTATGCTGCCCGCTTTCCCCAGGCAGCGGGAGGTGTAGATGGAGTCAATGCATGGGAGGCAGGTCCGTGTGATGGACTGGATGGTGTTCACGACTCTCTGAGGTTTCTTGCGGTCCTGGGCCGAGCAGTTGCCATACCAGGCTGTGATGCAGCCGGATAGGATGCTTTCTATGGTGCATCTGTAAAAGTTGGTAAGGGTTAATGTGGACATGCCGAATTTCCTTAGTTTCCTGAGGAAGTATAGGCGCTGTTGTGCTTTCTTGGTGGTAGCGTCGACGTGGGTGGACCAGGACAGATTTTTGGAGATGTGCACCCCTAGGAATTTGAAACTGCTAACCATCTCCACCTCGGCCCCGTTGATGCTGACAGGGATGTGTACAGTACTTTGCTTCCTGAAGTCAATTACCAGCTCTTTAGTTTTGCTGGCATTGAGGGAGAGATTGTTGTTACTACACCACTCCACCAGGTTCTCTATCTCCCTCCTGTATTCGGACTCATCGTTATTCGAGATCCAGCCCACTATGGTCGTATCGTCAGCAAACTTGTAGATGGAGTTGGAACCAAGTTTTGCCACGCAGTCGTGTGTGTACAGGGAGTAGAGTAGGGGGCTAAGTACACAGCCTTGCGGGGCGCCGGTGTTTAGGACTATTGTGGAGGAGGTGTTGTTGTTCATTCTTACTGATTGTGGTCTGTTGGTCAGAAAATCGAGGATCCAGTTGCAGAGTGGGGAGCCAAGTCCTAGGTTTTGGAGCTTTGATATGAGCTTGGCTTGGATTATGGTGTTGAAGGCGGAGCTGTAGTCAATAAATAGGAGTCTAATGTAGGAGTCCTTGTTTTCGAGATGCTCTAGGGATGAGTGTAGGGCCAGGGAAATGGTGTCTGATGTGGACCGGTTGCAGCGGTATGCGAATTGCAGTGGATCAAGGCGTTCTGGGAGTTTGGAGGTGATGCGCTTCATGATCAACCTCTCGAAGCACTTCATTACGACTGAAGTCAGGGCCACTGGTCGGTAGTCATTGAGGCACGTTGCCTGGTTCTTCTTTGGTACCGGTATGATGGTGGTCTTCTTGAAGCAGGTGGGGACCTCGGAGTGGAGTAGGGACAGGTTAAAGATGTCCGTGAATACCTCTGCCAGCTGGTCCGCACAGGCTCTGAGTGCACGACCAGGGACCGCGTCTGGGCCCGTCGCCTTCCGAGGGTTCACTTTCAGGAAGGCCAATCTGACTTTGGAAGCTGTGATGGTGGGTATGGGTGAATTATGGGCTGTTGGGGCACTCGCCAGCGGATTGTTGGTTACCTGCTCGAACCGAGCATAGAATGCATTGAGTTCATCGGGGAGGGGTGCGTTGCTGCCAGAAATACTGTTCGGCTTCGCTTTGTAGCTCATTATGTTGTTTAGTCCTTGCCACAACCGCCGAGAGTCTGTCTGTGACTCTAGCTTGGTTTGATATTCTCTCTTGGCATCTCGGATGGCTTTGCGGAGGTCGTACCTGGATTTCTTGTATAGGTCAGGGTCGTCTGCCTTGAACGCCTCAGACCTGTCCTTCAGTAGGGAGTCAATCTCGCGATTGAGCCATGGTTTCCGGTTGGGGAACGCACGTACTGCTTTCTTTGGCACGCAGTCGTCCACACATTTGCTGATGAAGTCTGTGACGGTGGTGGCATACTCATTTAAGTTGGTCGCTGAGTTCTTAAATATGGACCAGTCCACTGTCTCTAAGCAGTCACGTAAGAGCACTTCTGTCTCCTCGGACCAGCACTGCACAACCTTGTGAGCTGGTTTCTCCCGCTTGAGCTTCTGCTTGTATGCTGGGAAAAGGAGCAAAGTCATGTGGTTGAATTCCCAAAGTGCGGTCGGGGAATGGAACGGTAGGCACCCTTGATTTTTGAGTAGCAGTGGTCAAGAGTGTTGTCGCCCCTGGAGGGACAGGAGATGTGTTGGTGGAATTTTGGCAGTACACTCTTGAGGTTGGCCTTGTTGAAGTCTCCGGCCACGATGAACAAGGCCTCCGGATGTTCTGTTTCGTAGTTGTTTATTACTGTGTATCGTTCGTCCAGCGCCTTCCTCACTACTGCCTGGGGTGGGATATAGACCGCTGTGATAATGGCTGAAGTGAACTCACGTGGAAGATAATATGGGCGGCACTTCACGGTCAGGTATTCCAGGTCTGGGGAGCAGTAGGTCGCCAGAGTCGCCACATCCAAGCACCAGGAGGAGTTGATAAGGACGCAAACCCCTCCACCCTTCGCTTTGCCTGATGATGCCGTGCAGTCCGCCCGGTGAATTGAGAAGCCTTCAGGTTGTATGGCACAGTCCGGTGAGGCGGGATGAGCCATGTCTCTGTGAAACTGTGGATCTGTTTGGGAGAGCTCGCAGAGAGTCGCTTCGCTCCGGCGCCATCTGGTTGAATGTCTGTGTGTCATGATGTCTCTGGTGCTCCCTCTAGTGTTTATCCAGTTCTAGTGTATCTACATTAACCCCTTGTGTATCTACAGTGATGCATATCACCACATCCCCCCTTTTTTCGTGTTACATATTTTCTGTACAGGGTTCAAGAAAATTGAACAAAATAGGTAGATAAGTGATGGCATGTACAAGTCATGATGACAGTGATGACTATACAATACCAAACAACATGTATGAGTCCAAAGTTCATGAATTAATATGGTTGAGTGTCTGTCTTGTTTTGTTGGTGAAGTGGTGATGTTAATGGTGGCATGTCCTTATGAACGCCGTCAATGTCCCTGTGCTTAAGGAATCAAGAAGTGGTCAAATCACTTCGTTGTCTGATTTGGACTCTTTTTTATGCTTGTGGTAACGATGTAGTATGTAATCTGTGTTGCGATATTGATGCCATATATCAGCTGCCTTGAAAGCTGGTCTGCTTGCTTGTAGTGGAGCAAACTCATCTGCCTTGAAAGCTGGTTTGCTTGTTTATAGTGGAGCACACTTGAATCGGTGAGATTTGCTGTCATGCCATGGTATGGCTGTACTCTTGCCAGTGTTAGGAGCTGAGCTGTTACATTGTCCTGCATTTGCAGAGTTGTACCATGTCGTACTAGTTGTTGTTCCAGTGTTGTTTTTGTTGTCGTGCTTGTTGTTGACGTTGGTGCTGTTGGTACGCTTCTTGTTGTTGTCAGTGATGTTGCTTTTGTAGGTTTTGTTGTTGTGTTTGTTGCGCTCAAGACCACACCGAGTGGAGAATTTGAGTCCTTCACAAAGTTACTTGTGTCAGTGTCCTTTGTGGCATCTGCTGTCTCACTGAGCGTGCCATCTCTGATTCCTCAGCGCTCACCATCTGGAGTCATGTCCGGTTCACTGGAATCATCTTCGGCTTGTCGATACTCCCCGCCCGGAGTCATTTCAGGTTCACTTGAATCAGTTGAGGTAAAGGGTTGGCCCACTGAAGAATGGGCAAGGGAATCTATGTGTGAGCCAGAGGAAATGAGCGAGGTACTAAATGAATACTTTGCTCAGTATTCACCAAAGAGAAGGAATTGGTGGATGCTGAGTCTGGAGAAGGGTGTGTAGATAGCCTGGGTCACATTGAGATCCAAGAAGACGAGGTGTTGTGCGTCTTGAAAAATATTAAGGTAGATAAGTCCCCAGGGCCTGATGGGATCTACCCCAGAATACTGAAGGAGGCTAGAGAGGAATTTGCTGAGGCCTTGACAGAAATCTTTGGATCCTCACTGTCTTCAGGTGATGTCCCAGAGGACTGTAGAATAGCCAATGTTCTTCCTCTGTTTAAGAAGGGTAGCAAGGATAATCCAGGGAACTACAGGCTGGTGAGCCTTACGTTAGTGGTAGGGAAATTACTGGAGAGAATTCTTCGAGACAGGATCTACTCCCATTTGGAAGCAAATGGACATATTAGTGAGAGGCAGCATGGTTTTGTGAAGGGGAGGTTGTGTCTCACTAACTTGATAGAGTTTTTCGAAGAGGTTACAAAGATGATTGATGCAGGTAGGGCAGTGGATGTTGTCTATATGGACTTCAGTAAGGCCTTTGACAAGGTCCCTCCTGGTAGACTGGTACAAAAGGTGAAGTCACACGGGATCAGGGGTGAGCTCGCAAGATGGATACAGAACTGGCTAGGTCATAGAAGGCAGAGAGTAGCCATGGAAGGATGCTTTTCTAATTGGAGGGCTGTGACTAGTGGTGTTCCGCAGGGATCAGTGCTGGGACCTTTGCTGTTGTAGTATATATAAATGATTTGGAGGAAAATGTAACTGGTCTGATTAGTAAGTTTGCAGACGACACAAAGGTTGGTGGAATTGCGGATAGTGATGAGGACTGTCAGAGGATACAGCAGGATTTAGATTGTTTGGCGACTTGGGCAGAAAGATGGCAGATGGAGTTTAATCCGGACAAATGTGAGGTAATGCATTTTGGAAGGTCTAATGCAGGTAGGGAATACACAGTGAATGGTAGAACCCTCAAGAGTATTGAAATTCAGAGAGATCTAGGTGTACAGGTCCACAGGTCACTGAAAGGGGCAACACAGGTGGAGAAGGTAGTCAAGAAGGCATACGGCATGCTTGCCTTCATTGGCCGGGGCACTGAGTATAAGAATTGGCAAGTCATGTTGCAGCTGTATAGAACCTTAGTTAGGCCACACTTGGAGTATAGTGTTCAATTCTGGTCGCCACACTACCAGAAGGATGTGGAGACTTTAGAGAGGGTGCAGAAGAGATTTACCAGAATGTTGCCTGGTATGGAGGACATTAGCTATGAGGAGTGGTTGAATAAACTCGGTTTGTTCTCACTGGAACGACGGAGGTTGAGGGGCGACCTGATAGAGGTCTACAAAATTATGAGGGGCATAGACAGACTGGATAGTCAGAGGCTTTTCTCCGGGGTAGAGGAGTCAATTACTAGGGGGCATAGGTTTAAGATGTGAGGGGCAAGGTTTAGAGGAGATGTACGAGGCAAGTTTTTTACACAGAGGGTAGTGGGTGCCTGGAACTCGCTGCCGGAGGAGGTGGTGGAAGCAGGGAAGATAGTGACATTTAAGGGGCATCTTGACAAATACATGAATAGCATGGGAATAGAGGGCTACAGACCCAGGAAGTGTAGAAGATTGTAGTTTAGTCGGGCAGCATGGTCAGCGCAGGCTTGGAGGGCCGAAGTGCCTGTTCCTGTGCTGTACATTTCTTTGTTCTTTGTTCGTTGTTCTGAGGTGTTACTTGAATCATCTGAGGTGTCTTGATGCTCCCCGTCCGGGAAAAATTCAGGAATGCATTTTCTTGTGGATGAGGTTTGAATTAACGTTATGTCACTGGAGTCACCAGTAGCCTCACTTTGATCGTCGCGTGCCTCTGTAAATACTAGCTGAGGTCTGTCAGTCTCGCAGTCATGTTGCACATCTTGTATGGGAATTGTGATGCCTTTGTCACTTGTCGCACATACAGTGGGTAGACCTTCAGTGTCTTCTTGTCGGTTAGATGAGCTGGGTAGACTGTCAGAGTCTTCTTCTGGTGGTTCAAATAATCTGGGTGGACTGTCATAGTCGCTTTGTTGTTCACTTGAGAGTGGTAGGCTGTCATAGTCTTCTTGCTGTGCACTTGAGCATGGCAGACTTGCATCGTCTGCTGCTGGTTGCTTAGTTAAGGTTGCAAGACCTTCATGGACTTGTTCATGCAAGGACTGCGCTCTGGAGTCTTGCGTTGTTCCCATCGTGGAGTCTGTCAACGGGCTCGATGTGGAGGCTTGTATCACTCTCTCTCTGGAGTCTGGCATCGTTCCCTGTGTGGAGTCATGTAGTGGTCGCGCTGTGGAGTCGATCTGTGCGCTCTCAATGAAGTCGTGCAGTGGTCTCGCTGTGGAGTCTTTCTGTGCTCTCTGTGTGGAGATGTGCAGTTGTCTCGCTGTGGAGTCCGTCATCGCTTTCTGTGCGGCGTCGGGGACTCTTCGTGGTGCGTGGACCACCTTTCGTGTGGAGTCGGGGACTCTTCGTGGTGCGTGGACCACCTTTCGTGTGGAGTCGAGGGCTCATCATGGTGCGTGGAGCACTGGTCGTGGTGGGTTGACCACTGGTGTGGCATCAGGCCGCTCTCTGTGGGGCTTGGACCTTTCTCTGTCTCTTGGCGTCAGGCCGCTCTCTATGGGCTTGTACCTCACTCTGTCTCTTGGCATAAGGACGCTCTCTGTGGGCTTGTACCTCTCTCTGTCTCTTGGCGTCAGGCCGCAGCAGAATCCTGTACTCACGGGTTGGGATGTCGTCTATAATGGGCTGAGGATCCTCAAATCCGAAGAACTCGTCCATTTCTGTGTCGGCTTCTCCACTGTGCAACACATCTCGTTGCGGTTCGGATTTTTTACTGAGGTCGTCCAATGATGAAATCATCTTCCGAGTCGTAGTCTTCAAGGACCATATCATCACTTTCTGTGTCGGAGCTGTCATTGTGCTCGCGATGTCCAAAGAAGTAATCAACGTCTGAGTCATAGTCTTCAAGGACCAAATCATTTCTTTGGGTGGTGCTAACTGCTTGTTGCAGGGTTCTGCGGAGGTTACTTTCAGCTACTGGTCGAAGTTCAGGCATTGTGCTGTCGTTCCAGGTGAAAGAATTGTGTTTTCCGGCTTTAAACATTTGTTTCACTATTTTGGGACATTTCCCTTTTAAGTGGGCGTGGGCCAGGGCTTCTGACGGCATGACGCTTGGCGTGGAGCGTAGAAATGGATTGCGCATGCGCAGAGCGCTGTTCCTGTACTTTGTGCCGTTTTCGCAACTGCGCGTGCGTGGCTTCTCGCGCATGCGCAAAACACTGTTTTGCCGGTATACTTCTTTTGGGGAACTGCGGTTGTGCGGCTTCTTTCCCAGGATGGCTGCCGATCAAAACTGCCATTTTCTGCATTTGCAAGCCTATCTTCGCCTCGTGGTGAGTATTGGCGCCTCTTTTACCGTTCTCTCTTGTGTTTTCCTCGCAGTATTCTTGAAACTTGTCCAGGACTGTCTGGAAGTCTCTCTTGTCTTGCCCTTTGGAGTACTTGAAGGTCGTGAAGATTTCTGCTGCACCTGCGCCGCCAATAGTGAGCAGAAGCTTTATTTTCTCTGCATCCGCCCACGCCATCTAGGTCGGACGCTACCAGGTAGATCTCGAATCTCTGCCTGAACGCACGCCAGTTTGCACTGAGATTGCCGTGGTACCTGAGCTGCTGCGGAACCGGAATCTTGAACATCTTGCCTGGGTGCTGTTGCTGGTAGTCACAGATTTGTTGAGTTGAACTATAGGGATTCAGCAAGCACTCACTGGTACCATGTTGTGTTATGCTTCTTCATGTAGCATAAGCTGCTTCCTTGATGTATACTCTGACAAAGGAAGGTTCAGACTTGGAGATAGGTTTAACACATTTATTGAACAGTTAACAATTGTCCTACTTGAGTTCGACTCTCCTGCTAATCTTGGTATAGTAACTCAGTTTAACTAACCAGTCTGCTCCAAGCCATGTGGTGGGTGTGATGCTTCCGATTTGCCCCATCCATCTCTCTTGGTGGCACCTGTGGAAAGAGAAAGAGCATGTGTGCCCTGTCCTTTTATATGGGTAGCCCCCTTGTGGTAGTGCCACCTCTGGGTGTGTCTTGACTGCCCAGTCCTATCTTACTGACCTATTGGTTGAATGTCTGTATGTCATGATGTCTCTGGTGCTCCCTCTAGTGTTTATCCAGTTCTAGTGTATCTACATGAACCCCTTGTGTATCTACAGTGATGCATATCACCACATGTGTCATTGACAGTGCTATCAAGTGACACTTCTTTGTGGAATTGAGGATGACATGCTTCCACTCCAGTTTAAAACGTTCTGAAATGGCTGCATACTGTCACATGGATGGTACTTGACTGTAGGTGAGCTGTTTGGAGGTTTGTGCACTCTCTCCAAAACCTTGACTTCACTGCTACCTCGTCCAAACAAAGTCTCTTAATGTGTTTGGAGTCTTCCCACATGAGCCTTCAGGGATAATTTCAGGAAAGCTCTAAAGTGTTCCATTGTCCTTCTGGAAGTCTCCTGCTGTGACTGAGGTCTGAGTGGAACAGTTGCTCTGGGTGTTTTGTTATGTTTCCTTTGTAACATAAGCGGCTTCCTTGTGTTGCATTTGTCAAGGAAGGTCGAGACGTGTAAATAACTTCAACTCATTTATTTACACTATGTACACTTTTATAACTTGAGTTCGACACTACTGCTAATCCTATTGTAGCTACCTAAACTGACTAACCAGCTGCTGTCTTCCACGTGGTGGGTGTGACAATGAATCAACCCCGTGCCTCTCCTCACTGACTGTCTCCGCTGGCCAAAAGGGCTGATCATGTGTGTGGTGTCCTTTATGTATGGGTTGGTGTAATGCCCCCCTGTGGTCGTGTCACCTCCTTGTGTATCGTGAATGTCCATTGGTCGCCTCCCATCTAACTTATCTATTGGTTGAGTGTGTGTGTGTGATGTTTCTGGTGCTCCCTCTAGTGTCTGTCTAGCTTACATGTATTTACAGTGATGCACATCACCACACTGGGGATCTGGTGTCAGGAATACAAACAACATGATCTGCCCAGCAGAGCTGGTTTTGAGTGATTGACGGCTCAATGCTGGCCACGTTGGCTTGAGAGGGGATGCTGCTGTTGGACCAGCATTTTTGCAGGCAGATTTGGAGGATCTTAGCAAGGCACGCCTGTTTGTATTTCTCCAGTACTTTCAGATACCTGCTTTATCGGTTGTCCAAGTCTCCGAAGCAGGTAGAGGCATAGGAATCACTGCTGCCGAGTAAACCATGACCTTAGTCTTGGGTTTGAAACCCTGGTCCTCAAAGTTGCCATAGTCTCAGATAACTCGGATTTCCGCTTTGAGGGGGAAGAGCTGACTGGTGGTGATTTAACCTGAGGATCACCACACCTCAGGCAAGGAGCAAGATTGAGGAGGCAGGACGTTCATGAATAACCTCAGCTGGTATGGGAATTGAACCCACGCCTTTGGCCTCGCTCGAACCTGAGGCGGGATTCTCCGACCCCCGCCCGATCGGAGAATCCCCAGGGGTCGGCGCGAATCCCGCCCCGACGCCGGCTGCCGTATTCTCCGGTTTTCGTGTGGGGGCAGGGTTCGCGCCACGCCGGTCGGGGGCAGGTGGCAGCGGCCCCCCCCTCCCCGGCAATTCTCTGGGCCCCGATGAGCCGAGCAGCCATCCGTTTCTGGCCAGTCCCATCGGCGTGGATTAGACATGGTTCCACACAGTGGGACCTGGCAGATAAGTCAGCTGGGGCGGTCCTCGGGGGGGGGGGGTGGATCTGACCCCGAGAATGGCCCCCATGGTGGCCTGGCCCACGATCGGGGCCCACCAATCTGCGGGCGGGCCTGTGCCGTGGGGGCATTACTTCCTTCTGCGCCAGCCCCTGTAGGGCTCCACCATGGCCGGCGCGGAGAACACGCTGGCGGTTCCGCGCATGAGCAGGATCACAACAGCCCTTTGGCACATGCGTGGACTCGCGCAGTCCCTCTGGCGCCAGCTGGTGCGGCGCCAACCCCTCCGCACTTTTGGGGGCTGTTGACGCCGGAGTGGTTCACGCTGGTTTTCCCGCCGACGTGGGGACTTCGGCCCCGGAAAGGAGAATCCCGTCCCCGGTGTCCAGCCAATGGAGATTAACCGGCCCCCAATACTCATATCCTCAGTTAGCTGAAGGTTGAGCTGACAATTTGGAGGCTCTGATGAATTTCAGCATCTTTGTCTGCCTTTGCCGAGAGGGTTTTGTCTCAATGTGAAGAATGGCCCACATTTTCCAGGATATCGCTGTTGATCTTAGTCAAAGAGGAAAAGTGTTGTATTGTGGGAGCTGGGTTTTCTGGGTGTTTAGCAAAAGGCCCATTGTCTCACATGCTTCAGAGAAGGAGTCTACAATGACTAAGTTTCTGAGTGAACACACACACAAACATCATCTGTCTACTGAAGTTCAATAACTGAGGTTGAAGTGATTCTGGATTGAAGGAAACATTGTGACATATTTTTAATGAAATACGCCAAGAGATACAGGACCCGATCGAGCACAAGTGCAAAGCTTTCACAGACTTAAAAACTTCACTAGAATTTGGGTAAGTCAGCAGTCCAATAGGCATCTGAAGCAGCGGACAGCAAAAGATGTATGACATAAAGAATAAATGGTGAGTAAAACGAATGCAGGAGATCCAATAAGTCGCAGACACCAATCGCATGCACAGTATCTTCAGCATGGTAGTCAAGGTCCCATCCTTCTATGATCAAGCATGGGGGGGACGCTCATTAAGGACAGGGATGCAGTCAGTGTTCGCTGGAGATAATCTTTTGAAGAACTCCTCAACTGGGACTCTGCCTTTGAATTAAATGTCCTCAACACCTTTCCTGAATACCCTGTCTGACTCAGTCTCAGAGCTACCCTGGTCCAGAGTGAAGTTAAAAACCAATTCAACAGCGGAAAAACAATAAAAGTCTCTGGAGCAGATGAAACCCCTGCTGAAATTCCGTAACATGGCTGGGAGGAAGATTGCATGCCAGAGGATCTCAGGGATGCTGTGATCATACAATTGAGGCAGCACGGTAGCATTGTGGATAGCACAATTGCTTCACAGCTCCAGGGTCCCAAGTTCGATTCCGGCTTGGGTGCGTGGGTGCGTGGGTTTCCTCCTGGTGCTCCGGTTTCCTCCCACAGTTAAAGATGTGCAGGTTAGGTGGATTGGCCATGCTAAATTGCCCTTAGTGTCCAAAATTGCCCTTAGTGTTGGGTGGGGTTACTGGGTTATGGGAATTGGGTGGAGGTGTTGACCTTGGGTAGGCTCTTTCCAAGAGCCGGTGCAGTCTCGATGGGCCGAATGGCCTCCTTATGCACTGTAAATTCTATGTTATAACTATTCAAGCAGTGGGACAAGCTCAATCGCAGTAACTGCCATCAGGTGCTTGCATCCACTCACAGCAATCCAGCAACCTGTGCTGCAGAACATTATGAGGATTGTTGAGGCACTGTGCCAGGAGAGTGACAGCGGCTCCATGGAGCAGGAACCTGCTGTCCTGTCTCAGGAAAACAACATTCATCCTCCCAGCCCTCATGAATGCTTGGATTGCACCGAGAGCTGGTGAGTGAGCGAGTTTTAAGGACTAATTTCTGCCTAAAGCCTTGTTTTTTTTTCATTAATTTTGCAACCAATTAAAAATTACTCCTCAAGTCAAGAGAAGTTATTATTTATTCCAGCCTTCGACAGGGGCATACAAGCTCTCTGCAAACAGCTGCAGCTAATTAGTTAGGTGGTGAGCTTCAGCTGGTTTTCAGAAGCTTCAATCAGTTGTCTTTCAAAAAATATAGGAACAGGCCTTCCTCCATTGGTGGACTTCCTCCCTCCTCCGTCCTTCCTCCCTTCCCTCCTCGTGCATTGTTCGGCCTCCCGTAGCTGGCTCTTACTTTGGTACAGAGGAGGAAGCTGAATGGGGAATAATTGGTAAGTCACTCTACTTATTCTCCCAGTTGAGATAGGAAGGAACAAATGATTATCTGTCTCCGTTAACCTGGTTACTTTATGAAATTAATTTTTTTCTCTGTTTTTCAAAATGGACAATTGCTGGCCTGATAAAATGGCTCCAACTAATCACGTGCTTACTTCTGGAAGTTTCTGAGCACTTTGAAAGTGAACAAATGTGAAAACCTCAAACACCCTGGAATTTAACACTCCTTATATTGCTTAAAACAATCCAGCCAAGCCAACACAATGGTTTAGTAGACATAATGTCTGCCCCAGCCAGCTATGGATAAAGGCAGCTGCTTGTGTCTGCCAATGCCTGATGTGTCAATGACTCGATTGATATCTACTCCAAAACACAATGGGTTTCAACCAAGGATCTTATTAGTCAACCTGAAACCACACTACCACATGACTGAGACTTGAGCTGTCTGAATCCCTTTAATTTATAAACTGTTGGATCTTATAGTCATGCTTCTGTTGGACCTCTGAAGAAACCAGTAACTCCAGGCAAATAGCCTGTCACCATCTACTATTTTACCATTAAACAGGTTGCAGAGAAGGAGCTCTGTCCAGGTACAATTACTTGGCTGTCATCTACACTGCGAACTATTAGCCTTTAAGCCCAATTCAAGGCTAAGGGTAGCACGGTAGCACAAGTGGATAGCACTGTGGCTTCACAGCACCAGGGTTCCAGGTTCGATTCCCTGCTGGGTCACTGTCTGTGCGGAGTCTGCACGTTCTCCCCGTGTCTGCGTGGGTTTCCTCTGGGTGCTCCGGTTTCCTCCCACAGTCCAAAGATGTGCAGGTTAGGTGGATTGGCCATTAGAAATTGCCCTTAGTGACCAAAAAGGTTAGGAGGGGTTATTGGGTTACGTGGATAGGTGGAAGTGAGGGCTTAAGTGGGTCGGTACAGACTCGATGGGCCGAATGGCCTCCTTCTGCACTGTATGTTCTGTGTCTGTGTAACTGCTCTTTTCCCCTTGTGGCAGCCACACTTCTGGAAAAATGGACCACCCTGCAATAGACAACCCACATGCAGAATAAATAAACTATTAGACTCTTGATTTTGAATTCTGGACATGTAAAGCACTACCTTATATTTATTTATTGTGGTCTGGCACTGAACCCCTTTATTTCCCTTATCCCGCTTTTATTGAATTTGCGCAAAAAAGGGGTTGACATTGCAAAATCCCTTTCCTGTGTTTTCTGTGTGTGCGAACTAAACACTTTGTCTTAAGAATCAAATGAAAATGAAAATCGCTTATTGTCACAAGTAGGCTTCAAATGAAGTTACTGTGAAAAGCCCCTAGTCGCCACATTCCGGCGCCTGTTCGGGGAGGCTTGTACGGAAATTGAACCGTGCTGCTGGCCTGCCTTGGTCTGCTTTCAAAGCCAGTGATTTAGCCCTGTGCTTTGTAGTGCACGTTATTCATAGAGGTTTGGAACACTTTACCTTAAGGGTTGGGGAAAATATGCCACTACTTATAAAGGGCGAAATCAAATCCACCATTTGTTTACAGATGGGTACTAAGAAGAGAAATTAATCCCTCTCCTATCCATAACATTACACTGATGGAAACTAACAGTTTCTGATGTTATGGTATGGCAGGTCAGCTCGACAAAGTGGAATGTACATCCAGTGGTATGTGGGAAGTAATTAACACACCATGGGCGGGATTCTCTGTCAGCCAATGCCAGAATTGTGAAATGGGATTGGACAGAGAAGCGCCAAATCGCAATTCTATGGTGTCTTGACAGCAGCATAAATGTATTCCAGAATGCATGGTAAATGCCATTGCCATATCATTAGCAGGCCTGACTGGTATTCTCCGAGGCTTCCGCGATTCTCTGCCTCCACTGGGGCGAATTCCCGGCAGCGAGTTTCACTTGTGTTTTTAAAATTCGTGAAACAAGTGGCTGCTAAGGGAGAGAGGAGAGGGGATACGGAAAGTGTCCAACATCTCCACAGTTTGCTGACAGTTGTGACGCTGGCGGGGGGCTTCTGCTGGGGGGGAGTAGCGGGGGTGGCCAGGATGTGGGCTGTGGGGTCGGGGTGGACGGGCATGGAACATGATTGCTGCAGCCTGCCGAACTTAGGGCCACAAGTCGTATGGGTGTCCCCACAGACCGCCCCTGTAGTTGCCCTCTGGCCCTAACCAACCCATCAGTGGGATGGGTGTGCTCCAGTGCAACCAGTGCCATCTTGTTAGCTGGGATGAGTGTATGTGGGAAGTGAAATGTGTATATGCGCCTGCAGCTTGTCAGCCTCCTGAGTGTCTGCCGCGAATCCGGAGGATCCGGCACCATTTCTCATTGGAATCGATTGTGTTCCACGTGGCACCGGTCAGAGGCACTCTTCACAGGAACGGCAGCTGGTGAGCAGGACGCAGACAGACAGTTCAGATGTAACATAGTACAAGCGCTGGAGAGAGAACGAACTCATACAAATAAAGCATCTACTTCAACTGTAAGCATCTACTTCAACTGTAAGACTATGAGCTTTATTCAGACACAAGGAATAACACATGGTACCAGGAGACTTCAGAAAGCTTACTAGAAGATTACACAAGATGCAGACACAGAAAGATCGAAATGACAAGAAAACTCGTACGTGACATTCGATGTGGGGAGACATCGCTGATCCAATGAAATTCGTTGGAACTCCACCACAGCTGAAAACAACCAGTAATTTAAGTCACAGATGGAAAGGTTTTAAGCAAATGTTCGACATATATATCATAGCTAATGATTTGAGCACAGCCTCAGAAGAAATGAAAATAGCACTGCTCCTCGCAGGACATGAAGTTAGAGAAATATATAACGGCTTTAAATACTTGAAAGGTGAAGACAACGGCAAATTAGAAGAAATACTAAAAAAAATTGATGATCACTGTAACACCAGTAACAATGCTGCTTTACGACATTCAATACTCGGAGACCAGATTGCACAGGGAATGAGTGATGCAAAACACAAACAATTATTACCAGAACAGAAAGGGTTAATGCTGGAAATCACGATTGACAAGGGCAGATTGCAAGAAAAAAATAAGTTTAAGTTTTTAACAGAACTTTAGTGGCAGCTGGCATCACTGTTGTCTGTCCACAAGGCTGAGAACTACGTGGATAGCTTGTTTAGAGAAGTGGGCATGCAGCAGGTTAAGAGCATGCAGGCAGAGACGGAATGAGTGAGTCCCAGGCACTCTATGAGAACCAGACAGATAGAGCAGGAGTGCCCAGCATCTATCTTGCTTGCCAATCTATTTTCCATTTTGGTTACTGATGAGGGTGATGATTCCTTCGGGGAATGCAACCAGAGCCAAGACTGTGGCTCAGCTGCAGAGAATGGGAGGAAGAAGAATGGAAGAGCAATAGTGAAAGAGGATTCCATAGTCAGGGGTTCCGACAGGTGGTTCTGCGGCAGGATGGCGTGTTACCTTCCTGGTACTAGGGTCAAGGGTCCTCGGGGAGGGTGAACAGCTAAAGGATGTGGTGCACATTGGTACCAATGACATAGGTGGAATGACAACTCACTTGTCAAGGGGATAGGAAACTTGAGGGGTAGCTCAAATTGGAAGGAAGTAAAGCTGGTAACAAGGTATAGAAAAGTAGCCAGTGAATTTAGAAGGCAGGGACAATGGAGGCAAGATTCAACTCGGCTTAAAATTGAAATAATGTCAAGAAGATAAAGTTAAGGGTACTCTCTCTAAATGCATGCAGCATTCACAATAGGGTAGATGATTTAAGGCACAAATACAGATCAATGGGTATGATCTCATTGTCATTACAGAAACATGGCTACAAGGTCACCAAGACTGAGAACTGAATATTCAAGGATATTTAACGTTTAGGAAGGGCAGGCAAAAAGGAAAAGAAGTTGCTGTTACGCTGATAATAAGGATGGGATTGATACATTAGTTAGGAAGGATCCCAGATCGGATGAACAAAATGTGGAATCAGTTTGGGTGGAGCTAAGAAACAGCAAAGGTTAGCAAACATTGGTAGGAGTTGTTTACATAGTGTGGGACATGGTATGAATCAGGAGATTAGAGAAGTATGTAGTGAGGATAATACAATAATCATGGGGTGACTTCAATTTGCATATATACTGAGTAAATCTAATGAGAACTACTTCTCTGGAAGACGTGTTTATAGAGTGTGTTACGGATTGTTTTATGTTGAGGAATCAACTAGAAAACAGGTTACTTTAGATCTAGTACCATGTAACAAAAAAGGGGCCTGTATTCTCTCGAGTTTCAAAGAATGAAAAGTGATCTCATTGAAACCTACAAACTATTTAAAGGGATAGCCAGGAAAAATTTTCCCTGGTTGGGGAGTTGAGAACCAGGGAACACAATTTCAAAATAAGGGACCGAGATGAGAAGAAATCTTTTTACTCAGAGGTTTGTGAATCTTTGGAATTCTCTATCCCAGGTGGCTGTGGAAGCTTAATACTGAGTATGTTTAAAGCAGAGATCAATAGATTTCTACATGCCAATGATGTAAAGTGAGATGAGGATAGTGTGAGGAAAAAGGCATTAAAGTGGATGATCAGACATGATCATATTGATTGGCATGATCATATCGACGGGCTGAATGGACTGATTCTGCTACCATGTTCCTATGATTTTCCCACTCCGATAGTGCCCTTGCTGTAGTCAGGCAACCAACCAGCCCAGACTGCTGTCATCCTTATCGAGATGGTACAGAGCAAAATTGGGCCTTTAATGCCCATGGCTGTGTGAGGGCTTCCTGCAGGGCCATCGGCAATCTGACCCAATGAAAATTAACAGCCATGCAGCAACCATTGCACTCACACTGCTTCAGAATATTAAGCCAGGCAAAGATAAGTGGAAGGTAGGCCCTAAGTGAATAGACTTACTTTTTAAAAAAATATATATTTTATTCAAGTTTTTTGGCCAAACATAACAATACGTAGTGTTTCTTTTACACAACAATAAAGCAATATAAATAACCATGGCCAGTTTTAAACAAATAAATAAGTAATATATAAACAAAAACAAAATAAAACTAAATGGCAACTGCCTTGTCCAAAATAAATACTCTCCAAAAATACAATCCAACAATCCAATATACAATTACATATACCAAATACCTATACATATACAATAACATCCCTGAGAGTCCGTCCGATTCCTCCCCCCCGCCTTCCCCCCCCCCCCCTCCCCCCTGGGTTGCTGCTGTTGTCTACTTCTTTTCCATTCCCTCTACCTTTCTGTGAGGTAGTCGACGAACGGTTGCCACCGCCTGGTGAACCCCTGAGCCGAACCCCTTAACACGAACTTAATCCGTTCTAACTTTATAAACCCTGCCATATCGTTTATCCAGGTCTCCACACCCGGGGGTTTGGCTTCCTTCCACATTAACAATATCCTGCGCCGGGCTACAAGGGACACAAAGGCCAACACGTCAGCCTCTCTAGCCTCCTGCACTCCCGGCTCTTCTGCAACCCCAAATATAGCCAACCCCCAGCTTGGTTCGACCCGGACCCCGACCACCTTCGAAAGCACCTTTGCCACCCTCACCCAGAACCCCTGTAGTGCCGGGCATGACCAAAACATGTGGGTGTGATTCGCTGGGCCTCTTGAGCATCTCGCACACCTATCCTCTACCCCAAAAAATTTACTAAGCCGTGCTCCAGTCATATGCGCCCTGTGTAGCACCTTAAATTGTATCAGGCTTAGCCTGGCACACGAGGACGAAGAGTTTACCCTGCTAAGAACAAAAAACAAAGAACAAAGAAATGTACAGCACAGGAACAGGCCCTTCGGCCCTCCAAGCCCGTGCCGACCATGCTGCCCGACTAAACTACAATCTTCTACACTTCCTGGGTCCGTATCCTTCTATTCCCATCCTATTCATATATTTGTCAAGATGCCCCTTAAATGTCCCTATCGTCCCTGCTTCCACTACCTCCTCCGGTAGCGAGTTCCAGGCACCCACTACCCTCTGTGTAAAAAACTTGCCTCGTACATCTACTCTAAACCTTGCCCCTCTCACCTTAAACCTATGCCCCCTAGTAATTGACCCCTCTACCCTGGGGAAAAGCCTCTGACTATCCACTCTGTCTATGCCCCTCATAATTTTGTATACCTCTATCAGGTCTCCCCTCAACCTCCTTCGTTCCAGTGAGAACAAACCGAGTTTATTCAACCGCTCCTCATAGCTAATGCCCTCCATACCAGGCAACATTCTGGTAAATCTCTTCTGCACCCTCTCTAAAGCCTCCACATCCTTCTGGTAGTGTGGCGACCAGAATTGAACACTATACTCCAAGTGTGGCCTAACTAAGGTTCTATACAGCTGCAACATGACTTGCCAATTCTTATACTCAATGCCCCGGCCAATGAAGGCAAGCATGCCGTATGCCTTCTTGACTACCTTCTCCACTTGTGTTGCCCCTTTCAATGACCTGTGGACCTGTACTCCTAGATCTCTTTGACTTTCAGTACTCTTGAGGGTTCTACCATTCACTGTATATTCCCTACCTGCATTAGACCTTCCAAAATGCATTACCTCACATTTGTCCGGATTAAACTCCATCTGCCATCTCTCCGCCCAAGTCTCCAGACAATCTAAATCCTGCTGTATCCTCCGACAGTCCTCATCGCTATCCGCAATTCCACCAACCTTTGTGTCATCTGCAAACTTACTAATCAGACCAGTTACATTTTCCTCCAAATCATTTATATATACTACAAAGAGCAAAGGTCCCAGCACTGATCCCTGTGGAACACCACTGGTCACAGCCCTCCAATTAGAAAAGCATCCCTCCATTGCTACTCTCTGCCTTCTATGGCCTAGCCAGTTCTGTATCCAACTTGCCAGCTCACCCCTGATCCCGTGTGACTTCACCTTTTGTACTAGTCTACCATGAGGGACCTTGTCAAAGGCCTTACTGAAGTCCATATAGACAACATCTACTGCCCTACCTGCATCAATCATCTTAGTGATCTCCTCGAAAAACTCTATCAAGTTAGTGAGACACGACCTCCCCTTCACAAAACCGTGCTGCCTCTCACTAATACGTCCATTTGCTTCCAAATGGGAGTAGATCCTGTCTCGAAGAATTCTCTCCAGTAATTTCCCTACCACTGAAGTAAGGCTCACCGGCCTGTAGTTCCCGGGATTATCCTTGCTACCCTTCTTAAACAGAGGAACAACATTGGCTATTCTCCAGTCCTCCGGGACATCCCCTGAAGACAGCGAGGATCCAAAGATTTCTGTACGTAGGGCATCAGCCCACAGTCCCTCCTCAATCTCCTCCCCCAGTTCTTCTTCCCATTTCCCTTTCAGCTCATCTACCATGATCTCCCCCTCGTCCCTCATGTCCCTGTATATGTCCACCACCTTACCATCCCCCACCCATGTCTCTGAGATCACTCTATCCTGCACTTCCTGCGTCGGGAGCTGCGGGAATTCCCTCACCTGTTGCCTCGCAAAAGCCCTCAATTGCATATACCGAAATGCATTCCCTTGGGGCAACCCATATTTCTCCGTCAGCGCTCCCAGACTCGCAAACGTCCCATCTACAAATAGATCTCTTAGTTGTACTACCCCAGCTCTTTGCCATGCTCCAAATCCCCCATCCATTCTCCCCGGAACAAACCTCTGATTGTTTCTTATCGGGGACCGCACCGAAGCTCCCGTCCCTCCCCTATGCCATCTCCACTGCCCCCAAATTTTCAATATAGCCACCACCACCGGGCTTGTGGTGTATTTCTTTGGTGAGAACGGCAACGGCGCCATCACCATTGCTTGCAGGCTAGTCCCCCTGCAGGACGCCCTCTCCAATCTCTTCCACGCCGCTCCCTCCCCTTCTCCCATCCACTTACACACCATTGAAACATTGGTGGCCCAGTAGTACTCACTTAGGCTCGGTAGTGCCAGCACCCCTCTGTCCCTACTACGCTGCAAGAATCCCCGCCTCACTCTCGGTGTCTTCCCAGCCCACACAAAACTCATAATGCTCTTCTCAATTCTTTTGAAAAAAGCCTTCGTGATCACCACCGGGAGGCACTGGAACACAAAAAGGAATCTCGGGAGGACCACCATTTTAACCGCCTGCACCCTACCGGCCAATGACAGGGACACCATGTCCCATCTCTTGAAATCCTCCTCCATCTGTTCCACCAACCGTGTTAAATTGAGCCTATGTAATGTACCCCAATTCTTGGCTATCTGGATCCCCAGGTACCGGAAGTCCCTTGTTACCTTCCTCAACGGTAAATCCTCTATCTCTCTGCTCTGCTCCCCCGGATGCACCACAAATAACTCACTTTTCCCCATGTTCAGTTTATACCCTGAAAAATCCCCAAACTCCCTAAGTATCCGCATTATCTCTGGCATCCCCTCCGCCAGGTCCGCCACATATAGCAACAAATCATCCGCATACAGAGATACCCGGTGTTCTTCTCCCCCCCTAAGTACTCCCCTCCACTTCCTGGAACCCCTCAGTGCTATGGCCAGGGGTTCAATCGCCAATGCAAACAATAACGGGGACAGAGGACATCCCTGCCTCGTCCCTCTATGGAGCCGAAAATAGTCAGACCCCCATCCATTTGTGACCACGCTCGCCATCGGAGCCCTATACAGCAACTGTACCCACCTGATATACCCGTCCCCAAAGCCAAATCTCCTCAACACCTCCCACAAATAATCCCACTCCACTCTATCAAATGCTTTCTCGGCATCCATCGCCACCACTATCTCCGCTTCCCCCTCTGGTGGGGGCATCATCATTACCCCTAGCAGCCTCCGTATATTTGTATTTAGCTGTCTCCCCTTCACAAACCCAGTTTGGTCCTCATGGACCACCCCCGGGACACAATCCTCTACCCTCATTGCCATTACCTTGGCCAGAATTCTTAGCATCCACATTCAGGAGGGAAATGGGCCTGTGTGGCCCGCAGTGCAGCGGGTCTTTTTCCTTCTTTAGGAGGAGCGATATCGTTGCCTCTGACATAGTCAGGGGCAGCTGCCCCCTTTCCCTCGCCTCATTAAAGGTTCTCATCAGTAGCGGGGCCAGCAAGTCCAAATATTTCTTATAGAATTCAACTGGGAATCCGTCTGGTCCCGGGGCCTTCCCCGCCTGCATGCTCCCAATCCCTTTCACTACTTCCTCCGTCTCAATCTGTGCTCCCATCCCCACTCTCTCCTGCTCCTCCACCTTCGGAAATTCCAGCTGATCCAGAAAGCACATCATTCTCTCCTTCCCGTCCGGGAGCTGCGCTTCATATAATCTTTCATAAAATGCCTTGAACACTCCATTCACTCTCTGCGCTCCCCGCTCCATCTCTCCCTCCTCATCTCTCACCCCCCCTATCTCCCTCGCTGCTCCCCTTTTCCTCAGTTGGTGGGCCAACAACCTACTCGCCTTCTCCCCATATTCGTACTGTACACCCTGTGCCTTCCTCCATTGTGCCTTTGCATTACCCGTAGTCAACAAGTCAAATTCTACATGTAGCCTTTGCCTTTCCCTGTACAGTCCCTCCTCCGGTGCCTCCGCGTATTGTCTGTCCACCCTCAGATGTTCTTTCTTTTTTTAAAAAAAATATGTTTTATTGAAATTTTTTCGATCAAAATTTTTTTCCCCTTACAGAACAAACATAACAGTAAAGAAAGTTTAACAATAAACAAATGGCTAATCAACATGGTAATCTAATCATTTAACATAAACTAAAACTTCCACACCCCCCCTCCTCCCCCCTGGGTTGCTGCTGCTGGTCATCTGTCTTCCCTCTAACGTTCCTCTAGGTAGTTGAGGAATGGCTGCCACCGCCTGGTGAACCCTTGAGCTGATACTCTCAGGGCAAACTTTATCCGCTCCAGTTTTATGAACCCCGCCATATCGTTTACCCAGGCCTCCAGTCCGGGGGGTTTCGCCTCCTTCCACATGAGTAGAATCCTACGCCGGGCTACTAGGGACGCAAAGGCCACAACGTCGGCCTCTTTCGCCTCCTGCACTCCCGGCTCATCCGCAACTCCAAATAGAGCTAGCCCCCAGCCTGGTTTGACCCGGGCCTTCACCACCTTAGAAATCACTCCCGTCACTCCCTTCCAATACCCCTCCAGTGCCGGGCACGACCAAAACATATGTGCGTGGTTAGCCGGGCTTCCGCCGCACCTCCCACACTTGTCCTCCACTCCAAAGAACCTGCTCAGTCTTGCTCCCGTTATGTGTGCTCTATGTAGCACCTTAAATTAAATCAGGCTAAGCCTGGCGCATGAGGAAGAGGAATTTACCCTGCTTAGGGCATCAGCCCACATACCCTCCTCTATCTCCTCCCCTAGCTCTTCTTCCCACTTTCCTTTTAGTTCGCCCACCAACTCCTCCCCCTCTTCCCTCATCTCTCGGTATATCTCTGACACCTTGCCCTCTCCGACCCACACCCCCGAAAGCACTCTGTCCTGAATCCCCTGTACCGGGAGCAGCGGAAATTCCCTCACCTGTTGTCTAGTGAACGCCCTCACCTGCATATATCTAAGGAAGTTTCCCGGGGCAACTTATACTTTTCCTCCAATGCTCCCAAGCTCGCAAACGTCCCATCTATAAATAAATCTCCCACCCTCCTAATTCCCAACTGGTGCCAGCTCTGAAATCCTCCATCCATTCTTCCTGGGGCAAACCTATGGTTGTTCCTGATTGGGGACCCCACCAGGGCTCCCCGCACACCTCTCTGTCGCCTCCATTGCCCCCAGATATTCAATGTTGCCGCCACCACCGGGTTCGTGGTAAACTTTTTTGGTGAGAACGGTAGCGGCGCCGTCACCAGCGCCTCTAAGCTCGTCCCTTTACAGGACTTTCTCTCCAGTCTTTTCCACGCCGCTCCCTCTCCCTCCATCATCCATTTACGAATCATCGCCACATTGGCGGCCCAATAGTAGTCGCCCAAATTCGGTAGCGCCAATCCTGCTCTGTCCCTGCTACGTTGTAGGAACCCCCTCCTTACCCTCGGGACTTTCCCTGCCCACACGAAGCTCGTGATGCTCCTGTCTATTTTTTTGAAAAAGGTCTTAGTGATTAGTATAGGGAGACATTGAAATACAAATAAGAACCTCGGGAGGACCATCATCTTAATTGCCTGCACTCTGCCCGCCAACGACAGAGGCTGCATGTCCCACCTCTTGAAGTCCTCCTCCATTTGTTCTACCAATCGTGTCAGATTAAGTCTGTGCAAGGTTCCCCAGCTCCTAGCGATCTGAATCCCCAGGTATCGGAAGTTTCTTTCCACTTTCCTTAGAGGCAGGCCTTCTATCTCTCTACTCTGGTCCCCTGGGTGTATCACAAATAGTTCACTCTTCCCCATGTTGAGCCTATATCCCGAGAAATCTCCGAACTCCCTCAACATCCGCATAACCTCTATCATCCCCCCCGCTGGGTCCGACACATACAACAGTAGGTCATCCGCGTATAGCGAGACTCGGTGTTCTTCTCCCCCTCTAATCACCCCTCTCCATTTCCTGGAGTCTCTCAACGCCATGGCCAGAGGTTCAATTGCCAACGCGAACAACAGTGGAGATAGCGGGCATCCCTGTCTTGTTCCCCTATATAATCGGAAATACTCCGATCTTTGCCGACCCGTGACTACACTTGCCGTTGGGGCCCCATAAAGAAGTTTGACCCAGCTAATAAACCCGTTCCCGAACCCAAACCTCCTTAACACCTCCCATAAATACTCCCACTCCACCCTATCTCTGCATCCATTGCCGCCACTATCTCTGCCTCCCCCTCCACTGGGGGCATCATTATCACCCCTAATAGTCGTCGCACGTTAACATTCAGTTGTCTCCCTTTTACGAACCCTGTCTGGTCTTCGTGCACCACCCCCGGGACACAGTCCTCTATCCTCGATGCCAGTACCTTTGCCAGCAATTTGGCGTCCACATTCAATAATGAAATAGGTCTATAGGACCCGCACTGCAACGGATCTTTATCCCTCTTCAAAATTAGCGATATCGTCGCCTCCGACATTGTCGGGGGTAAAGTCCCTCCTTCCCTGGCCTCATTGAACGTCCTCACCAACAACGGGGCCAACAAGTCCACATATTTTCTATAAAATTCCACCGGGAACCCGTCTGGTCCCGGAGCCTTCCCTGCTTGCATGTTCCCCAGCCCCTTAATAACCTTGTCCACCCCAATCGGTGCCCCCAGGCCTTCCACCTCTTGCTCCTCCACCCTCGGGAACCTCAATTGATCCAGGAACTGCCGCATCCCCTCCTCTCCCTCTGGGGGTTGGGACCTATACAGTCCCTCATAAAAGGTCTTGAACACCTCATTTATCTTCCCTGCTCTTCGCACCGTGGCTCCCTTTTTTTCTCTAATGCCCCTATCTCCCTCGCCACTGTCCTCTTTCACAACTGATGAGCCAGCAGGCGACTAGCCTTTTCCCCATATTCATACCTCCTCCCCTGTGCCTTCCTCCACAGCACCTCCGCCTTTCTGGTGGTCAGGAGGTCAAACTCCGTCTGGAGTCGTCTCCTCTCCCTGTACAGTCCCTCCTCCGGGGTCTCTGCAAATTCCCTATCCACCCTTAAAATCTCCCCTAGTAATCTTTCCCTTTCCTTGGCCTCTGTTTTCCCTTTGTGGGCCCCAATGGAGATCAGCTCTCCTCTGATCACCGCTTTTAGTGCTTCCCATACCACTCCCACACGGACCTCCACGTCGTCATTGACCTCCAGGTATCTCTCAATACACCCCCGCACTCTTCCACACACTCCCTCGTCCGCCATCAATCCCACATCTAATCGCCAGAGTGCTCTCTGCTCCCTTTCCTCTACTAGTTCCAGGTCCACCCAGTGTGGGGCATGGTCCGAAACCGCTATGGCTGAATACTCAGCTTCTTCCACCCTTGAGATCAACGACCTTCCCAAAACAAAAAAATCTATCCGGGAGTACACTTTATGGAAATGGGAGAAGAAGGGGAACTCCTTGGCCCTCGGTCTAAGAAATCGCCATGGATCCACTCCCCCCATTTGGTCCATAAACCCCTTGAGCACCTTGGCCGCTGCCGGCCTTCTTCCGGTCTTTGAGCTGGATCTATCTAGCCCTGGGTCCAGCACGGTATTGAAGTCCCCTCCCAATATCAAGTTTCTTACCTCCAGGTCCGGTATACGACCCAGCATCCGTCTCATAAATCCCGCATCGTCCCAATTCGGGGCATATACATTAACCAACACGACCTCCATTCCTTCCAGCCGGCCATTCACCATTACATATCTACCTCCGCTATCTGCTACGATGTTCTTTGCTTCAAATGCTACCCGTTTCCCCACCAATATGGCCACCCCTCTATTCTTTACATCTAGTCCTGAGTGGAACACCTGTCCCAACCATCCTTTCCTTAACCTAACTTGGTCCGCCACCTTCAGGTGCGTCTCTTGGAGCATAGCCACGTCTGCCCTTAGTCCTTTCAAATGCGCGAGCACTCGGGCCCTTTTAATCGGTCCGTTCAGGCCTCTCACGTTCCACGTGATCAGCCTCACTAGGGGGCTACCTGCCCCCCTCCCGTGTCGACTAGCCATCACCTTCTCTAGGCCAGTCCCATATCCCGCCTCCGCGCACCCACTCGCTCCCCAGGCGTCGCATTCCGTCCCCGTCCACCCACTCTTTAGCCATTTCCTTTTTGATTTCCGCAGCAGCAACCCAGTTGTTCCCCCCCCACCCCCTGCTAGATCCCTTTCTAGCGTGATTGCTCCCCCCATATTACTTCCGCAAGTCAGCTGACTTCAACTGACCCTGGCTACTCCTGCTCACTCCTTGACCCCCCCGTGTGGGGAACTCCCATCCGCCTTGCACCTGTCTTCCCGCCATAATCTTTCTGGCGCGGGAACATCCCTTTATCTGACCCACCTCTTGTGGCGCAGCTCCCTTTCCTCTCCCCCTCCCATTCCTCATTCTCCGCCTATGTCCCTTCTTTCCCCCCTCACCGGTGCCCACATTTCCTAGTGTCTCCCCCCATCCCAATTTACTTCTCTATTTACATCAAGTATAACAATAACAATAACATTCCCTACAGTATCAGTCCCTCAGTTCCGATCCAATTTCTCCTCTTTAATAAAGGTCCATGCTTCTTCCACCGTATCGAAATAATGGTGTCTCTCCTGGTACGTGACCCATAGTCTTGCCGGCTGCAGCATCCCGAACTTCACCTTCTTTTTGTGTAACACCTCCTTGGCTCGGTTAAAACTCGCCCTCCTTCTCGCCACCTCCGCACTCCAATCCTGGTACACCCGTACCACTGCATTCTCCCATCTGCTACTCCGCACCTTTTTAGCCCATCTCAGGACCTCTTCTCTATCTTTAAGGCGGTGAAATCGCACAATTGTCACCCTGGGTGGTTCTCCCGCTTTTGGTCTTCTCGCCGGGATCCGATGTGCCCACTCCACCTCCAAGGGGCCCGCATGGGGCCTCAGCACCCATCAATGAGCTTAGCATCGTACTTACATAAGCTCCACAGTCCGCTCCTTCCACTCCCTCAGGGAGACCCAGTATCCGAAGGTTCTTCCTTCGCGCTCTGTTTTCTAGGGCCTCAATCCTTTCAATGCACTTTTTGTGGAGCGCCTCGTGCGTCTGTGTTTTGACCGCCAGGCCCAGGATCTCGTCCTCATTATCCGTCACCTTCTGCTCCACCACGCGGAGCTCTGTCTCCTGGGTCCTTTGTGCCTCCTTGAGCCCCTCAATTGCCTGTAGCATCGGGGTCAGCACCTCCCTCTTTAGTAGCTCCACACACCGTCTCAAAAATTCGTCTTGCTCGGGCCCCCATGTCGCCTGAGCTTTCTCTGCCGCCATCTTGTGTCTTCTCCCTTTCTGTCCCTTTCGTCGACGATTCCTCGCGCTGCAGCCGCCGCCGCCGATATTTTCCTCCTTCGTTGGGGGGGGGGGGACTCCCTACTCACTCACCCCACACCGGGTTGCGTCGCCCAAAAATGTCCCGTTGGGGCTCTTAAAAGAGCCCAAAGGTCCGTCGGAGCTGGAGCCGCCGTAACGTGCAGCTAGCAAGGCATCGCCGCAACCGGAAGTCTCCCTCAGAAGTTCTTTCAACAACCGCTCCCTTTCCCTACCCTCCTGCTTTCCTTTATGTGCCCTAATAGATATCAACTCCCCTCTAACCACTGCCTTCAGTGCCTCCCAGACCACTCCCACCTGTACCTCCCCATTATCATTAAGTTCCAAGTACCTTTCTATACACCCCCTCACCCTTAAACACACCCCCTCATCTGCCAATAATCCCATGTCCATTCTCCAGGGTGGAAGCTGTTGTTTTTCTTCCCCTATCTCCAGGTCCACCCAGTGTGGAGCATGATCCGAGATGGCTATAGCCGTGTACTCCGTCACCGTCACCTTTGGGATCAGTGCCCTTCCCAAAACAAAAAAATCTATTTGTGAAAATACTTTGTGTACATAGGAGAAAAACAAAAACTCCTTACTCCTAGGTCGACTAAATCTCCAGGGATCTACTCCTCCCATCTGCTCCATAAAATCCTTAGGCACCCTAGCTGCAGCCGGCCTCCTTCCGGTCCTGGACCTCGATCTGTCCAGCCCTGGGTCCAGCACCGTATTAAAGTCTCCACCCATTACCAACTTCCCCACTTCGAGGTCCGGGATTCGTCCTAACATACGCCTCATAAAATTGGCATCATCCCAGTTCGGGGCATACACGTTCACTAATACCACCGCCTCCCCTTGCAGTTTGCCACTCACCATCACGTATCTGCCCCCACTATCCGCCACTATAGTCTTTACCTCAAACATTACCCGCTTCCCCACTAGTATGGCCACCCCCCTGTTTTTTGCATCTAGCCCCGAATGAAACACCTGCCCCACCCATCCTTTGCGAAGTCTAACCTGGTCTATCAGCTTCAGATGCGTCTCCTGAAGCATAACCACATCTGCCTTAAGTTTCTTTAGGTGTGCGAGTACCCGTGCCCTCTTAATCGGCCCATTCAGCCCTCTCACATTCCACGTGATCAACCGGGTTGGGGGGCTCTTTACCCCTCCCCTTGACGACTAGCCATTTCCTTTTTCAATCCCGCTCCTCACCCGGTTCCCACGTAGCTGTATCCCCCCCAGGCGGCGCCCCCCCGCCCCGACCCCCCCTTCCATACCAGCTCCCCCTTCTCCCCAGCAGCAGCAACCCAGTTAACCCCCCCCCCCCCCCGCCCCGCTAGATCCCAAGCTTGCGTAATTGCACCCCCCATGTTGCTCCCAGAAGTCAGCAAACTCTGGCCGACCTCGGCTTCCCCCCGTGACCTCGGCTCACACTGTGCGAGGCCCCCTCCTTCCTGTTTCCCTGTTCCCGCCATGATTACCATAGCGTGGGAACAAAGCCCGCGCTTCCCTTTTGGCCCCGCCCCCAATGGCCGGCACCCTCAGCTCCTCATCCTCCCTCACCCCCTCCCCCACGACATGGGGAAGAGAGAGAAGTTACAGGGTCGCAGGTTTAACAACTTGGGAAGTCCTCTCTTCCCCCTTTTCCCCCCTTCATCCCATAAATTCACCCCCCCCACTTTTGTCCCAAACGTTCTTTTTCTGGCCCGCTCACTCCAGCTTCTCCTCGACAATAAATGTCCACGCCTCATCTGCCGTTTCGAAGTAGTGGTGTTTCCCTAGATGTGTGACCCACAGTCTTTCCGGTTGCACCGTTCCGAATTTGACCTTCCTTTTATGCAACACCGCCATGGCCCGATTAAAGCTTGCCCTCCTTCTCGCCACCTCCGCACTCCAATCTTGATATACGCGGATCACCGCATTCTCCCACCTACTGCTCCGAGTTTTCTTTGCCCATCTGAGGACCATCTCGCTGTCCTTATATCGGAGAAATCTCACCACTATTGCTCGAGGAATTTCTCCAGCCCTCGGTCTTCGCGCCATAACCCGATAGGCTCCCTCCACCTCCAGCGGACCCGTCGGGGCCTCCGATCCCATTAACGAGTGCAGCATTGTGCTCACATATGCCCCGACGTCCGCCCCTTCTGCACCTTCGGGAAGACCAAGAATCCTTAGGTTCTTCCTCCTCGCATTATTCTCCAGCACCTCCAGCCTTTCCACACATCTTTTGTGTTGTGCCTCGTGGATCTCCATTTTCACCACCAGGCCCTGTATGTCGTCCTCATTCTCAGCAGCCTTTGCCTTCACGACCCGAAGCTCCTGTTCCTGGGTCTTTTGCTCCTCCTTTAGCCCCTCAATCGCTTGTAATATCGGGGCCAACAGCTCCTTCTTCATCTCCTTTTTGAGTTCATCTACGCAACGCCGCAGGAACTCTTGTTGGTCAGGGCCCCATATTAAACTGCCTCCTTCCGACGCCATCTTGCTTTGTGCCTGCCTTCCTGGCCGCTGCTCTAGAGGATCCACCGCAATCCGGCTACTTTCCTCTCTTTTTTCCATCCGTGTCCAGGGGGGATTCCCTTCTGGATTACCGCACAGTGTTATTTGCCGTTAAAATTGCCGATGGGGCTCCTATTAAGAGCCCAAAAGTCCGTTCCACCGGGAGCTGCCGAAACGTGCGACTCAGCTGGTCATCGCCGCACCCGGAAGGTGTGAATAGACATACTTGATTAGTCAATGATTGTGCACAATACGGTTTGTTTTAATTTATACACTTTGTTTATAAAGATTATTTTGTGGTGCATTTTAATTTTGCATCATGGGATGGGTGGTAATGAAGAATAGTGGTTGTGCTCAGCAGTCAGGTGTGTTTCTCACAGACAGACGGGCTGTCTGGTTTGGCAGTTCCCTTCCTTTTCCTGCCCCCTCCTCCCAAATTATTTTTTAAATATGAATTTATGGGATGTGAGCATCGCTAGCAATTGCAGCCAATCCTTAATGCCTCTCGAGACGGTGGTGGTGAGCTGCCTTCTTGAACCGCTGCAGTCCATGTGGTGTAGGTACATCCATGGTGCTGTTAGGGTCGGAATCCCAGGATTTTGACCCTTTGCTTTTTGTGTACAAGACTTACCTGAGTAATTTTCCACACTGTGGGTAGATGCCAGTGTTGTAGCTGTACTGGAAGAGCTTTCCTTTTGCACAATCCAGTGCATTCAGCCATTTCTTGTGAGAATGTGGTGTGAATCAAATTGGCTGAAGACTGGCACACGTGATGCTGGGGACTTCATCGATCATCTACTCGGCACTTCTGGCTGAAGACTGTTGGGAATGCTTCAGCCTTATCTTTTGCACAGATGTGCTGGGCTCCTCCATCATTGAGAATGGGAGACTTGTGCAGTGTCCTGCTCTGGTTAGTTTTTTAATTGCTCACCATCGGCTGAGCTTAGATCTGATCTGCCTGTTGTGGGATATCTTTTCTCTGTCTATCACATGCTGCTTCCATTGTTAATATGCATGTAGTCTTGTCTTGTAATCTCTCCAAGTTGGCACCTCATTTTTGGATATGCCTGGTGCCAGTGATTCAAATTCTGGGCCATCAGCTGTAAGCTATGGTTCAGTGAATATGAGTATACCAGTACGCCGTTAGTCTCTGGAACAGCTCTCCCAACTTTGGCACAAGCCCCCAGATGTTACTACAGTGCACCTGTGCAGGGCCAGTTTAAAGCCCCCAGCTGCAGTGGTAGAATGTAAACTCATGTCTCTGAAGCATTAATCCAGGCCCTTGGATAATTAGTCCAGTGACTGTTTGACTGAGAGGTCGATTAGGGACGAGTAAATAGACTGGTATTTATTCTCTAGAAACAGAAGGCTCAGGAATGACTTTCTGGAGGCATGTCTTTAAGATCATGGCCTGAATCTTCACAAAATTGGGATGACTCGGGAGAACTTCAAAAATGGCGGTCAGGTCTTGATTCTGAGATTCCCCACCGCACTCCCAGGCTGTCTTATTTTCGGGAGGGCCTAAAATGAGTATGAGCTGGTTCCTGCCAAAAGCTTGCACTTGGCACTCCCGAACTGCTCAGCTCCACTACGGGAAGAGATATGTCCGACTCCTCTGCACTTCCATGGGGTCGGGCCAGGTTTTTAAAGAGCCATGGTTCACAGTCCCTCAAAGGAGTCATGAAACATAAAAGGTGAGGTGAAAAGGTTCTTCTCATGCTCTCATACGATTAACAGAAGACTAATCTGAAAGAGGAGATAATTCACAAAAGAATAATTGTTGGATTTGGACATACTGAATTTTCCCTCAATGTACCTTAGTGTGGTGACGAGGGTTTTTTCACTGTAACTTCATTGACACTAATAAAGATTATTATTATAAAAGAGCCAATTAGCCAGTGATCAGGGATGGAACCGGTTCCAAAGCCAAACGGTTCCATAAGAATCTGACACAATGTGCCTGTGCAAAGAGAAGTCCATCCAATGGTATCAGTCGATGAGAGTATAGCTAAATTAGGGAAGAGTTCAATACTCTGCAAATTAGATGCTAACAACGGATTCTGACAAATATCACTAGAAGAGGACTCCAACCTTCTCATGATGATCCAAACACCATTTGGAGAATTTTGATTTCACAGCTTATCTTTCAGAATAACATCAGCATCAGAGATCTTTCAAGGAATAGTGTCAAATCTTTTAGAGGACGTACATGGAAAATCTAGCCCCAAATACTTGTACAATCGCAGCATAGAAAATTATGGCACAGAAGGAGGCCATTTTGCTCATAGGTCAAGTGAGAAAGATCTATCCAGCCTATCCCATCTTCCAGCTCTTGGCTAATCCTGTAGGTTACAGCACCTCAAGTGCATATCCTAATGATTCTTTTCAAACGTGATGAAAGTTTTGATCTCTACCACCCTTTGTTATGATCCCAGTTGACTAGACGGGAAGATCCCAGAATGGAACTGTGGTAGCCCAGTCCTTTTAAGGGGCTGGCCTGATGGCCCATGTGATCGGCTCAGGACCAATCGCACGGGACCGTGTGAACTCTGGCTAATTAGCATGTGACCCTGGGAGCAGGGGTCCTGGCAGTATAGACCCCAGAGCCAGAGAGCTAAGACCCATCCTTTTGTATTCTGTAAATGTATATATACCAGCCTTTGCCTTTCATTACTAAACCCTTATGTTACTACTGGAAGCCTCCAGAGTTTTATCATGAGCCACCACAGGAACACTGGCTCAAAAGACCGTGGGCTGGATTTTCCGTCGGCGTGATCCTCCGTTTCGCCAGCAGCGCAAACACGCCCGCGGATTTCCCAACGGCGTGGGGGCACCCACAGTTTGCTGGCGGGATGGAGGATCCCGCCCCATAAAATGTGGAGAAACAGAGTCACAGGACAGCCTAATAGCTTTGATAACTAGGGAAAAGATGAAAACATTGGATTATCATACAACACGCCTTTACTCCCTCCTAGGTTAACAATTGCACACAGGTTTTAGAATTAATACAGATTACAAAGAACTAAATCTACAATGGTCTCATTAACACAAAGTCCCTTTTAAGCACACAAGAAGACTGTGATTAAATACAAACTCTGAACCAAGTTAATCTCTGCGGTTTTCTCCTCAGAATCCCCCCAGATGGTTGTCACATGAGAGTTTCCAAACTCCACTCCCAAAAACCTGCTTTAAAATCTTCTCTCAGAATTATGCTTTCCCTTAGCAGTTTGTATTCCAAAATCCAGACCAGATTTTGCAAATGACATTTTTCAACAAACCTTCCAATCCATTTTAACAACTAATCCCTTTAGGATTTTTCACCAACCCCTTTAAGATTTCTTTGTCTTCACTGCTGACTGCTCGCAATAGCTTTTGCTCTCGACTCCCAAACTGTTTTAAAATGACATCAAACATTCTATCTCCCTCTGAGGTCTGCTGTCCCCTTTAATTCTAGTTCTGCAATTGCCTCTTTAATTCAGGACATTTTGTTTACTCTTCCTTGAATTCTTCTGAACAATCCCTTGGTCTCTGTTCTCTTAACTGCAGGTGCCTTAAACGTTATTTGTGTCCCAATTCCCTGGTTATCTAGATTTTATCTTGTTCCTTAGGAAGCTTGAATCTTTGTAACTCCCTTGTCCTGTCCAGCTTCTCCTGTCAGTGTCGAGAGTTGCTCATGCCCCAGTGTCCTGTCTCAAACCACTCTCGTTTTCAGTTAAAACTAAGAACAATGGAAAGCCCGTGTCTCTGGAAAGTGGTCTCCTGTTGCTAAGCACCAACTTACTGCTATTTATTCCTCACACCGTAACCCTCTCTAAGTACAATTGAAAACACAGTTGGAACTTACCCAACCCCCACACATACAAACACCTTTGCCCAGCATGAATTTTACTATCGGTTTTACCCATCCAGACACAGAAACACTAAATTGAACCCACTTAAAACGGTACCGTATTTCTAATGTTTACCAATACAAATATGAATCCCTTAAAACTACCTTTAATTTCCTAAAACCTTTTAGGCAGTGAGTTCCAAACACCCACCACCCTCTGGAAAAATACAATTCTCCTCACCTCCCCTCCTATTCTAAGAACTGATGTCCATTGGCTATTAACCATCCATTCCTATCCACTCTACTGAGGCCCTCATAATTTTATATGCCTAAATTTAATCATCAACAGCACAACAGCCAAGAAATATCAACTACCAACAACTTGAAAGTAGAACAGGCAGTTTGCATGCTCACTTTGCACTTTTTCATTCTCCCGTGGCAGGACATGCAGGAGTTTGGGGTACAATGCTGAAATTAATGAAAATAGAGCAGAAATTAATAGAAAATAAATCAGTTTGACCAAGAAGCTGGAGGGTCAAAGCTCTGATCTCTCTCTGACCTGATGGACTCTGTCTAAATGTTCAAAGTAAACACCTTTCTCCCTCTACAGTCAGATTGGTGGCATGGTGGCACAGTGGTTAGAACTGCCGCTTCACAGCTCCAATTCCGGCCTCAGGTGACTGTCTGTGTAGAGTTTGAACTTTCTCTCCATGTCTGTGTGGGTTTTCTCCAGGTGCCCCAGTTCCCTCCCACAATCCAAAGATGTGCAAGTTAGGTGGATTGGCCATCATTAAGAGAGTGGATTGGAATGGATTATGAAAAGATGATTGATATGAAGAAGAAACAGGTACACGCTAGATTTTTCTAGCCTTCAATGATTACAATATGATGAACAAAAATACAAAATATGCTCAATTCATTTTATTTTATTCTTGAAATGCTCCAGTCAGATAGCAGAATGTGAAAAATGATCTGTTCATTTTGAAATGCTGTCGGGAACATTTGACTAGATGCATTAACCTATTTATTTTTACCTCTATTAAAATGGTAGAGGGTGAAATTCCATTATTATTCAGATGCTAGTATTCCATAGCTTAATGTCTCTGGCTATGATAATTTGATCCTTGTACAATTAAATGCATGTTGCAGATCTCCTATACTAAAATCGGAATTGTATTTTAATTTGTATTTTTCTGCAAGGTAAATATAAGCATTCAATTATGTTCTTAATTCTGAAATGTAGTTACTTAGAATATACATTGATTTCTATGAGATACTGTGAATTTAATCCTTTGTTCCTCAAAGACAGATCAGCTAAGTAATCTGGTCACCACGAAGTGATATATGTAATTGAACAAGTTAAAAGCAAGACCTTGTGGATTACCAATTCTAAAAGATTTGAATGCTGGAAGAACAGGGGAATGATGCTCTGGGGGCAGAGGGATACATTTTCCATTCCCACTCACTGCCGGAATTGTCACAGGCGGGAGGGACAATTTGACAGATGTAAGGATCCTCTTGGTTAAACCTTGTTTCCCCTATGTACTCTCTTTATTTTCTGTTATTTTGGCTTTTTTAAAGATGTTTTATACCTGGTATAAAAATTTGCCTATGCCTTTAATTATGCCTTCACATTTAATTTAAAAAAAGGAATCCAGCTGAATGTTCCAACATCAATGATGATTCATCTTGATGGACTTGGCTGTCAGCCAATGAGCTGTTTACTTTTCAGGGCCCTCAGCTGATTGTCTGTGCTGATTGGTAGTGACTATTCTGGAATGTTCCTTTTCTCTGTGAGACTGTTTCCAAGTTAGTTTCAGTTTGACCAAGAAGCTGGAGGGTCAAAGCTCTAATCTCTCTCTGACCTGATGGACTCTGTCTAAATGTTCAAAGTAAACACCTTTCTCCCTCTACAGTCAGATTGGTGGCATGGTGGCACAGTGGTTAGAACTGCCGCTTCACAGCTCCAATTCCGGCCTCGGGTGACTGTCTGTGTAGAGTTTGAACTTTCTCTCCATGTCTGTGTGGGTTTTCTCCAGGTGCCCCAGTTCCCTCCCACAATCCAAAGATGTGCAAGTTAGGTGGATGTGCCATGTTAAATTGCCCCTTAGTGTCCAAAATGTTAGGCAGGCTTACAGGGATAGGGTGGAGGTGTGGACTTAAATAGGGTGCTCTTTCCAAGGGCCAGTGCAGACCCAATTGGCTGAATGGCCTCTTTCTGTACTGTAGGGATTCTATGATTCTATTTATCTGCAAGGAAGTTCAGTCTTGCAACAGTTGCAGGCCAGGCCAGTTGTTTAAAGAACCTCTTTAAAATCTTGTGAGGTAATGCTGTTTTTCCTCAGTAAATATAGGGGACATTCTGGTGCAGCTGGAATAAATAAGGATTACAAAGAGCTGAGGTGGATCTTCTAAGTGAAGGCCCAGGTTAATAAAAATGAAAGTGACTCCCCAGAGGGAATCCCACAGTCTGTGGATTTGGACCAAATGTTCCAGCCAGAAGATCCTCATTAGCCATCCAACCAGTGGCTCTCCATCGCTCTAAGTCCTGGAAGGACGGTCAGCTAAAAAAATACTTCACCATCTGAAGGAAGGTCACTCATCTTCCATCTTACCCTCTTTTATTTTTCCCCTCCCCTGCATGTGGATGTGTTGTGTGTATTTAGGTAGATGGTGGCACAGTTAAAAAGGTGGGATCAGTAGATTAGCTGGTCATTATTCTAGCATAGGTATTACATGCCTCATCTCTATTGTTGTTATAAATAAACAGTTGTTAAGTTTCACTTAGAAATCTGGTGCTTGTAAATCATTGGAGCATTCAAGGGCCCAAGATCTCGGGATCTTTGTACAAATTATTGGTTAATTTACTTATGTTGGGACTCCGGGGCCTGTGGGGCTGGAATTGACCGCACACTAGCCCAGGGTGTCATAACACAGACCATTTAAAGGTCTGTTGACCTTGGGTGGGAATTTCCTGACTCAGGATAGCCACGACCATAAAATCCCACCAATAGGTTCAAATCTCACCGCAGCAACTGGTAGAATTTAAATTAAATTGATAAATCTGAAATATAAAGCTAGTCGCAGTAACTATCATTGATTGTCATAAAAACGCATCTGGATTGCTAATACCCTTTATGGTAGGAAATCTGTCATGCTTATCTAGTCTGGCCTACATGTGACAACAAATCCACAGAAACATGGTTTAACTGCCCTCTGGATTGGCTAGCAAGCCACTCAGTTCAAGGGAAATTAGGGATGGGCAACAAGCCTTGTCGTGTCCAAATCCCATGAAAGAATTTTTAAAAACTAGACTAATATATAATATATTTCTGCATCGAAACTCTGTTGTTTATGACAACATTTCTGATATCCAAGGAATGAGCATTTATTTGCTGATCAATTAGTTGATAGCAAACATGAATATAATTTCTCTTGCTAGAAAGTCTCTCCCTGAGGACTTGAAAAATTACAACTGTGAACTTTGTATATTAAAAAAAAAAAACTTAAGAGTCAAACCCAACCACTCCATAATTGCAAATGAGTGAGGTATAAAATATTTATGCTGTGTGCCCAGAACTGGACTGGACTGATAATTGTCAGTGACAGAGGGAAGGCTCTGCGGGCACAATGCAGAAATGTATCTCACGTATATCATTTTAGGAAGGCCGCGCAGGCTATTACGATAGCATCTAAAATATGACGAGACAAAGTTATTTCATATCACTATTTATAATGCAGCTTGTATGGTAAATTGGACTGCTAAACAAAATAGCATTGCCTACAATTTTAGCTGTAATAGTTTCATATTTATTTAACTATTAAGCTAACAAAGTTATCTTACTGATGTTATGAACCCAGCTGATGTTCAATGTATCCCAAATCCCAGAAGGGCATGCTGATTCTGAAACAGTTATTTTTCCCATTTGGAAAGAAATGTTTGAAAAAAGATGAAACCTGGTGAGGAAAAGGGTCAGTCTTGTTACAAATTTTCAAATGACAGAAAGAACAAGGAACAAAGAAAAGTACAGCACAGGAACAGGCCCTTCAGCCCTCCAAGCCTGCGCCGACCATGCTGCCCATCTAACCTAAAACTTATAAACTTCCAGGGTCCATATCCCTCTATTCCCAATCTACTCATGTATTTGTCAAGACTCCCCTTAAATGTCACCATCGTCCCTGCTTTCACCAGGACAGCATGGTAGCACAGTGGAGGGCAGCTCGATAGCACAGTGGAGGGCAGCACGGTAGCACAGTGGAGGGCAGCACGGTAGCACAGTGGAGGGCACAGCACGGTAGCACAACGGAGGACAGCACGGTAGTACAGCGGAGGGCAGCGCGGTAGCACAGTGGAGGGCAGCACGGCAGTGCAGGGCACAGCACCGTGGCACAGTGGAAGGCACAGCGCGGTAGCACATTAGAGGAAAGCACGGTAGCACAGTGGGGGGGCAGTACGGTAGCACAGTGGAGGGCAGTACAGTAGCACAGTGGAGGGCAGTACAGCAGCACAGTGGAGGGCACAGCGTGGTAGCACAGTGGAGGGCACAGCATGGTAGCAGAGTGGAGGGCAGCGCGGTAGCACAGTGGAGGGCAGCACGGCAGTGCAGGGCACAGCACCGTGGCACAGTGGAAGGCACAGCACGGTAGCACAGTGGGGGGGCAGTACGGTAGCACAGTGGAGGGCAGTACAGTAGCACAGTGGAGGGCAGTACAGCAGCACAGTGGAGGGCACAGCGTGGTAGCACAGTGGAGGGCACAGCATGGTAGCAGAGTGGAGGGCACAGCATGGTAGCAGAGTGGAGGGCAGCGCGGTAGCACAGTGGAGGGCAGTACAGTAGCACAGTGGAGGGCAGTACAGTAGCACAGTGGAGGGCACAGCGCGGTAGCACAGTAGAGGACAGCGCGGTAGCACAGTGGAGGGCACAGCGCGGTAGCACAGTGGAGGGCAGCGCAGTAGCACAGTGGAGGGCAGTCCAGTAGCACAGTGGAGGACAGCACGATAGCACAGTGGAGGGCAGTACAGTAGCACAGTGGAGGGCACAGCGCGGTAGCACAGTGGAGGGCAGTACGGTAGCACAGTGGAGGGCACAGCGCGGTAGCACAGTAGAGGACAGCGCGGTAGCACAGTGGAGGGCACAGCGCGGTAGCACAGTAGAGGACAGCGCGGTAGCACAGTGGAGGGCAGCGCGGTAGCACAGTGGAGGGCAGCACGGTAGCACAGTGGAGGGCAGCACGGTAGCACAGTGGAGGGCAGCACGGTAGCACAGTGGAGGGCAGCACGGTAGCACAGTGGAGGGCAGCACGGTAGCACAGTGGAGGGCAGCACGGTAGCACAGTGGAGGGCAGCACGGTAGCACAGTGGAGGGCAGCACGGTAGCACAGTGGAGGGCAGCACGGTAGCACAGTGGAGGGCAGCACGGTAGCACAGTGGAGGGCAGCACGGTAGCACAGTGGAGGGCAGCACGGTAGCACAGTGGAGGGCAGCACGGTAGCACAGTGGAGGGCAGCACGGTAGCACAGTGGAGGGCAGCACGGTAGCACAGTGGAGGGCAGCACGGTAGCACAGTGGAGGGCAGCACGGTAGCACAGTGGAGGGCAGCACGGTAGCACAGTGGAGGGCAGCACGGTAGCACAGTGGAGGGCAGCACGGTAGCACAGTGGAGGGCAGCACGGTAGCACAGTGGAGGGCAGCACGGTAGCACAGTGGAGGGCAGCACGGTAGCACAGTGGAGGGCAGCACGGTAGCACAGTGGAGGGCAGCACGGTAGCACAGTGGAGAGCAGCACGGTAGCACAGTGGAGGGCAGCACGGTAGCACAGTGGAGGGCAGCACGGTAGCACAGTGGAGGGCAGCACGGTAGCACAGTGGAGGGCAGCACGGTAGCACAGTGGAGGGCAGCACGGTAGCACAGTGGAGGGCAGCACGGTAGCACAGTGGAGGGCAGCACGGTAGCACAGTGGAGGGCAGCACGGTAGCACAGTGGAGGGCAGTACAGCAGCACAGTGGAGGGCACAGCGTGGTAGCACAGTGGAGGGCACAGCATGGTAGCAGAGTGGAGGGCAGCGCGGTAGCACAGTGGAGGGCAGCACGGCAGTGCAGGGCACAGCACCGTGGCACAGTGGAAGGCACAGCACGGTAGCACAGTGGGGGGGCAGTACGGTAGCACAGTGGAGGGCAGTACAGTAGCACAGTGGAGGGCAGTACAGCAGCACAGTGGAGGGCACAGCGTGGTAGCACAGTGGAGGGCACAGCATGGTAGCAGAGTGGAGGGCACAGCATGGTAGCAGAGTGGAGGGCAGCGCGGTAGCACAGTGGAGGGCAGTACAGTAGCACAGTGGAGGGCAGTACAGTAGCACAGTGGAGGGCACAGCGCGGTAGCACAGTAGAGGACAGCGCGGTAGCACAGTGGAGGGCACAGCGCGGTAGCACAGTGGAGGGCAGCGCAGTAGCACAGTGGAGGGCAGTCCAGTAGCACAGTGGAGGACAGCACGATAGCACAGTGGAGGGCAGTACAGTAGCACAGTGGAGGGCACAGCGCGGTAGCACAGTGGAGGGCAGTACGGTAGCACAGTGGAGGGCACAGCGCGGTAGCACAGTAGAGGACAGCGCGGTAGCACAGTGGAGGGCACAGCGCGGTAGCACAGTAGAGGACAGCGCGGTAGCACAGTGGAGGGCAGCGCGGTAGCACAGTGGAGGGCAGCACGGTAGCACAGTGGAGGGCAGCACGGTAGCACAGTGGAGGGCAGCACGGTAGCACAGTGGAGGGCAGCACGGTAGCACAGTGGAGGGCAGCACGGTAGCACAGTGGAGGGCAGCACGGTAGCACAGTGGAGGGCAGCACGGTAGCACAGTGGAGGGCAGCACGGTAGCACAGTGGAGGGCAGCACGGTAGCACAGTGGAGGGCAGCACGGTAGCACAGTGGAGGGCAGCACGGTAGCACAGTGGAGGGCAGCACGGTAGCACAGTGGAGGGCAGCACGGTAGCACAGTGGAGGGCAGCACGGTAGCACAGTGGAGGGCAGCACGGTAGCACAGTGGAGGGCAGCACGGTAGCACAGTGGAGGGCAGCACGGTAGCACAGTGGAGGGCAGCACGGTAGCACAGTGGAGGGCAGCACGGTAGCACAGTGGAGGGCAGCACGGTAGCACAGTGGAGGGCAGCACGGTAGCACAGTGGAGGGCAGCACGGTAGCACAGTGGAGGGCAGCACGGTAGCACAGTGGAGGGCAGCACGGTAGCACAGTGGAGGGCAGCACGGTAGCACAGTGGAGAGCAGCACGGTAGCACAGTGGAGGGCAGCACGGTAGCACAGTGGAGGGCAGCACGGTAGCACAGTGGAGGGCAGCACGGTAGCACAGTGGAGGGCAGCACGGTAGCACAGTGGAGGGCAGCACGGTAGCACAGTGGAGGGCAGCACGGTAGCACAGTGGAGGGCAGCACGGTAGCACAGTGGAGGGCAGCACGGTAGCACAGTGGAGGGCAGCACGGTAGCACAGTGGAGGGCAGCACGGTAGCACAGTGGAGGGCAGCACGGTAGCACAGTGGAGGGCAGCACGGTAGCACAGTGGAGGGCAGCACGGTAGCACAGTGGAGGGCAGCACGGTAGCACAGTGGAGGGCAGCACGGTAGCACAGTGGAGGGCAGCACGGTAGCACAGTGGAGGGCAGCACGGTAGCACAGTGGAGGGCAGCACGGTAGCACAGTGGAGGGCAGCACGGTAGCACAGTGGAGGGCAGCACGGTAGCACAGTGGAGGGCAGCACGGTAGCACAGTGGAGGGCAGCACGGTAGCACAGTGGAGGGCAGCACGGTAGCACAGTGGAGGGCAGCACGGTAGCACAGTGGAGGGCAGCACGGTAGCACAGTGGAGGGCAGCACGGTAGCACAGTGGAGGGCAGCACGGTAGCACAGTGGAGGGCAGCACGGTAGCACAGTGGAGGGCAGCACGGTAGCACAGTGGAGGGCAGCACGGTAGCACAGTGGAGGGCAGCACGGTAGCACAGTGGAGGGCAGCACGGTAGCACAGTGGAGGGCAGCACGGTAGCACAGTGGAGGGCAGCACGGTAGCACAGTGGAGGGCAGCACGGTAGCACAGTGGAGGGCAGCACAGTGGAGGGCAGCACGGTAGCACAGTGGAGGGCAGCACGGTAGCACAGTGGAGGGCAGCACGGTAGCACAGTGGAGGGCAGCACGGTAGCACAGTGGAGGGCAGCACGGTAGCACAGTGGAGGGCAGCACGGTAGCACAGTGGAGGGCAGCACGGTAGCACAGTGGAGGGCAGCACGGTAGCACAGTGGAGGGCAGCACGGTAGCACAGTGGAGGGCAGCACGGTAGCACAGTGGAGGGCAGCACGGTAGCACAGTGGAGGGCAGCACGGTAGCACAGTGGAGGGCTGCACGGTAGCACAGTGGAGGGCAGCACGGTAGCACAGTGGAGGGCAGCACGGTAGCACAGTGGAGGGCAGCACGGTAGCACAGTGGAGGGCAGCACGGTAGCACAGTGGAGGGCAGCACGGTAGCACAGTGGAGGGCAGCACGGTAGCACAGTGGAGGGCAGCACGGTAGCACAGTGGAGGGCAGCACGGTAGCACAGTGGAGGGCAGCACGGTAGCACAGTGGAGGGCAGCACGGTAGCACAGTGGAGGGCAGCACGGTAACACAGTGGAGGGCAGCACGGTAGCACAGTGGGGGCAGCACGGTAGCACAGTGGAGGGCAGCACGGTAGCACAGTGGAGGGCAGCACGGTAACACAGTAGAGGACAGCACGGTAGCACAGTGGAGGGCAGCACGGTAGCACAGTGGAGGGCAGCACGGTAGCACAGTGGAGGGCAGCACGGTAACACAGTGGAGGGCAGCACGGTAGCACAGTGGAGGGCAGCACGGTAGCACAGTGGAGGGCAGCACGGTAGCACAGTGGAGGGCAGTACGGTAGCACAATGGACGGCAGCACGGTAGCACAGTGGAGGGCAGTACAGTAGCACAGAGCAGGACAGCATGATAGCACAGTGGAGGGCACAGCGTGGTAGCACAGTGGAGGGCAGTACAGTCGCACAGTGGAGGGCACAGCGTGGTAGCACAGTAGAGGACAGCGCAGTAGCACAATGGAGGGCGGCACGATAGCACAGTGGAGGGCAGTACAGTAGCACAGTGGAGGACAGCACGGTAGCACAGTGGAGGGCAGTACGGTAGCACAGTGGAGGGCAGTACGGTAGCACACTGGAGGGCAGTACGGTAGCACAGTGGAGGGCAGTACAGTAGCACAGTGGAGGGCAGTACAGTAGCTCAGTGGAGGACAGCACGATAGCACAGTGGAGGGCACAGCGAGGTAGCACAGTAGAGGACAGCGCAGTAGCACAGTAGAGGGCAGCACGATAGCACAGTGGAGGGCAGCACGGTAGCACAGTGGAGGGCAGCGCGGTAGCACAGTGGAGGGCAGCGCGGTAACACAGTGGAGGGCAGCACGGTAGCACAGTGGAGGGCAGTACGGTAGCACAGTGGAGGGCAGCACGGTAGCACAGTGGAGGGCAGCACGGTAGCACAGTGGAGGGCAGCACCGTAGCACAGTGGAGGGCAGCACGGTAGCGCAGTGGAGGGCACAGCGTGGTAGCACAGTGGAGGGCACAGCGTGGTAGCACAGTGGAGGGCAGTACAGTCGCACAGTGGAGGGCACAGCGCGGTAGCACAGTAGAGGACAGCGCAGTAGCACAGTGGAAGGCGGCACAATAGCACAGTGGAGGGCAGTACGGTAGCACAGTGGAGGACAGCACGGTAGCACAGTGGAGGGCAGTACGGTAGCACAGTGGAGGGCACAGCGCGGTAGCACAGTGGAGGGCAGGACAGTAGCACCGTGGAGGACAGCACGGTAGCACAGTGGAGGGCAGTACGGTAGCACAGTGGAGGGCAGTGCGGTAGCACAGTGGAGGACAACGCGGTAGCACAGTGGAGGACAGCACGGTAGCACAGTGGAGGGCAGTACGGTAGCACAGTGGAGGGCACTGCGCGGTAGCACAGTGGAGGACAGCACGATAGCACAGTGGAGGGCACATCGTGGTAGCACAGTAGAGGACAGCGCAGTAGCACAGTGGAGGGCAACACGATAGCACAGTGGAGGGCAGCACGATAGCACAGTGGAGGGCAGCGCGGTAGCACAGTGGAGGACAGCGCGATAGCACAGTGGAGGGCAGCGCGGTAGCACAGTGGAGGGCACAGCGTGGTAGCACAGTGGAGGGCAGCACGGTAGCATAGTGGAGGGCACAGCGCTGTAGCACAGTGGAGGGCACAGCGCTGTAGCACAGTGGAGGGCAGCGCGGTAGCACAGTGGTGGGCACAGCGCTGTAGCACAGTGGTGGGCAGCGCGGTAGCACAGTGGAGGACAGCGCGATAGCACAGTGGAGGGCAGCGCGGTAGCACAGTGGAGGGCACAGCGTGGTAGCACAGTGGAGGGCAGCACGGTAGCATAGTGGAGGGCAGCACGGTAGCACAGTGGAGGGCAGCGCGGTAGCACAGTGGAGGGCAGCGCGGTAGCACAGTGGAGGGCAGCGCGGTAGCACAGTGGAGGGCAGCGCGGTAGCACAGTGGAGGGCAGCGCGGTAGCACAGTGGAGGGCAGCGCGGTAGCACAGTGGAGGGCAGCGCGGTAGCACAGTGGAGGGCAGCGCGGTAGCACAGTGGAGGGCAGCGCGGTAGCACAGTGGAGGGCAGCGCGGTAGCACAGTGGAGGGCAGCGCGGTAGCACAGTGGAGGGCAGCGCGGTAGCACAGTGGAGGGCAGCGCGGTAGCACAGTGGAGGGCAGCGCGGTAGCACAGTGGAGGGCAGCGCGGTAGCACAGTGGAGGGCAGCGCGGTAGCACAGTGGAGGGCAGCGCGGTAGCACAGTGGAGGGCAGCGCGGTAGCACAGTGGAGGGCAGCGCGGTAGCACAGTGGAGGGCAGCGCGGTAGCACAGTGGAGGGCAGCGCGGTAGCACAGTGGAGGGCAGCGCGGTAGCACAGTGGAGGGCAGCGCGGTAGCACAGTGGAGGGCAGCGCGGTAGCACAGTGGAGGGCAGCGCGGTAGCACAGTGGAGGGCAGCGCGGTAGCACAGTGGAGGGCAGCGCGGTAGCACAGTGGAGGGCAGCGCGGTAGCACAGTGGGGGGCAGCGCGGTAGCACAGTGGAGGGCAGCGCGGTAGCACAGTGGAGGGCAGCGCGGTAGCACAGTGGAGGGCAGCGCGGTAGCACAGTGGAGGGCAGCGCGGTAGCACAGTGGAGGGCAGCGCGGTAGCACAGTGGAGGGCAGCGCGGTAGCACAGAGGAGGGCAGCGCGGTAGCACAGTGGAGGGCAGCGCGGTAGCACAGAGGAGGGCAGCACGGTAGCACAGTGGAGGGCACTGCGCGGTAGCACAGTGGAGGACAGCACGATAGCACAGTGGAGGGCACATCGTGGTAGCACAGTAGAGGACAGCGCAGTAGCACAGTGGAGGGCAACACGATAGCACAGTGGAGGGCAGCACGATAGCACAGTGGAGGGCAGTACAGTAGCACAGTGGAGGGCAACACGATAGCACAGTGGAGGGCAGCACGATAGCACAGTGGAGGGCAGTACAGTAGCACAGTGGAGGGCACAGCGTGGTAGCACAGTGGAGGGCAGTACAGTCGCACAGTGGAGGGCACAGCGCGGTAGCACAGTAGAGGACAGCGCAGTAGCACAGTGGAAGGCGGCACAATAGCACAGTGGAGGGCAGTACGGTAGCACAGTGGAGGACAGCACGGTAGCACAGTGGAGGGCAGTACGGTAGCACAGTGGAGGAGACAGCGCGGTAGCACAGTGGAGGGCAGGACAGTAGCACCGTGGAGGACAGCACGGTAGCACAGTGGAGGGCAGTACGGTAGCACAGTGGAGGGCAGTGCGGTAGCACAGTGGAGGACAGCGCGGTAGCACAGTGGAGGACAGCACGGTAGCACAGTGGAGGGCAGTACGGTAGCACAGTGGAGGGCAGTGCGCGGTAGCACAGTGGAGGACAGCACGATAGCACAGTGGAGGGCACATCGTGGTAGCACAGTAGAGGACAGCGCAGTAGCACAGTGGAGGGCAACACGATAGCACAGTGGAGGGCAGTACAGTAGCACAGTGGAGGACAGCGCGATAGCACAGTGGAGGGCAGCGCGGTAGCACAGTGGAGGGCACAGCGTGGTAGCACAGTGGAGTGGACAGCGCGGTAGCACAGTGGAGGGCAGCACGATAGCACAGTGGAGGGCAGTACAGTAGCACAGTGGAGGACAGCGCGATAGCACAGTGGAGGGCAGCGCGGTAGCACAGTGGAGGGCAGCACGATAGCACAGTGGAGGGCAGTACGGTAGCACAGTGGAGGACAGCGCGATAGCACAGTGGAGGGCAGCGCGGTAGCACAGTGGAGGGCACAGCGTGGTAGCACAGTCGTGGACAGCGCGGTAGCACAGTGGAGGGCAGCGCGGTAGCATAGTGGAGGGCACAGCGCTGTAGCACAGTGGAGGGCACAGCGCTGTAGCACAGTGGAGGGCAGCACGGTAGCACAGTGGTGGGCACAGCGCTGTAGCACAGTGGTGGGCAGCGCGGTAGCACAGTGGAGTGCAGCGCGGTAGCACAGTGGAGGGCAGCACGGTAGCACAGTGGAGGGCAGCGCGGTAGCACAGTGGAGGGCAGCGCGGTAGCACAGTGGAGGGCAGCGCGGTAGCACAGTGGAGGGCAGCGCGGTAGCACAGTGGAGGGCAGCGCGGTAGCACAGTGGAGGGCAGCGCGGTAGCACAGTGGAGGGCAGCGCGGTAGCACAGTGGAGGGCAGCGCGGTAGCACAGTGGAGGGCAGCGCGGTAGCACAGTGGAGGGCAGCGCGGTAGCACAGTGGAGGGCAGCGCGGTAGCACAGTGGAGGGCAGCGCGGTAGCACAGTGGAGGGCAGCGCGGTAGCACAGTGGAGGGCAGCGCGGTAGCACAGTGGAGGGCAGCGCGGTAGCACAGTGGAGGGCAGCGCGGTAGCACAGTGGAGGGCAGCGCGGTAGCACAGTGGAGGGCACTGCGCGGTAGCACAGTGGAGGACAGCACGATAGCACAGTGGAGGGCACATCGTGGTAGCACAGTAGAGGACAGCGCAGTAGCACCGTGGAGGGCAACACGATAGCACAGTGGAGGGCAGCACGATAGCACAGTGGAGGGCAGTACAGTAGCACAGTGGAGGGCAACACGATAGCACAGTGGAGGGCAGCACGATAGCACAGTGGAGGGCAGCACGGTAGCACAGTGGAGGGCAGCACGGTAGCACAGTGGTGGGCACAGCGCGGTAGCACAGTGGAGGGCAGCACGGTAGCACAGTGGTGGGCACAGCGCGGTAGCACAGTGGTGGGCAGCGCGGTAGCACAGTGGTGGGCAGCGCGGTAGCACAGTGGAGGGCAGCGCGGTAGCACAGTGGAGGGCAGCGCGGTAGCACAGTGGAGGGCAGCGCGGTAGCACAGTGGAGGGCAGCGCGGTAGCACAGTGGAGGGCAGCGCGGTAGCACAGTGGAGGGCAGTACGGTAGCACAGTGGAGGACAGCACGGTAGCACAGTGGAGGGCAGTACGGTAGCACAGTGGAGGGCACAGCGCGGTAGCACAGTGGAGGGCAGGACAGTAGCACCGTGGAGGACAGCACGGTAGCACAGTGGAGGGCAGTACGGTAGCACAGTGGAGGGCAGTGCGGTAGCACAGTGGAGGACAGCGCGGTAGCACAGTGGAGGACAGCACGGTAGCACAGTGGAGGGCAGTACGGTAGCACAGTGGAGGGCAGTGCGCGGTAGCACAGTGGAGGACAGCACGATAGCACAGTGGAGGGCACATCGTGGTAGCACAGTAGAGGACAGCGCAGTAGCACAGTGGAGGGCAACACGATAGCACAGTGGAGGGCAGTACAGTAGCACAGTGGAGGACAGCGCGATAGCACAGTGGAGGGCAGCGCGGTAGCACAGTGGAGGGCACAGCGTGGTAGCACAGTGGAGTGGACAGCGCGGTAGCACAGTGGAGGGCAGCACGATAGCACAGTGGAGGGCAGTACAGTAGCACAGTGGAGGACAGCGCGATAGCACAGTGGAGGGCAGCGCGGTAGCACAGTGGAGGGCAGCACGATAGCACAGTGGAGGGCAGTACGGTAGCACAGTGGAGGACAGCGCGATAGCACAGTGGAGGGCAGCGCGGTAGCACAGTGGAGGGCACAGCGTGGTAGCACAGTCGTGGACAGCGCGGTAGCACAGTGGAGGGCAGCGCGGTAGCATAGTGGAGGGCACAGCGCTGTAGCACAGTGGAGGGCACAGCGCTGTAGCACAGTGGAGGGCAGCACGGTAGCACAGTGGTGGGCACAGCGCTGTAGCACAGTGGTGGGCAGCGCGGTAGCACAGTGGAGGGCAGCGCGGTAGCACAGTGGAGGGCAGCACGGTAGCACAGTGGAGGGCAGCGCGGTAGCACAGTGGAGGGCAGCGCGGTAGCACAGTGGAGGGCAGCGCGGTAGCACAGTGGAGGGCAGCGCGGTAGCACAGTGGAGGGCAGCGCGGTAGCACAGTGGAGGGCAGCGCGGTAGCACAGTGGAGGGCAGCGCGGTAGCACAGTGGAGGGCAGCGCGGTAGCACAGTGGAGGGCAGCGCGGTAGCACAGTGGAGGGCAGCGCGGTAGCACAGTGGAGGGCAGCGCGGTAGCACAGTGGAGGGCAGCGCGGTAGCACAGTGGAGGGCAGCGCGGTAGCACAGTGGAGGGCAGCGCGGTAGCACAGTGGAGGGCAGCGCGGTAGCACAGTGGAGGGCAGCGCGGTAGCACAGTGGAGGGCACTGCGCGGTAGCACAGTGGAGGACAGCACGATAGCACAGTGGAGGGCACATCGTGGTAGCACAGTAGAGGACAGCGCAGTAGCACCGTGGAGGGCAACACGATAGCACAGTGGAGGGCAGCACGATAGCACAGTGGAGGGCAGTACAGTAGCACAGTGGAGGGCAACACGATAGCACAGTGGAGGGCAGCACGATAGCACAGTGGAGGGCAGCACGGTAGCACAGTGGAGGGCAGCGCGGTAGCACAGTGGAGGGCAGCACGGTAGCACAGTGGTGGGCACAGCGCGGTAGCACAGTGGAGGGCAGCACGGTAGCACAGTGGTGGGCACAGCGCGGTAGCACAGTGGTGGGCAGCGCGGTAGCACAGTGGTGGGCAGCGCGGTAGCACAGTGGAGGGCAGCGCGGTAGCACAGTGGAGGGCAGCGCGGTAGCACAGTGGAGGGCAGCGCGGTAGCACAGTGGAGGGCAGCGCGGTAGCACAGTGGAGGGCAGCGCGGTAGCACAGTGGAGGGCAGCGCGGTAGCACAGTGGAGGGCAGCGCGGTAGCACAGTGGAGGGCAGCGCGGTAGCACAGTGGAGGGCAGCGCGGTAGCACAGTGGAGGGCAGCGCGGTAGCACAGTGGAGGGCAGCGCGGTAGCACAGTGGAGGGCAGCGCGGTAGCACAGTGGAGGGCAGCGCGGTAGCACAGTGGAGGGCAGCGCGGTAGCACAGTGGAGGGCAGCGCGGTAGCACAGTGGAGGGCAGCGCGGTAGCACAGTGGAGGGCAGCGCGGTAGCACAGTGGAGGGCAGCGCGGTAGCACAGTGGAGGGCAGCGCGGTAGCACAGTGGAGGGCAGCGCGGTAGCACAGTGGAGGGCAGCGCGGTAGCACAGTGGAGGGCAGCGCGGTAGCACAGTGGAGGGCAGCGCGGTAGCACAGTGGAGGGCAGCGCGGTAGCACAGTGGAGGGCAGCGCGGTAGCACAGTGGAGGGCAGCGCGGTAGCACAGTGGAGGGCAGCGCGGTAGCACAGTGGAGGGCAGCGCGGTAGCACAGTGGAGGGCAGCGCGGTAGCACAGTGGAGGGCAGCGCGGTAGCACAGTGGAGGGCAGCGCGGTAGCACAGTGGAGGGCAGCGCGGTAGCACAGTGGAGGGCAGCGCGGTAGCACAGTGGAGGGCAGCGCGGTAGCACAGTGGAGGGCAGCGCGGTAGCACAGTGGAGGGCAGCGCGGTAGCACAGTGGAGGGCAGCGCGGTAGCACAGTGGAGGGCAGCGCGGTAGCACAGTGGAGGGCAGCGCGGTAGCACAGTGGAGGGCAGCGCGGTAGCACAGTGGAGGGCAGCGCGGTAGCACAGTGGAGGGCAGCGCGGTAGCACAGTGGAGGGCAGCGCGGTAGCACAGTGGAGGGCAGCGCGGTAGCACAGTGGAGGGCAGCGCGGTAGCACAGTGGAGGGCAACGCGGTAGCACAGTGGAGGGCAGCGCGGTAGCACAGTGGAGGGCAGCGCGGTAGCACAGTGGAGGGCAGCGCGGTAGCACAGTGGAGGGCAGCGCGGTAGCACAGTGGAGGGCAGCGCGGTAGCACAGTGGAGGGCAGCGCGGTAGCACAGTGGAGGGCAGCGCGGTAGCACAGTGGAGGGCAGCGCGGTAGCACAGTGGAGGGCAGCGCGGTAGCACAGTGGAGGGCAGCGCGGTAGCACAGTGGAGGGCAGCGCGGTAGCACAGTGGAGGGCAGCGCGGTAGCACAGTGGAGGGCAGCGCGGTAGCACAGTGGAGGGCAGCGCGGTAGCACAGTGGAGGGCAGCGCGGTAGCACAGTGGAGGGCAGCGCGGTAGCACAGTGGAGGGCAGCGCGGTAGCACAGTGGAGGGCAGCGCGGTAGCACAGAGGAGGGCAGCGCGGTAGCACAGAGGAGGGCAGCGCGGTAGCACAGTGGAGGGCAGCGCGGTAGCACAGTGGAGGGCAGCGCGGTAGCACAGTGGAGGGCAGCGCGGTAGCACAGTGGAGGGCAGCGCGGTAGCACAGTGGAGGGCAGCGCGGTAGCACAGTGGAGGGCAGCGCGGTAGCACAGTGGAGGGCAGCGCGATAGCACAGTGGAGGGCAGCGCGGTAGCACAGTGGAGGGCAGCGCGGTAGCACAGTGGAGGGCAGCGCGGTAGCACAGTGGAGGGCAGCGCGGTAGCACAGTGGAGGGCAGCGCGGTAGCACAGTGGAGGGCAGCGCGGTAGCACAGTGGAGGGCAGCGCGGTAGCACAGTGGAGGGCAGCGCGGTAGCACAGTGGAGGGCAGCGCGGTGACGCCGGTGAAAATCAACGGCCACGCGACCATGTGCCTGCTGGACTCCGGGAGCACCGAAAGCTTTGTTCACCCAGATACGGTAAGGCGCTGCTCCCTCACGGTCCACCCTGCCAATCAAAGGATCTCCCTACCTCCGGATCCCACTCCGTCCCGATCCCAGGCTTTTGTACAGTCACCCTCACGGTCCAGGGCGTAGAATTTAGTAACTTCCGCCTCTATGTCCTTCCTAATCTCTGCGCTGCACTCCAGTTGGGCCTGGACTTCCAGTGCAACCTCCAGAGCCTCACCCTCAAATTCGGTGGGCCCTTACCCCCCCTTAACGTTTGCGGCCTCGCGACCCTCAAGGTCGATCCCCCCTCCCTTTTTGCCAATCTAACTGCGGATTGCAAGCCCGTTGCCACTAGGAGCAGACGGTACAGCACCCAGGACAAGACCTTCATTAGGTCCGAAGTCCAGTGGCTGCTTAAGGAGGGCTTATTCGAGGCCAGCAACAGCCCCTGGAGAGCCCAAGTGGTAGTGGTTAAAACTGGGGAGAAACACAGGATGGGCTGTAGCCAGACCATCAATCGGAACACGCAGCTCGACGCGTACCCCCTCCCACGCATATCTGATATGGTCAATCAGATTGCGCAGTACCAGGTCTTCTCAACAATTGACCTGAAATCCGCCGACCACCAGCTCCCCATCCGGAAGTCGAACTGGCCATGCACGGCCTTCGAGACGGACGGTCGCCTCTACCACTTCCTTAGGGTCCCTTTCGGTGTCACAAATGGGGTCTCGGTCTTCCAAAGAGAGATGGACGGAATGGTCGACCAGTACGGTTTGCGGGCCACCTTTCTGTGTCACCATAATGTCACCATCTGCGGCCATGACCAGCAGGCCCACGATGCCAACCTCGATAAATTCCTCTGCACTGCCACTCTTCTCAACCTGACCTACAACAAAGAGAAGTGTGTGTTCAGCACGACCCAGTTAGCCATTCTCGGCGATATAGTCCAAAACGGATTTCTCGGGCCCGACCCCGACCGCATGCGCACTCCCATGGAACTTCCCCTCCCCCACTGCCCCAAGGCCCTCAAACGCTGCCTGGGGTTCTTTTTCTACTACGCTCAGTGGGTCCCAAACTATGCAGACAAGGCCCGCCCACTCATTCAGTCCACCCAATTCCCCCTTGCGGCCGAGGCACAACATGCTTTCGCCCGCATCAGAGCTGACATCGCCAAGGCCGGGATGCGCGCAGTGGACGAGTCACTGCCTTTCCAAGTAGAAAGCGACGCTTCAGACGTCGCCCTTGCCGCCACTCTAAACCAGGCAGGCAGACCCGTGGCATTCTTTTCCCACACCCTTCATGCCTCTGAAATTCGACACTCATCCGTCGAAAAGGAGGCCCAAGCTATCGTTGAAGCTATGCGGCATTAGAGGCATTACCTGGCCGGTAAGAGATTCAGTCTCCTTACGGACCAACGGTCGCTAGCCTTCATGTTCGATAACACACAGCGGGGCAAGATCAAAAATGATAAAATCTTGCGGTGGAGAATCGAGCTCTCCACATATAATTACGAGATCTTGTATCACCCCGGTAAACTCAACGAGCCCCCAGACGCCCTCTCCCGAGGTACATGTGCCAGCGCACAAGTGGACCAACTCCGGGCCCTACACGACAGCCTTTGTCACCCGGGGGTCACTCGATTGTACCATCTGGTCAAAGCTCGCAATCTGCCCGACTCCGTCAAGGAAGTAAGGACAGTCACCAGGGACTGCCAGGTCTGTGCGGAGTGCAAGCCGCACTTCTACCGGCCAGACCGTGCGCACCTTGTGAAGGCTTCCCACCCCTTTGAACGCCTCAGCGTGGATTTCAAAGGGCCCCTCCCGTCCACCGACCGTAACACATACATTCTCAGTGTGGTCGATGAGCACTCCAGATTCCCCTTCGCCATCCCATGCCCCGATATGGCGTCTGTCACCGTCATCAAGCCCCTCAGCACCATCTTTGCTCTGTTCAGTTTCGCCGCCTACATCCACAGTGACAGGGGATCCTCATTCATGAGCGATGAGCAGCGTCAGTTCCTGCTCAGCAGGGGTATCGCCTCCAGCAGGACGACCAGCTACAACCCCCGGGGAAACGGGCAAGTAGAACGGGATAATGGGATGGTTTGGAGGGCCGTCCAGCTGGCCCTACGGTCCAGGAACCTCCCAGCCTCTCGCTGGCAGGAGGTTCTCCCTGACGCTCTGCACTCCATCAAGTCACTATTGTGCACCGCCACTAATAACACACCCCATAAACGTATTTTTACGTTCCCCAGGAAGTCCACATCCGGGGTGTCGCTCCCGACTTGGCTCGTTGCTCCAGGACCGATCCTTCTCCGTAGGCACGTCCGACTCCACAAGGCGGACCCCTTGGTGGACAGGGTTCACCTGCTCCACGCCAACCCTCAATATGCCTATGTTGAATTCCGCGATGGCCGCCAAGATACTGTCTCACTCAGGGACCTGGCACCATCAGGTTCCACCCCAACACACACCCCCACCAATGCCCCCCCACCTCCCACCATGCCGCTAATATTGACCCCACCAGACCCCCCCCTTTTCCGCACAAGAGGACGAAAAGGACATCTGCACGCTCCCGGAGTTCCCCGATGACTGGCCAGCATCAGCACCACCACCACCGCCATCGGTGCCACCTCCACCACCGCCAAAACAGACTTCACCGCTACGGTTACGCCGCTCCCAACGAAGCACCAAAGCACCGGACCAGCTGAACCTTTGAGGGACTCCGGACCGTCAACATGGACTTTTCTTTCCCGTCCGCTGTACCTAATTGTGCTGATTGTATATAGTTTCACGTCACCCCCGCCGGACTCATTTTAACAGGGGGTGAATGAGGTGAACCACTGAATTAGGAGATGTAAGGTAGGACCTGCACTACAGGTTCGCCGGTAGCTCCTGCCGGCCGGCTCCGCCCATGGAGAACTGTATAAATATGCATGACCTCCAGTGCCCTGCCATTTCGCCAGCTGCAGCAGGAGGCCATGCATCTGACTGTAATTAAGCAACAGTTGTACCCAACTTTAGTCTTTGTGCAATTGATTGTGCATCAAAGGTTACACTTGAGTCTAAATATGTTGCATCTGACCGAACTATGTTTGGTGTTGACACTGGGAGATTTTCAATTTCTCACTCGAAAAAGAGGCAGCAGGTAATTTAATTCAGGGGACACCTCAACCTTGCTCATGAGGGTTAATAAACAGCAAATAAACAGGGTCAGGAGGGCAGAACAGTGGCAGTTGGAATTTAACCCTGAAACGTGTGAAGTGATGTATTTCAGGAGGACTAACAAGGCAAGGGAATATACAGTGAATGGTAAGATGCTAGAAAGTATAGAGGGCCAGAGAGTCCTTGTGGTGCCTGTCCATAGATCCCTGAAGGCAGCAGGGCAGGTAGACAAGGTGGTTAAGGAGGCATATGGGAAACTTGCCTTTATTAGTCAAGACATAGAATATAAGAGCAGGGAGGTTATGAAAGAGCTGTATAAAATGCTCATTAGGCCACAGCTCAAGCACTGTGTGCAGTTCTATTCAGTACTATAGGAAGGACGTGATCGCAATAGAGAGGGTGCAGACGAGATTCACTGGGATGCATGGGCTGGAGAGTTTCAACTATAAAGAGAGGCTGGTTAGCTGTTTTTTTCCCTTAGAGCAGAGAAGCTTGAGGAGGGCCTCATCGAGGTGTACAAAATTATGAGGAACATAAACAGAGTGGATAGGAAAAAACTTTCCCCCGTAGCAAAGGGGTCAATAACCAGAAGGCATAGATTTAAGGTAAGGGGCAGGAGATGTAGAGGGGATGTGAGGAAAAGCTGTTTCACCCAGTGGATGGTGGGAATCTGGAACTCACTGTCTGAAAGAATTGTAGTGGTGGGAACCCTCACAACATTTAAGTTGCATTTAGATGAGCACTTGAAATGCCAGAACATACAAGGTTACAGAGCTGGAAAATGGGATTCAAATAAATAGGTGTTTGATGGCCAGCACAATGGGCTGAAGCGCCTCTTTCTGCGCTGGAAAGCTCTATGACACTATAAATGGGTAAGTAACTCTCCTGCCTGAAATGAGCTGCTTAAACAAATAAATCAGTTCAGGATCCCAATTGCAATTTTCAGGTAGAAATGGGCAGAATGTGCATAGTGCATATTCTGCTTAGCTACACTCGTCAGTGTTATAACCTGCACAAAACCTGGGGGGTCGGAGCAATCAGTTTCCCCGTGAGTCTTACTGAATACAAGCTCCCCTGCCAAGCGGGTGGGTAGCCTAGATCATCAATGGTTAAGATCTGTATAAAGTTGGCCAGGTATGGAACCGACAGAGCAGACCCAACCAGGCTGGGTTCTGATGTGTGTTGTAAATATAATTGTTTGCAATAAACCAAGTTTTCTTTTTACTAACTCGGTTTTGACTTATTTGTGGTTTACAAAAGTCAACGACAAAACAACCAATGAAACATTTATTTAAAAAATAATAATTTTTAAATTCCACGCTTGTAAAAGTAACTTTTCAGTGCAGAGAGGGTGTTTGGTCGTAAGCAAGACAAATCAGATCCATTAAAAATTCACTCACACTTAAACAGACAAATTGAGAGGGGAAGTGAAGAAGGAAATAAGACAGGCAGAGAGCGATATGAGAATAAAATGGCAGCCAACATCATTCAAAATCCAAAAATCTTCTGCCAGCGTGTAATTAGTAAGCAAGTGTGCCTAAACGGCACAAGGAAATGCTAGAACACGAAATAATTATTTTGTATCGGTGTTAATTAGGGAAGCCGGTGCTGATAAAGTATCAGTTGAAACAGAGATAGTAGAGGTAATGGTTCAGGTAAGTAGTGGAAAGGTTGGCTATGCTGAGAGTGGATACGTCATCTGGTTAAGATGACTTGCATTCCAGGCTGCCCAGAGAAGTGGGAGTGAAGATAATAGAAGGGCTTGCCATTATCTTCAAATAATCCCGAGATAAGAGGGATTTGCCAGAGAATTGGAGAGCAGCAAATGGGACACCCTCATTCAAAAATGAATGCAATGACATTCGTAGTAACTGCAAGCAGTTAGTTTAAGGTCAGTGGTTGGTAAAGACTTATAAATAAAAATCAGGTTAAAAAAAATATCAACAGGCACTCGGAGAGTTAAATAAGTCAGTGTTGATTTTTAAAAGGCTGATCGCGTTTGACTAATCTAACTCAAAGTTTCTGATGGAGTAACAGAGAAGGTTGATGAGAATGTGGTAGATGTTGCCTATAAGGATTTTAAGGGAGTGTTTGGTAAAGGACCAGATAAAAGGTTGGTCAACAAAATTGAGGCTCGTGGAAAAGGAGGGACAGTGTCCAATTGGATTTTTAAAAATCTTAAGGGCAGAAAACAGATTTGTGGTAAATGGACGTGTTTTACACTGGAGAATGGTAGACAACGGGGCTTTCCAAGGGTCCAGGACCAGGACCACTGATTTTTTTATATGCTTAATGAAATGGATATTGGAATGCAGAGTAAGATTTCAAAATTTGCAAATAACACCAAATTTGAAGGCGTGGATAATAATGAGGATGACACCAGCCGACTGCATGGAAACATTGATAGGCTGGCATAATGAGCAGACAAGTGGCAGAAGGACTATAAAACAAGGAAGTGCGATTTTTCTTATTCAAGCCTTCCCAAGGTCAATTAGCTATGGCCAATAAATGCTGTCTTCGCCAGCGATGGCCGCATCCCTTGAATAAACAAAAAGAACAACTTCTCCTTCGACTCCACTCACTTCCTCCGAATAAAGGTTATTGCTATGGGTACCGTTGCATAGCTCCTAACCATGCCTGCCTTTTTAGGGATTTATGGAACATACCTTATTTTGGTTTATTCAGGACCCCTTTCCTCATCTCTGGTTCTGATGCATTATTGAATGTGGTGGTTCTGTTTCCAAACTGGAAAATTTCATCGATTTCTTTTCCAATATTCCACCCGTCACTCATCTTTCACTGCTCCATCTCTGACTCTTCCCTTTCCTTCCTTAACTTCTCTGTCTCCATTTCTGGAGATAGGCTATTAACTAAAATTCACTGTAAGCTCACTGACTTCCACAGCTAAAGATGAGTACACTTCCTCACACCCTGCTACCTCCCAGTTTCTCCATCTCCCTCTCATCTGTTCAGACGATGCAACATTCCATACTATCACTTCCGATATGTCTTCTATTTTCCTCAGCCAAAGATTCACCCCCCCCCTCCCCCCCCCCCCCACCCCCACATCATTGGACACAGCCCTCGACTCTGTCCGTCCCATTTCCCAGAAGTTTTTTCTCACCTTTGCCTCCCCCAGCCAGAATACAATAGGTTTCCCTTATCCTCACCGCCCATCCCACCAACCATTGCCTTCCACAGATCATCCTCTGCCATTTCTTTGCCACCTCTTGCATGATGCCACCACCAAACAAATCTTCTCCTGCACTCACCTTTCAGCATTCCGAAGGGACCTTTCCCTCCATGACACCCTGCCACATTGGATCCATGACAGACTGGGTGACCACTTTGTGGAATATCTCTATTCAGTTTGTAAACATGACCCTGAGCTTCCTGCTGTTTGTCATTTTAATTCTCCACCTTATTCTCATTCTGACCTCTCTGTCCTTGGCCTGCTGCAGTCTTCAATGCAAGATTGAAAAACAACACCTCACTTTCAATTAACACTTTACAGCTTTCTGAGTTCAACACTGTGAGTTCAACAATTTAACATCATAACCTTGATCCCCATATTATTTGGGGTTTTGTCTGGTTTCTCTTCATTTCTTTTAATGCCAGCTGTCACTCAAACCTCCTCCAGGCACATCTTTTGTTTCTTTCAAATAACAGAATTGTAGAATCACGACAATGCAGAAGGAGGCCATTCGGCCTATCGAGTCTGCACTGACCTTCTGATAGAGCACCCTAGCTAGACCCACCCACCCACCCCACCCTATGGGTTACGGGGATAGGGTGGAAGTGAAGGCTTAAGTGGGTTGGTGCAGACTCGATGGGCCGAATGGCCTCCTTCTGCACTGTATGTTCTATGTTCTATGTTCTATCCCTATAACCTAGTAGCCCTGCCTAACCTTTTGGACAGTTAGGGGCAATTTAGCATGGCAAATCCACCTAACCTGCACATCTTTGGACTATGGCAGGGTTCAGTGTTGGGGCCACAGCTGTTCTCTTTATATATTAACGATCTAGATGACGGGACTGGGGGCATTCTGGCTAAATTTGCCAATGATACAAAGATAGGTGGAGGGGCAGGTAGTATGGAGGAGGTGGGGAGGCTGCAGAAAGATTTAGACAGTTAAGGAGAGTGGTCCAAGAAATGGCTGATGAAATTCAACGTGGGCAAGTGCGAGGTCTTGCACTTTGGAAAAAAGAATAGAGGCATGGACTATTTTCTAAACGGTGACAAAATTCATAATGCTGAAGTGCAAAGGGACTTGGGAGTCCTAGTCCAGGATTCTCTAAAGGTAAACTTGCAGGTTGAGTCCGTAATTAAGAAAGCAAATGCAATGTTGTCATTCATCTCAAGAGGCTTGGAATATAAAAGCAGGGATGTACTTCTGAAGCTTTATAAAGCATTAGTTAGGCCCCATTTAGAATACTGTGAGCAATTTTGGGCCCCACACCTCAGGAAGGACATACTGGCACTGGAGCGGGTCCAGCGGAGATTCACATGGATGATCCCAGGAATGGTAGGCCTAACATACGATGAACGTCTGAGTTTAGGAGGTTGAGGGGAGATCTAATAGAAACTTACAAGATAATGAATGGCTTAGATAGGCTGGATGTAGGGAAGTTGTTTCCATTAGCAGGGGAGACTAGGACCCGGGGGCACAGCCTTAGAATAAAAGGGAGTCACTTTAGAACAGAGATGAGGAGAAATTTCTTCAGCCAGAGAGTGGTGGGTCTGTGGAATTCATTGCCACAGAGGGCAGTGGAGGCCGGGGCGTTGAGTGTCTTCAAGACAGAAGTTGATAAATTCTTGATTTCTCGAGGAATTAAGGGCTATGGAGAGAGAGCGGGTAAATGGAGTTGAAATCAGCCATGATTGAATGGTGGAGTGGACTCGATGGGCCGAATGCAAGGAGTTTTAATGCAAGGAGCATTACGGGTAAGGCAGATGAACTTAGAGCTTGGATTACTACTTGGAACTATGATGTTGTTGCCATTACAGAGACCTGGTTGAGGGAAGGGCAGGATTGGCAGCTAAACGTTCCAGGATTTAGATGTTTCAGGCGGGATAGAGGGGGATGTAAAAGGGGAGGCGGAGTTGCGCTACTTGTTCAGGAGAGTATCACAGCTATACAGCGAGAGGACACCTCAGAGGGCAGTGAGGCTATATGGGTAGAGATCAGGAATAAGAAGGGTGCAGTCACAATGTTGGGGGTATACTACAGGCCTCCCAACAGCCAGCGGGAGATAGAGGAGCAGATAGGTAGACAGATTTTGGAAAAGAGTAAAAACAACAGGGTTGTGGTGATGGGAGACTTCAACTTCCCCAATATTGACTGGGACTCACTTAGTGCCAGGGGCTTAGACGGGGCAGAGTTTGTAAGGAGCATCCAGGAGGGCTTCTTAAAACAATATGTAAACAGTCCAACTAGGGAAGGGGCGGTACTGGACCTGGTATTGGGGAATGAGCCCGGCCAGGTGGTAGATGTTTCAGTAGGGGAGCATTTCGGTAACAGTGACCACAATTCAGTAAGTTTTAAAGTACTGGTGGACAAGGATAAGAGTGGTCCGAGGATGAATGTGCTAAATTGGGGGAAGGCTAATTATAACAATATTAGGCGGGAACTGAAGAACATAGATTGGGGGCGGATGTTTGAGGGCAAATCAACATCTGACATGTGGGAGGCTTTCAAGTGTCAGTTGAAAGGAATACAGGACAGGCATGTTCCTGTGAGGAAGAAAGATAAATACGGCAATTTTCGGGAACCTTGGATGACGAGTGATATTGTAGGCCTCGTCAAAAAGAAAAAGGAGGCATTTGTCAGGGCTAAAAGGCTGGGAACAGACGAAGCCTGTGTGGCATATAAGGAAAGTAGGAAGGAACTTAAGCAAGGAGTCAGGAGGGCTAGAAGGGGTCATGAAAAGGCATTGGCAAATAGGGTTAAGGAAAATCCCAAGGCTTTTTACACTTACATAAAAAGTAAGAGGGTAGCCAGGGAAAGGGTTGGCCCACTGAAGGATAGGCAAGGGAATCTATGTGTGGAGCCAGAGGAAATGGGCGAGGTACTAAATGAATACTTTGCATCAGTATTCACCAAAGAGAAGGAATTGGTAGATGTTGAGTCTGGAGAAGGGGGTGTAGATAGCCTGGGTCACATTGTGATCCAAAAAGACGAGGTGTTGGGTGTCTTAAAAAATATTAAGGTAGATAAGTCCCCAGGGCCGGATGGGATCTACCCCAGAATACTGAAGGAGGCTGGAGAGGAAATTGCTGAGGCCTTGACAGAAATCTTTGGATCCTCGCTGTCTTCAGGGGATGTCCCGGAGGACTGGAGAATAGCCAATGTTGTTCCTCTGTTTAAGAAGGGTGGCAGGGATAATCCCGGGAACTACAGGCCGGTGAGCCTTACTTCAGTGGTAGGGAAATTACTGGAGAGAATTCTTCGAGACAGGATCTACTCCCATTTGGAAGCAAATGGACGTATTAGTGAGAGGCAGCACGGTTTTGTGAAGGGGAGGTCGTGTCTCACTAACTTGATAGAGTTTTTCGAGGAGGTCACTAAGATGATTGATGCAGGTAGGGCAGTAGATGTTGTCTATATGGACTTCAGTAAGGCCTTTGACAAGGTCCCTCATGGTAGACTAGTACAAAAGGTGAAGTCACACGGGATCAGGGGTGAACTGGCAAGGTGGATACAGAACTGGCTAGGCCATAGAAGGCAGAGGGTAGCAATGGAGGGATGCTTTTCTAATTGGAGGGCTGTGACCAGTGGTGTTCCACAGGGATCAGTGCTGGGACCTTTGCTCTTTGTAGTATATATAAATGATTTGGAGGAAAATGTAACTGGTCTGATTAGTAAGTTTGCAGACGACACAAAGGTTGGTGGAATTGCGGATAGCGATGAGGACTGTCTGAGGATACAGCAGGATTTAGATTGTCTGGAGACTTGGGCGGAGAGATGGCAGATGGAGTTTAACCTGGACAAATGTGAGGTAATGCATTTTGGAAGGGCTAATGCAGGTAGGGAATATACAGTGAATGGTAGAACCCTCAAGAGTATTGAAAGTCAAAGAGATCTAGGAGTACAGGTCCACAGATCACTGAAAGGGGCTACACAGGTGGAGAAGGTAGTCAAGAAGGCATACGGCATGCTTGCCTTCATTGGCCGGGGCATTGAGTATAAGAATTGGCAAGTCATGTTGCAGCTGTATAGAACCTTAGTTAGGCCACACTTGGAGTATAGTGTTCAATTCTGGTCGCCACACTACCAGAAGGATGTGGAGGCTTTAGAGAGGGTGCAGAAGAGATTTACCAGAATGTTGCCTGGTATGGAGGGCATAAGCTATGAGGAGCGATTGAATAAACTCGGTTTGTTCTCACTGGAACGAAGGAGGTTGAGGGGCGACCTGATAGAGGTATACAAAATTATGAGGGGCATAGACAGAGTGGATAGTCAGAGGCTTTTCCCCAGGGTAGAGGGGTCAATTACTAGGGGGCATAGGTTTAAGGTGAGAGGGGCAAAGTTTAGAGTAGATGTACGAGGCAAGTTTTTTACGCAGAGGGTAGTGGGTGCCTGGAACTCACTACCGGAGGAGGTAGTGGAGGCAGGGACGATAGGGACATTTAAGGGGCATCTTGACAAATATATGAATAGGATGGGAATAGAAGGATACGGACCCAGGAAGTGTAGAAGATTGTAGTTTAGTCGGGCAGTATGGTCGGCACGGGCTTGGAGGGCCGAAGGGCCTGTTCCTGTGCTGTACATTTCTTTGTTCTTTGTTCTTTGAATGGCCTTACTTCCGCTCCTGTGTCTTATGGTCTTATGGAAACCGGAGCATCCGCTGGAAACCCTCACAGACACAGGGAGAATGTACAAAGCCCACACAGACAGTCACCCAAGGGCGGAAATGAACCCAGCCCTGTGAGACAGCAGTGCTAACCACTGTGCCACCCATTACTTATCCTATTGCCAGCCTACTTCATTTTTGAACCATGACCCTTTTGTCAATTAATCTCACCTGCCCTCCAGCCTATTACAGGTCTTCCCTTTTGCTCTCCCAACCCTTACATCTGCTCTAAACCTGTTATATTTCTGACATTTCCTGGTTCTGATGTAAGGTCACACGACCTGAAAGGTTAACTCTGTTTCCCTCTCTTCACAGATGCTGCCTGGCTTGCTGAGTGTTTCCAGCATTTTCTGTTTTCATTTCACACTGTTGCGTGCATGTGAAAGTCAAACTCTGGAGGAGCGACTGATCTCAGCCAGCAACTTCCTGATTTCTGCATTTAGCTGCACCTGTTTTGTTCCATTTACTTAATAACAGCAAATGCTGATAGACTCAGTGCTATTCTTAGCATAGAATCTAGGCCATGCACGTCACCGTCTTATTTCACAGGAGTAAACATTGTCTTCCATACCAAACGAATGACAAATCTTTCAGGCCACTCTGAACCCGAAACATATTTTGATCTTTCCAACCATGTTAACCAAAAAGGTGAATGTGGTCTACCATTTGGATAAAGTAACAGCAAAAAGTTTCTGTTTGCTATTTAATCATGCTTTAACTCAAAGCCTCAAAATGACTCTTTACAATAGGAACACTTAACATGTCTGTAGAGCATTTCAGATCTGCTTTAGAGAAGGTTTTCATGTGTCTAAAACAGACAAGTTAATGGTTCAATTAAAATACATATTTTATAGAATTCAATCCTGTTACAACCAAGTGAAGCTTTTGTATGATAGCATAATTTGATGCTACTTTCCAGGCCAAATTAAGTTCTTGCACGTGAAAAATTGGCACATGTATAATGTGGGGGAAAATATTATGAAATTTTAAGTTGGAAGATTAAGTCCAATCCCCTAGGCGTCATTCAACAGTCCAGAATTTCGAACACATAATGGTCTTTTGGAGGCTTATCACTTTTTAAATGACTAGAAGGCAGATTTTCATCATTTTTATCTGACTCAGGAGATCAAGAGTGCCATCTTCTGGAAACAGGCAGCTGGAGAATTTATCACTGTGAGTTTATTTTACAGCAAGACCACTGTAATGATCACAGCTTACAAAAATCCAGATTTCCACAGGCCCCTTCAAAGATCCTTGGAGTGAATTTTACTGGGGTTGTATTCCTCACCTCCTCCCAACCCCTGTTCAAGAAGTCAGTCATCACCACACCGACTTTAACTCTGGCTGCCTCGCAACAATAACACGCTGGGGCCAGCCTGAAAGAGGTAAGAGTGGGACTTCAGCCCCTCGGGGACAGTCTGATTGGCCAGCAGCTCAGTAGTCCTAACAGCATTCGAAGCAAGTGGAGGCTGCTGGGGATACAGGCGGTCCCCAGGAATTAAGAACATGGATACCAAACTTTAAGGAAAATCAGAGATCCCAGTGAGGAGGTTAGAGGGATGGCGAGTTGGGTTTTAGGGGCCTGGAAGAGGGTACAAAGGATGGGGAAGAGGGCACCTCCCCCCCTCTGAGAGGCACAGAGAACCACCCAATAGAAGTACCCTCCCCCCTTCTTGTTCGCCTTTACCATGCTGTGAAACCTGCCAGGTTTGTGACATTATGTGTAATGTCTGGCACATGAAGCGTTAATGTGATAAGATATTCCACCACCAGATGGAGCTGGGGAGAATATAAAAGGGAATGCCTCTCAGGCTTCTGGGAGAGAGTGTGTGTCAGGAGGGTTAGAGAGCTAGAGAGAATAGGAGCAGAGCAGAGAACAATTTCAGATAGAGTGCATGAGGCAGGTGTTGGTATAGCGTAAATTGTGGTTTAGTTATAATATTGTTTATTTTAATACTAGCAAGCGAACTGTATCATAAGTAGTGTAATAAATTTAGCTTTGTTTATTAGACTTAACTTTTGCGGTCTTAGTGTACACTACAAATCCATCCTGAGTATAAGCAACACAAAGAACACCACAAGGTTTACTGCCTACCTTCTGCTTTCCCCAGCTGAGGGGGTGAACTTTACAGTTCCGACACTCTTATTTGTTTCCATGTTTCAATGAACATAGGAACAGGAGTCGGCCATTCAGCCCTCAAATTCAAGGGGGAAAGCCAACTGAATGGATCTGACCCAGATAAACTAGAATCAAAGATTTTCCGGCAAAATTGTAACTGTAGAAGGACCTTTAGTTGGCGGATTAGTTGCTTTAATACCCTGTATTCATTTTAACCAGCTTGACTATATTTCATGGGAATATACACTTGGCAAAGCATGATGGATATGTAGCCTTATTTCAGTCAAGAAGTTCTGTGTGAAATAGTCAGAAGGTCATACGATGTACAGCTGCACATTGTTTTGCTCTCAGCATACAATTATTATTTTTCTTAGGCAAAGAATCCAAGGCCTGTTATTAAAGTCTAACTCCGGCCTGCCTGGTTTTCTGTCTTTTTGCTAATCTAAAGAATGCCTTCTGTCCTAGATATTGCTTACTGTATCATATAAATTGCCTGCCTTTACTATGTAAAGCGGGGACATTTGGAATGACTGTGGTCTCTCTAATCCCCCCACAAACTTTGTGTTAAATAAAGGACCTTTGGCGAAAACGCGAAGTGCTGACTTATAATTTCTTCAACAAATTGGCGTAGTCGTGCAGTTTCCCTAATTTAACGGGAAGTGAACCCTGAAACAAATCTCTAAACAGGACACTCTCAGCTGAAAAGGAGAGAGCACGACCCCAGCTGAAAGGGGGGTCTGCGGCTCGGCAGCCTTAATTACTGGCCAGTGATTCATGCTAGGAGGGTTATCTTAATTAATAAATTAATGATAGCTGCATGAGAAGAACAAAGCTGCCTTAGAGACTAACAAAAAAAAACTGAACAATCAACGGGCTTCGAGATTCGCAAAAGGACTAACACCGGTTGTATTTATTAATAATTTCCCGCGGTCCTTGTTGTTATATGTATATGCTCTGAAGTATTTTTCAGAAGGAACGATGAGTAATAAACTCGACGCCCCCTCACAGGTCGTCCCGAAGCCTTTGTAAAGACATCCGGAATGAGAAAGAAGGTGAACTCCTTAAAGAAGACAGATAAGGGAGTCAAAATAAATAAGAAAATGAAAAGAAACAATTGTAAAGCAACCGAATGAGATAGGAAAACCTACATGTCCTGGATAGGAATCTAATGAAGCTGACCCCCTCTCAAAACAAAAAAACAGGGGAGTAGAAGTAATCAGAAGATTAAGGTAAAAGCGTAACAGATAGGTCCCTACCTAAAGGGAATTCAGATTTGTCTGTAGCCATGAGATAAGGCTAACGGTTAACTGTGATATTTGTGAGCTGTAAGAATCTGTGTGTTTTGTTTAACCAATTAATTTTAGTCAAAGTATGAAGTGCTCAGTGGGTTGTATTTTTAATCGTCTGTCATTGTGAGTCCGAGATTATAACTTAAGTGATTTTTGTTGAGATTTCTCTAATGCACTGAAACATAGGAAATTAAAATCAGTTTAAAAGAAAGAAAATGCCTTTACAAATAAAAGTAATTGATTATGAATAAGATGTAAATGGCATCATTCCAAGTTTTACGCCCCCTTAGGTTCTGCAGGCAACATTAACCATTTCAGCAGACTGTTGATCTTTTCTGAATTGACAAAGCAAAATATACGTCTCTAAGAATAGCTGATGCCTATAAATACAATCATTGAAAATTGAATTAAATGTGTGGTATTTATAGCCCCCTCCCAGGGGATGATTTGCTGCTTCTAAAATACTCTTATGGTGCATCTTGGCCAGCTTTGAAGGATGGGATTTCAGTCCCATCCGGCATAAATGGTGGCTGGGTTCCCAATAATGATAATAATTTTATTGGAGGAAATGAGTCCCTCGAACACTTGTTAGCAAATAGAGGGAAAGAGGCTATCATGCAAGGGGCCAAGAAGCATTTAACCCCCAGGAAGGATGTAACCCACCTAGCGACACCTCCCCTATTAGGCAGACAGACACTCTGCAAATTAGGAGCGGTAATACATTGCATTGATAACGGAATGTTTATAGAACAGTCTCAAATACAAGCTCACCAGCTGCAAAATTTAATAACTTCTGAGCCTGCGCCCGATCGATCTGTGTCTGTGTTGTATGCTGGCAGCTGAACGGTAACCATTACAGTAACACTGTTTAAAAAAAAATGTTTTTAAACTGCAGGAAGTTTTACAAAACGTTAATGATTCTTGATCACAACTATTAAAACACCTAACAGAGTCTAGATGAGCGAATATAGTGACTCATTGCACGGCTTGGTATGCTCATGAGGATGAGCAGGCATACAATTTACAAACGCAATGTCACTTAGGAAAGCAGACCCCATTGCATATCACTCCTTTTTATTTTTCGGTGTTGTGGGATTAGGAATGTTAGTACAGTTGACCCATAGTCAGAGGGACCTTTTTGGGATGGGTTTAACTTCAGAACCCCATTTAACATTGGCCGTAAGACATCCCGCTAAGGCAAAGCAAATAGGAGAAGTGATCAAAGAGGCCAAAGGAAAAAAGTAATACATGGGATTTATATTGAAATGGACGGATGGAATTGCCTGGTAGAATTTTATGGCAAACAGGAGAGCAGAGTGACCTGGAAAGAGGAGCAATGGCCCGCTACATTTGAAAGACAACAACCTCCCCGAGAGAGCCATCATTTACTCCCTTCAATCCTGGCCCAGGTACTGGCACATCTATGGGCCCAACATAAAAATCATGTTGGAAAAGTACATCCTGCCCCAGCGCATAGGGTGCAGTTACAGAAGAACGTTGCCCTGCCCTGCCTAAAACTATACTGGTTGGCACTGGAAGCAGAAAAAGGGATAGAGGGAGTGATCAATGCACTACTACAGCAAAGGTGCTGAAGAGAACACAAAGCCCCTGTAACACCCCTATACTCCCCATTCCAAAGGTAGGAAGACCCAACGAGTGGTGGTTTGTGCAAGATCTTAGAGTCATCAATAAAATTGTTATCACTATTGCTCCATTGGTGTCATTTTGTCTTCTATACCACCAACAACGGATACTTTCTCAACCTTTTTCTCCATACCATTACACCCGGACAGTCAATATCTATTTGCCTTTACATATCGGAATCAGCAGTACACTTGGACGCGTCTCCCGCAGGGCTACACAGAAAGCCCAGCAGTATATGCTGCGGCGGTTAAGAGAGACTTGGATGAGTGCCAGTTGTCCGGCTCAACGCTGTTGCAATATGCGGACGATTTATTATTGGCCTCAGAGGGGGGTCTAACTTGCCAACAGGATACCCTTTTGTTATTGTCACATCTGGCAGAAAGAGGGCATGGGGCCTCAATGGACAAGCTGCAATTCTGTCAGGAGACAGTTCAGTATTTGGGATTTCAGCTGCAGCAAGCACAGCGGAGGCTTGGGTTTGAAAGAATACTGGCTGTAGCAAGGGTTCCAACTCCGCGTACGAAAAAGGAAACCCTCACCTTCCTCGGCATGGTGGGCTATTGCAGGCAGTGGATACCGGACTATAAAGAGATGGATGCAGTACTGCGCAAGGCTACCCTACAGGATGCCCCTTCAGTTGTTACCTGGACCCCAGAGAGGGAGTGTTATAACCTGCCTACTTACCATTGGCTGGGGACTAATGACTATCCCACAATCCTGTGGGAGTATGAGCTTCCCCAATGAGGGGGGTGGAGAAACCACTAGTAAACTCCTAGTATAAATAAGCTGGCCAGTTCAGGAACCAGGAGGAAGGAGTATGTAGCAAGGGAAGTTACTGCTACTGTTATGTATATATGTTATAGTAAATAAATGTTATTACTTTGTATCCTTAAAACTCGTGCTGGATTCTTCGTGGCCCTTACAAAACTGGCGACGAAGGTAAAAGTGAATAGCTGTCTACACTGCTGAAGCCATCTCCCTGGATTTTTGTTGGATACAGGTTGGAAGTTGTTTTCTATTATACCATGCCTCTGTACGGACGTTTGGATGTTTTTGATGCTACGCTGGAAAGCTGGAACCAGTACGCACAACGGATGCATTACTATTTCCGGGCAAACAATATCACCGAAAACGAGCGCCAGGTAGTCATATTGCTCAACGCCTGCGGCCCGCATACGTTTGGGGTGATTAGGAGCCTTACGTACCCTGCTGCGCCGGACACCAAAACGTTTGATGAACTTGTGAATATAGTGGGGCAACATTTTAACCCAACCCCGTCCACGATAGTCCAGCGTTACCGGTTTAATACCGCTGAGAGGACCCCTGGAGAATCCCTTGCCGATTTTCAATCCAGGCTACGCAGGATTGCGGAGTACTGTGACTATGGTGAGACCTTGTCAGAAATGTTATGCGACCGTTTGGTTTGCGGTATTAACAATGCAGCCACCCAGAGAAAGTTGTTAGCGGAGCCAACATTGACTTTTCAACAGGCCATTCAAATAGTCTTGGCCCGAGAGAGCGCAGAGCGAGGAGTACAGGAGCTACAGGGAATGGAAGTGCATGCCTTGGGGCGCAACCCTTTCCGTCCAAAAACGTCCCCCCGCACTCCTGCGGTACCTTGGGCGAGGCAACGTCCGGACCGACGCCAGTGGCCATCGGACATTCCTCCCCGAAGGGAGCCTTCTCCAGGGCCAATGGATGAGGAGCCATATCCGTGTCAGACTTGTAGGCGCCGACCCCGTCGCGGACGGCGGTCCTGGGGACGCCAGAGGCGCCGTCGTTCCGACCGAAACTGGGACCAGCCCAGGGGCCGTACCTTCCATGTGGATGAACCTGTGGTGACTACTCCTGAGGACGTGGAGACAGAGGACGACTGCCTGCAGCTGCATGGTATGGCAGCTCCCCGTGTGGCCCCCATTAAGGTGACAGTACGGGTCAATGGCCACCCGCTTGAGATGGAGTTGGACACTGGTGCAGCGGTCTCCGTGATCGCCCAGAGGACATTCGACCGCATCAAGCAGGGTATACAGACCCTTACATTAACCGACTCACAGGCCAGGGTGGCCACCTACACGGGGGAACCACTGAACATTGCAGGAACTACAATGACCCCTGTTGTCTATGGACGCCAGGAGGGGCGTTTCTCACTCATCGTGTTGCGCGGCCATGGGCCCAGCCTGTTGGGTCGGGACTGGTTGCGCATTTGCGGTTGCAATGGCAGCACATCCTCCAAACAGTTTCTGAAGGGTTGACTGAGGTGCTAGGACGATACCCAGATGTATTCCAGCCTGGTTTGGGGAAAATAAAAGGGGCCGTAGCCCGTATCCAAGTTGAACCAGGAGCCACGCCGCGCTATTTCCGGGCGCGCCCAGTGCCTTACGCCTTGCTCGAGAAGGTAGAAGGGGAGCTCACTCGTTTGGGTATTATCAGGCCCGTCCGTTTTGCTGACTGAGCAGCACCAATTGTACCTGTAATGAAGCCAGATGCCACAGTTCGCTTGTGTGGCGACTATAAACTTACAGTGAATACAGTTTCCCGACTCGACCGATATCCAATGCCTCGCATAGAGGATCTCTACGCGAAACTTGCAGGTGGACTCTCGTTCACAAAATTAGATATGAGTCACGCCTACCTGCAGTTGGAGCTGGACCCTGCCTCCCGACCATATGTAACGATTAATACACACCGGGGCCTGTATGAATATACACGGTTGCCCTTTGGAGTATCCTCTGCCTGCGCAATTTTTCAACGTGTTATGGAGGGCATTTTGAGAGGTTTACCACGTGTGGCTGTCTACCTAGATGACGTTTTGATTACAGGGACGTCGGAGCAAGAACATTTGGAAAATCTGGAGGCTGTCCTTAGACGCCTTTCGGAGGCTGGAGTCCGTTTACGTCGCACAAAGTGCGCATTTCAGGCAAAAGAAGTATTCTACCTAGGTTATCGGGTGGACCGCGAAGGTCTGCACCCCGTCGCAGAGAAGGTGCGTGCAATTCAACATGCCCCCGCCCCGACGGACAATTCACATCTTCGTTCTTTTCTCGGTCTCGTAAACTATTACGGGAAGTTCCTCCCCAATCTGGCAACTACGCTGGCCCCTTTGCACCTTCTGCTAAAGAAAAATCACACCTGGGTTTGGGGTCAGCCGCAAGAAACCGCTTTCCGGCGGGTAAAGCAACAATTGTCGTTGTCTGGGTTACTAACACACTATGATCCTGGAAAGCCTTTGCTCGTCACATGTGATGCATCCCCATATGGTATTGGGGCCGTCCTGTCCCACAAGATGGAGAACGGGGCCGAGCGACCGATAGCTTTCGCCTCCTGCACATTGACTGCAGCGGAGAAAAAGTACGCGCAGATCGAGAAGGAGGGCCTGGCAGTGTTTTTTGCGGTGAAACGCTTCCACCAGTACGTGTATGGCCGCCATTTCACTATCGTGACTGATCATAAGCCCCTGCTGGGACTTTTCAGAGAGGATAAGCCAATACCGCCCATTGCTTCTGCACGGATCCAGCGCTGGGCTTTGTTGCTTGCTGCATACGAGTATTCTCTGGAGCACAAACCAGGTACGCAGATAGCAAATGCCGACGCACTGAGCCGATTGCCTTTATCGACCGGCCCCATGTCGACCCCCATGACCGGTGAGGTGGTTGCAACCCTAAATTTTATGGACACCTTGCCTGTCACGGCATCACAGATCCGTAAGTGGACCCAGACGGAGCCAGTCCTGTCAAAGGTTCGGCACATAGTCCTGTATGGTGGGCAGCATAGACAGCTCCCAGGCGAGCTGCGGGCATTTTCCTCCATGCTGTCCGAATTCAGCGTGGAAGACGGCATCCTCTTGTGGGGGACGCGTGTGATTGTCCCGGAAAAAGGCCAGGAGCTGATACTATCAGACTTGCACAATGGGCATCCAGGCGTGACCAAAATGAAAATGAAAATGTTGGCCCGGAGTTATATCTGGTGGCCAGGCCTCGACACCGACATTGAGAAGGTGGCCCAAAACTGCTCCATTTGCCAGGAGCATCAGAACTACATCACTGGGAATGGCCAGGGCGGCCTTGGGCACGCTTGCATGCAGATTTCGCAGGCCCTTTTCAAGGATCCATGTTCCTTCTACTAATTGACGCCCAGTCCAAATGGCTAGAGGTGCATAAGATGCAGGGGACAACGTCCTGCGCAACAATTGAAAAGATGCGTTTATCGTTTAGTAAGGTCACGGATAATGGCACTCCATTCACGAGTGAGGAGTTTGCTAGGTTCACAAAGATGAACGGCATCCGCCATATCCGCACTCCCCCTTACCACCCGGCTTCAAATGGGTTGGCAGAGACATTCAAAAGAGACAGTGCAGACATTCAAAAGAGGCCTAAAGAAGCAGTCTTCCCGATCAATGGACACGAGACTGGCTCGCTTTTTGTTTACGTACAGGACCACCCCCCATGCAGTGACTGGGGTAGCTCCCGCAGAACTCCTAATGGGCCGGAGACTTCGCACCCGCCTTAGTATGGTTTTCCCGGACATTGGCGCAAAAGTACACCGCACACAAGAACGGCAGGGACAGGGAGTTTCTCGGCATTGTCCGATTCGGCAGTTTGCGCCCGGTGACGCAGTATTCGTTCGGAATTTTGCTGGTGGTGCCCAATGGGTTCCTGGTGTAATCTTTCGCCAAACGGGCCCTATATCTTACCAAGTGCAAGCCCAGGGTCGTCTCCAGCGAAAACATGTAGACCACGTTCGGTCCAGAAGATCATCCCCTCAAAAGATTCCCCGCCCCCGGAGCTCATTTCAACAGCCGCAGAGACCAGAGACAAGGGAAGGTAGTCCTCACAATCTTCCACTGGTGCCTCACTCAAAGCCTGCGCAGGTCGTTACAGAACCGCGCGGAGATAGAGACGCTGACATGATGGAGGCAGCAGACTCTGACTCCGAGATGGAGACACAGGATGCATCAGAGGGGAATCCTCGGGTCCACGGGCCGTGGATGTACAACCGCGCCGTTCATCACGGAAGCGCCGGTCTCCGTCTCGTTACACGCCGCCTGATCCAGCGCCGCATGCAAATGGCGTCCGGCCTGCGGCCAAACGAGTCCGACGCCCTCCTTCGCCAGGGTCTTTGGTGGATTCTTTGGACTTTGGGGGGAAGGGATGTTATAACCTGCCTACTTACCATCGGCTGGGGACTAATGACTATCCCACAATCCTGTGGGAGTATGAGCTTCCCCAATGAGGGGGGCGGAGAAACCACTCGTAAACTCCTAGTATAAATAAGCTGGCCAGTTCAGGAACCAGGAGGAAGGAGTATGTAGCAAGGGCAGTTACTGCTACTGTTATGTATATATGTTATAGTAAATAAATGTTATTACTTTGTATCCTTAAAACTCGTGCTGGATTCTTCGTGGCCCTTACAAAAGGGAGCAAGCATTTTGTAACTTGAAACATGCCATGATTAGTGCCCCTGCCTTGGGACTTCCTAATTTCACCAAGCCCTTTACTCTTTATGTGAATGAAGCAGGGGGATTTGCAAAAGGGGTCCTGGTACAAGAGCATGGAGGAGGGAAAAGACCCCTTGCCTATTACTCGGTCGCTCTATGTGCAGTGGTAAAGGGTATGCCAAGTTGCTTAAGAGCAGTAGCAGCCACGGCGGCCATAGTAAAAAAATCAGTACCCCTTGTACTCGACCACCTGTGTACAGCATTGGTTCCTCACTCTGTTTTGCTGCTGCTTAATTCATCCGCAACGCAGCATTTTACTGCGGCACGACGCACTGGGTACGAAGTTATCCTCTCTAAAACCAACTTTACCTACAAGCGAGTGCCAGCTGTCAACCCTGCTACACTCTTGCCCACGCACTCGGAAGCAGAACATATGTATGATCATGACGGTTTACAATTGGTTGAAGTCACCACAACCCCTTGACCTGATTTATTGAGTCACCCACTAGAAAATCCAGACATCATCTTTTTCACCGATGGGTCAGCAAACCGACCAAATGATATGATCCTCCTGGCCGGAATTGCAATACTAACTCCATTCAAGGTAGTGGAAGCTTTTGCTCTGCCTTCGAGAACGTCTGCTCAAGCAGACGAATAGTTTGCCCTTACTAAAGCATGTATTCTAGCTAAAAATAAAACAGTCAATATTTATACTGATTGCCTTTTGAAAATTTGCAAAAAGATTTTATACACATGCCGATGGCTAAGGGGTCCAAATACATGTTTTCACAGTGGGCAGAGGTTTTCCGACCAAAAGAGATGATGTTAGAACAGTGGTAAATATTCTGTTGAAGGAAATAATACCTAGGTTTGGAATACTGATGGGTATTAACAGAGACAAGGGAACTCATTTCACTAGTAAATTGACCAAAGCCCTCACAGAAGCCATGGGATTTGATTGGAAATTGCATATCCCATATCAGCCGCAATCCTCAGGAATGGTGAACGGGCGAATGGAATAATTAAAACTGCAGTTACAAAAGTGTGTCGACATAATGGACTGCTATGGCCAGATGCCATACCCATAGTAATGTATGCCCTGAGAAATCAGAAAAATCGCAATACAGGCTTAACCCTGGATGGGATAGCACGATTGCATGCGGATGGGGGATGGGACTTTGGCTTTGGGTGGTTGGAAACATTAGGACAGAGGATTGTGATTTGGATTATAATCACCGTTGTAATTCTGATTGTCGTATGGTTACTGTTTAAATGTTGCTCGGGATGTTGTCAGGGCCTGAGGGCGAGTATATCAGTATTGCCTCCGCGGTCCCAGCAACTTAACAATCAGGTGCCTGTCATACATCCATTCCCCTTACATCATAGCCCACCCTTTGCTGCTGAGGACACAGTAATGTACTAACAATGTGTTGATCATAAGGTCAACAAGGAGGTAATTGTAGAAGGGACTTTAGTTGGCGGATTAGTTGCCTTAATACCCTGTATTCATTTTAACCAGCTGCTTGACTATATTTCATGGAAATAGGCACTTGGCAAAGCATGATAGATATTTAGCCTTATTTCAGTCAAGAAGTTCTGTGTGAAACAGTCAGAAGGTCATACAATGTAAATAAGCGTACAGCTGCACATTGTTTTGCTCTCAGTTTACAATTATTATTTTTCTTAGGCAAGGAACCCAAGGCCTGTTATTAAAGTCTAAACGGCCTGCATGGTTTTCTGTCTTTTTGCTAATCTAAAGAATGCCTTCTGTCATAGATATTGCTTACTGTATCATATAAATTGCCTGCCTTTACTATGTAAGCGGGACATTTGGAATGACTGTGGTCTCTCTAATCCCCCTACAAACTTTGTGTTAAATAAAGGACCTTTGGCTAAAACTCGAAGTACTGACTTATAATTTCTTCAACAGTAATTGAACAATGAAGAAGTAGTAGTTTGGTACAGTCTGGGTATACTCCCAAAAAAGGGAAACAAATCCAGATAAATAATGGGGGCTTGAGAAAAAGAACTGTTATAATCATGGGAAATGTTATTCTTCATATAGATTGGATGAATCAAGTTGGCAAAAAATAGTCTGAAGCATGAACTTTTACAATGTAGTCTGGGCAGTTTCTTAGAACAATACGTTGTGGAACCAACCAGAGAACAGGCTATTTTAAACCTGTGAATGTGTGCTGCTGCACCATGTAGCTACTCCTACCAGGAGATCTGCTGTTATGGTATGTCACACTCATCTGTCACACATTCTCACACATCCAGTGTAGCCCATCTGCTCTGTGATATCCATAATCCAACTCACCAGGTTGACCTCTCTGTTACCCTCCACTTTGCCCTCTGGGAAAGATCCATGTAACTTTTCAGCCCTGATCAAATGGCCAAAATTCTGGCTATTTTTTCTGGATGTCAAGAGTTATTTTTGTTCTTTCGATTTCAAGCACCTTACCATTTGTGCTATGATGGGTTTATGGGATTTTTAGCATACATCCTAGCCTCCACATTTCCAAGGCCTCTATATTTTTCCCCGCAGTCCAGGTTTCTGAGGCAGACAGGAAAGTGGATAGAATGAAGCATCTTATGAGTTTTTTTACATGTTATAAGTTTTAATTTCCTTGTTGTTAACACATCCTTTATCTTCGCAAATTTATTTTTCCAGTTATCTTTATTCTTCTTCTAACTTCAACATCGGGCGTCATTCTCCGCCGGCGGGAGTCTCCGTTTTGCCGGCGCCCGGGGGTTTCCCGACGGCGTGGGGCTGCCCCACAATGGGAAACCCCATTGACCGGCCGGTGTAACGGAGACTCCCGCCGGCGGATCGGGGCAGAAATGTGGCGGGGCGGGTAGGAGAATTTTGCTCCATATCTGTCATCCTCACAGAATCACAGAATCACACAGTGCAGAATAGGGCCTTTGGCTCATCGAGTCAGCACCGACATGTGAAAAACACCTGGGGCAAAATTCTCTGTTAATGGGGCTATGTCCCCACGCCCGTGAGAAAACGGGCACGTGACACTCTGAACTTTCCTGTAGAAGGGGATTTGCAGGGTCCCGGAGTACTCCATGCAGCTCCGGCTGCCAATACGGGGCCCTGCACCTCCGGCCGTGGGGCCGCGCCGCAGGCCCCGCGCAACATGGCGGACTCACACAGCAATTTAAAATGGCGAACGGCAAAGGCTGATGGGAAAGTCAGCCAACAGGACACAAACGAGCAGCTGCAGGTTGAGTGTGTATTTACCTCTGTAAAGGCCAGACAAGATCGATACCAGCAACCATCAGCCTAACAAAACACCAGCCATCTGCATATTAATGAGCAATCCCCGGGAACAATGAGCAACATTTAGACACACAAAGCAAACCAGACTCTTCGGCGCCAGCAGGAGCCTACACAAAAGGAGGTGAACGAGCACCTCAGGACCGCCCATTGATCAGGGAACCGCTCCAGCATTGGAGAAAATCGAACCAAGTGATTTGGGACAAAGTCCAATCACTTGGAACCAGATACAGGGTCCGCCCCGAAAGGCGGGAAGCCCCTGGGGACTATAAGAATCAAGCCCAAGTTCAAATCGTTCTTCTTGACCGGGTCACTCGCAACGCGAACCAACCCTTGACAGTGACCGGTTCAGCCGCCGCTGATATCCAGTAAGTCTTACTTCAATGCTCGCTACGAGATAGGCGCTCCTAGCTACCAATCTGTACCAACTTCGAATCCCGCAGGCTCAGAACCCGAACGAAAGGCCATTCGTTTCCCTGACCTGGTGGGCCAGTTCCAAATTAAGTATTGGCCTGTTAGCTGTAGAAGTAGCTTAGACGTAGAATTTGTACATAGCGGTGTATTGGATTATTGATCATTACTCGGACTTGAACCACGTGGCGGTATCATAAAGATACCTGGCGACTCAAGAGCAAAGGTGATAAAATAGAGCAATTAAACTAAGGCAAAAGTTAGCAACAAGGCTCATCAACCGCGCACACGTGACTGGCGGCGATTCTCCAGTCTGCGGATCCGACGCCCCATTCTCCACCCCCGCCCTGAGCGTGCTTTCGGCGCAGAGGCTGGGAGAATCCCGCCATCGACCTTCCTACCTAATCCCATTTACCCGCACTTGGCACTTAACCTTGAATGTTATGCCGTGCAAAGTGCTCATCCAGGTACTTTTTAAAGGATGTGAGGTAACCCGCCTCTACCTCCCAGGCAGTGCAGTGAATTTCCTTTCTTGTTCCTGCTCCAGGTCTAAATACAAACTGCGTTTCACCGATTTCTGCTTCAATTATTTGTATTTCTTTTTGTAACATGAGATTTAAGCACATGGACTGCACACAGGCTATAAGCCAGGGATCCTTTATCCCATTGGCATAATAGCTTGATAAACATTAATGGAAAAGCTCAACTTAGAGGAACAAACTATTTACTTTTGATATTTGTGACCAACACACCAGGACCACCAGAAGACCATTGAGAGAACCATAGAATCCCTACAGTGCAGAAGGAGGCCATTCAGCCCATCGAGTCTGCACCGACCCTTAGATGGAGCACCCACTTCCCCCCCCCCCCCCCCCCCACCACCCCCCCATTCCCCATAATCCCACCTAACCTGTCGGAGGAAACCAGAGCATCCGTGGGAAACCCACATAGACCCGGGGAGAATGTGCAAACTCCACACAGTCACCCGAGGTTGGAATCGGGTATCTGACGCTGTGAGAAAGCAGTGCTAACTACTGTGCCTCTCCAGCTTAACTCTAGATATCTAATTAGCCAAATTACGAGAGTCCAGTGTGTGGTGCTCCTATTGCTAATTTCCTATGATAATGTTGTTAATAAGGCTCGGGGATTTCAAAATAAGTAAAAGTAAAATATGTTTACTTTACAACAATTATATACATAAGTACCAGTTGAACCTCAGCAGGTACTCTCTCTCCTGCCAGCTGTACCCAGACTGGCTGACCGTTTATATAAGTCCGGGAAAGCTACTCACCCCTAGCCGGGAGCTCGTATTCCTCAAGTTGCACAGGGAAAACAATTATTCGCATACCATATGTCGCGTTCAATTTATTACATTCCTCCCCCCCCCAACAAAGTCCGAAGACCCCCTCGAAAGATTATGATGAGGAGAAGACGCCGAAGTTGCAAAACTCATGGACGAAGAGGAAACCGGTGCAACAGTCAGACGATGAAGATGTATCGGCTCCGGCAGGTCGCCGTTGAGCGTAGGAGTTGAATCAGCCGTCGTGTACCTTACAGGCCGTACCAGTAATGGAAGCGGCAATGGAATCATAACGGTCTGCTGTGGCACCTAACGAAGTCACCGCCATGAGTGGATATGATCCAGGTGTCGCCACAGAAGCTACCCATGAACACGAACCTGGTAAGACACAGGACCCGACTGACAAACGATGATCCCAGAGAGCCAGCGAACGTCTTCGGCAAAGTTACGAACATAGACTGCGTCATCAGATGCAAAGTGCCAAAAAGGTCGACGTCGAGCTGGACAACACCCTTGCAATTCTTGGCAATGGCACACCTTAGCGCCAATGTCCAGCATCAGCAAATACAGTCGCTTTCGAAGCCAATGACCCATTAACTGCTCAGCAGGGGCCACTCTAGTCACCGGGTGCGGAGCCCAGATCATCGACATGGGTACCGCCATTACACATGAGAACACCATCCACTAGGTACGCGGTACATACTCGTGCAACTCGGCCAAAGTTTTCTACCTCATACGCTGCAGGAAAGGATGTCGTGAGACTTGGTGCATTGGCGAGACCATGCAGACGCTGCGACAACGGATGAACGGACATCGCGCTACAATCGCCAGGCAGGAATGTTCCCTTCCAGTCGGGGAACAATTCAGCAGTCGAGGGCATTCAACCTTTAATCTTCGGGTAAGCGCTCTCCAAGGCGGCCTTCAGGACAACGCAGAATCACCAAGCAGAAACTGATAGCCAAGTTCCGCACACATGAGTGCGGCCTCAACCGAAGCCTTGGATTAATGTCTCATTACATTCACCCTTCACCATCTGGCATGGGCTTGCAAAATCTTACCAACTATCCTGGCCTGAGAAAATCCACACCTCTTTAACCTGTGATTATCCCTCTCTCCAGTTGCACCGTCTGGACCTGTAAAGACTAAATTACCTGCAAAGACTCGCATTCAAAGTATCATCTTGCATCATTGAATTTATCTAAATATGTGTTTGTAGAGCATACGTCTTCATTCACCTGAAGAAGGAGCTATGCTCCGAAAGCTAGTGATTCAAAACAAACCTGTTGGACATCAACCTGATGTTGAACAAGTGCAGCAAGATATCCCTGCTCTTGTGCTTGAATCCTCTCGCTACGAAGGCCAACACATCATTTGCCTTCTACACTGCCTGCTAAACCTGCATGCTTACTTTCAGTGACTGGTATACAAGGACACCCATATTCATTGCACATTCCCCTCTCTCTTTCTACAGCCATTCAAATAATAATCACCCTTCCTTTTTTGCTACCAAAGTGGATAACCTCATATTTATCCACATTATACTGCATACGCCATTCATTTGCCACTCACTCAGCCTGTCCAAATCCCACTGAAGCATCTCTGCATCCTCCTCACAGCTCACCCTCCCACCCAGCTTTGTGTCATCTGCAAATTTGGAGATATTAGTTCCCTCATCTAAATCATCAATGTACATTGTGAATAGATTGGGCCCAACATCTGATCCCTTCTGTGGTGATATGCATCATTGTAAATACACAAGGGGTTAATGTAAATACACTAGGACTGAGTAAACACTAGAGGGAGCACCAGAGACATCATGATATGCAGACATACAGCTAATCAACACATAGATCGGACATGACCAATGGGCAGAGAATGGCAAAAGAGGCGCCAAATAGACTTAACAGTGATAGGCAGCATGGTTTTGTGCAGGGAAGGTCATGTCTTACAAACCTAATAGAATTCTTTGAGGAAGTGACAACGTTAATTGATGAGGGAAGGGCTGTAGATGTCATATCCATGGACTTCAGTAAGGCGTTTGATAAAGTTTCCCATGGCAGGATAATGGAAAAAGTGAAGTCAGTATGGGGTTCAGTGTGCTAGCTAGATGGATAAAGAACTGGCTGGGCAACAGGGGAGTAGTGGTGGAAGGGAGCGTTTCAAAATGGAGAAAGGTGACTAGTGATGTCCACAGGGATTCATGCTCGGGCCACTGTTGTTTGTGATATACATAAATGATCTGGACGAAGGTATAGGTGGTCTGATTAGAAAGTTTGCAGATGATACTAAGATTGGTGGAGTTGCAGATAGCGAGGAGGACTGTCAGAGAATACAGCAAAATATAGACAGATTGGAGAGTTGGGCAGAGAAATGGCAGATGGAGTTCAATCCAGGCAAATGCGAGGTGATTCATTTTGGACGATCTAATTCAAGAGTGGACTATACGGTCAATGAAAGAGTCCTGGGGAAAATTGATGTACAGAGAGATCTGGGAGTTCAGGTCCATTGTACCCGAAAGGCGGCAACGCAGGTCGATGGAGTGGTCAAGAAGGCATACAGCATGCTTGCCTTCATCGGACGGGGTATTGAGTACAAGAGTCGGCAGGTCATGTTACAGTTGTATAGGACTTTGGTTAGGCCACATTTGGAATACTGCGTGCAGTTCTGGTCGCCACATTACCAGAAGGATGTGGATGCTTTGGAGAGGGTGACCCACAACTTTTAATAGATTGTGGTATGGGGAGCACGTGGCTTACTCTACAGGTAGGGTATAGCAGAAAATGGACCAGTAGTTTTTAAAACAAAACAATGTTTATTCTATGAACTAAAGTTAACCTTTTTACAAACAAATAGTGAATATCTTAGCAACCAGTAAATTAAATACACCCCCCAAAGAATACAACACTAAGTAATCTGTATGCCGTCCCTTTAACATCCAAAAGGCTTAACAAACGTTCAAACAGGAGCACATTAGGGTTTACATTCAAGACTGAAAACATTTATAATTCTTCTGAATTCACCAAATGATTCAGAGATAGTCCTTCATGGCAGAGATCAACAGCAGTGTAGCTCACAGACACCCCCAGGCTTTCTCAAACTGAAACTAAAAAGCAGAAGTGGAGCTCAGCTCCACCCACACTCTGAGATTACTCCAGCAATATGAGCAGCTCCATTTCTTAAAGGTATATTTCTTAAACACTCATTTCTTAAAGGGTACTCTCACATGACACTACCATGTCGGCTTTTCACTCCCTGCAGACAATGGATATTGGGATTCAGCCAGCAATGGTGGCCTTCCAGATAGTCACCCCAATCCTGGGAGATGGTCTGTACAAGTGTGCGCTGCTTGAGGAGGAGGAGGAAGCTTCAGCAGGACGTGCAGCAGCAGAGCGGGCAGCAGTGGAGTGGGCAGCAGAGGGACAGGTGTCAGCTGCCCAGGATAGAGTGACGGCCGCCAACAGACCGAGGAGGAGGAGCCAAGGAGGCACCACATGAGGCCTCTTATGTATTGGCACCACCTGTCATTCGAGGACCTGCCGGACCTGGCATGCCCTCAAAGACTCTGGCTTAGCAGAGAGATAGTGCGACATACCTGCCAGATATGGTACACCTGGCACCGCAGGGGTATGGGGGAGGTCCGCCATCAAGGAGACAATCGCCTTGAACTTTTACATCACGGGGTCCATCCATGCACCAAGTGGGGACTTGTCTGGGATCTGACAGACCTCATTGCACAGCCGTCATGGAGGCCCTATCTGCCCAGGAGGCTCAATAGATCCACTTCAATGTGTCCCGTTGGGGGGGTTTGCCGCCATCTCCAAGATATCCTGAGTCCAGGGGGTGATCAATGGGATGCATGTCCCCCTACGAGCACCTTGAGATGACAGGCCGCTCTTCACAAACTGAAAGGGGTTCCACTCGATGAACGTGCAGCTGATATGTGCAGCTGCGCATCGTGCACATCAGCGCCCGATATCCGGGCAGTGTGCACGACACCTTCATCTTGGCACACATGACGATTCCTGACATTTTCAAGCTGCCCCCCCGGCTGAGCGGTTGGTGCCTGGATGACAGGGGTTATCCACTGTGGTGGTGGCTGATGACGCCTATCCGGAGGCCACAGACTGATTCAGAGACCTGCTACAACGACCCCTATGCAGTAACCAGGTCCGTGATCGAGCACTGCTTCAGGCTCCTGAAGATGGGATTCAGGAGTCTGGACTATTCTGGAAGGGTTCTCCATTACGGCCCGCATCGTGGCAGCCTGCTGTGCCCTCCACGACATCGCACAGCAGAGGGGCGACGTGCTGGAGGATGAGGTGGAACGCCAGGTCTCGTCCAACAAGGAAGATGCAGAGGAGGGCACGGGTGGGCAGGGCATGGGGCCCAGGCAGGCACAGGAGGGTGCACAACGAGTGTGCCAGGGCCATCGTGCACGGGACGCTCTGATCCCCTCCAGGTTCACCGAGTAGAGGGGGTATGAGTCATAGAATCAAAGAATTTACTGTGCAAAAGGCGGCCATTCGGCCCATCACGTCTGCCCCAGCCCTTGGAAAGAGCACCCTACTTAAACCCACACCTCCACCCTATCCCCATAACCCTTCCTAACGTTTGTGGATACTAATGGACAATTTAGCATGGCCAATCCACCTAACCAGCATGGCCAGGGGCATAGACACCACAACCCAACCCCACACTCCCTCCCCCTCCCCCCTACACCCCCCCACACACCCCGCCCCCCACCCTCCCCGCCCCCCCATACCCCCCCACCCCCCACCCCCGCCACCCCCGCCTGCAGGTCCTTCCTTGGTACATACCTGTCGCAGTACAAGGAGGAGGCTCTGGGTTGGCAGTAACAGCGGGTCAGGTCCATGGGATGAAGGTTGATGACACACTGCTCTGCAATATGCTCTGGTGCTTAATGCCAGACTATTACCCACGGTAGCACTTACCACCGTCCACCTGAGTGATCCCTGCATGCGAGCTGGCCATTCCATCACAAGGTCCCATCGAATCCGTGGGGTGGGGATCTCGGGAGAGGGTGTGTGTGGAGCCAAGGTCACCCACGGGATCCGTCATTCCCCCCGCAACAACCACCCATTCTTCCCACCCCACCCCCCCGCCACCCCTGGCTGGACCAGACCAGCCCACCCCTCACACCCATCGGACAGAGCACAGAGGCAGGATGTAACAGTGGTAACCGGTGTTTAATGTGGACGAATATATACAGATTTGTGCCCGAGCCCCTATAACTAAACTGTGCGCTTCACCCATTCCAAGACAACTGGTGTCTAACTCTCTGGCCTTACGGGCCCTAATGCTATGTCGAGGTGGTTCCCCAGACGGTACATCAGGAGTGGAGACGGCCTGCTGTGATTCCTGCCCTGGGCCCTGGGTCCCCGTTTGCAGGCATCTTACGGGGTGACTGGGCCTGGATGGGCCCGACCGCTTCTCGAGTGTCCCTGGTGGCATGGTTCCATCCTGTTCTGCCCACTGCTCCCCAGATGCACCACGGACAGGAGGAGGGGAACATTCCGAGGTGCTCCAGCACCTCCCCTGAGGGAGTCACCAGCACGGGCCCCATCCCCCCCTCCCCCCTCGGATGGCCCCCTACCAGGGTCTGCATGCTCGTGGCCATGGAGCACAGAGAGTGGACCATCTCTGTCTGGGACTGTGCCATATCACTCATTGACTGTGCCACCACCATTTTGGTTTGTGTCACATTAGCCAGTGACTGCGCCATCTCCCTCTGGGACTGGGCCATCAGTCTACGCCACACTGGCCAGCACCTGGGCAATACCGCCTGTTATGGGATAGGGTTTCAAAAACTCCAAAGTGTATTATGGAGTTCACTTGACCTATAACGTTTTGTTGAATTTGGCTAGGATGAGCACAAGAACCTTCCCTTCAGGTGTGATTCAACAGTCTTACTCGACATTTTAATCAAAATAAGCTTTATTCTAAGAACTTAGTTAACATTTATATCAACACATACCAAAACATTTTATCAATTACAAACATAAAGACACCACACAGCTACATTAACCTATGTATAACACTTAATTAATTTCCCCTTAACTGTTCCAATTCAAAAACAAAATCCCATATACCACAATGCCCTTTTCAAGGGCGTGGCCCAGTACTCTGCATTCTCACCTGAATAAGACTGGCTTTTCCTGAGAATCTGACCCCGTCTCACCAGCAAGTTTAAACATTTCCAGAAGGCAAACTATATCTTTTAAGTTACCAAAACAGCAGGTATCTGGAACAGATGTTTAAAATGAAAAGAGAAAGAGAGAGGCCAAAATACCTATTTCTCCTGTCTGAGTCCACAGTAGTCAAATGTGAAAGAGAAACCAAAAACCAGCTCACAGAGCCACAGCCCAGCTCCACCCACACAATGACATCACTGAAGCCATGTGATAAGACAAAAACCTTTCTTAAAGGGATACTCCCATGACATGCCGACATTCCCAGCCATGGCCTGCTGTGACTGGGCCACGCTCAGGAGTGCCGCTGCGATGTGCAGGTGGCTCTGTGACATGGCTGCCTCTGAGAGGGCAGCCCTGTCCTGGGCCTCGGCCAGCGCCTGCACAGAATGTCCCAGGCCTTGGACATGCTGATCCACAGCCATGACCGTTGTCCCCAATGCCTCCAACATGGACACCACTCATGCGGTGTTTGTGGTGATATGCCTGTAAGCAATACCATAGATGCATATTGTGTGACCTCCAACCAGCAGGTGGTGGTGCAGACATACTATGCGGTCACTAAACGATCATCATGTGACCAGGGACTCCCATATAAGTGGAGACACATCCGGCCATCATCAGATGGTTGTGGGAGACGGTCGTAAGACATACAGGTGAACAGTCGTGCCAGGTGTCGTTCCAGAGGAGTACAAAGAAACTCCATGATAACTTGCTCTGTAACAGTTCACTATCTTACACGTGCGATTCAGTAAAGATCCTGGTTTGGTCAAATCAATGTGTTTGGTGAAGTCATTTGCAAGGTATAGAAGGCCAAACACAACAGTGTTGGCCTGGGTGGCACGTATTGTTGGCACCATCTCCTGCTGCTGCACATGGTTGGACTCCTCCAACTGTACCTGCAGGTGCTGAATGCTCGCCAACAACTCCTCATGTGGTCCCTGGCTCTGTGACAGCATCTGCACTATGCATGGGACTGTCTGTTCCAGAATACCGAGACCCATGTGGATGGTAGCTAGTTCCTCGGGTCGGGTGCTCTCCGACCGTCCGCCCCCTCGGGTGTTCCTATCTCCACCTGCTGTACCGGATCAGCTGTGTGGTGAGCACCAGATAGTTATCCCAGGAGCCTCTTCAACAACATGCCCAACTGAGGTGAGAATCTCTGGGACGGTGGAAGGTGTTGGAGACAGCTGTGACGGAAAATCAGTGTCATTCACCAACCCGAGCTTCGGGGACTCCTGAGTCTCGGGCGGAGGGCTGGTGTCCGAGCTGCTCTCATTGTCATTGCTCAGCTCAAGGAGGGGCACCGGCCGTGACACTGGCCAGATGGACCCGCTCCATCCCCAGTAGGTCCTGTAGGACACAAGGCAAGACGCATGATTAGACAGCGGGCTGGGGGCTGGTGGGGAGTAGGGCTGGTGAAGGGTGAGGGTGGTGTTGGGGTGAGGGTGGTGTTGAGGTGGGGTGGGGGGGGGGGGCTTGACACACGAGTCATGGGGAACAGCAACTAAGCCGGGTCTCGCTTCCTCCCTCACGGCTGAGCTCCAGCTTGGCAACCTCTCTTTCGTCAGTGGCCAGAGCACCCATCCATGGCTGCCCTTATGGGTACTGGCATGTGGGTCAGGGTGGGGGTTCGGCTGTCTTCCAGGATGGGAGGTTATGGTTATTGATGTATGGGACGGGGATTGGTGCCAGGGCTGCCTACTCACCCTGAGCAGGTTGTGCAGTTTGTTTCTGCACTGTTGGCTGGTCCGGACTTTGTTGCCCATGGCACTGACTGCCTCTGCCACCTGCACCCATGCACGACGAACGGCGGTGGCTGACTGCCTCCTTCCCAGTTGGGGTAAAGGATCAACTGCCTCTCCTCCACCGCGTCCAGTAGGGTCTCCAACTCAGCGTCAGTGAAGCGTGGAGCTGCTATCCTTGCTGCCATCTTGTTGGCTGAGGTGGTGTGTGTGTGAGGAGTGCAGTGTGTATATGTGGCTGCAGTCAGCCTCCTGGGTATCAATTGTGGAACTGCCGAATTCGGCACCATCTCTCATTGGAATCGATTGTGTTTCACGCGGCACTGGTGCTAGCCCCTTAACAGTAGCGGAATCGGTCCAGGTGCGGCGCCAGTTTTGCTGTCATGCAAGTCCAGGAATTCTGCGTTGGCGTTAACACTTAGTCTCAGAAACAGAGAATCCCACCGCCAATCTCTGGATTTCAGCTCTTTTGTCCATGTTTGAGCCAAGACTGTAATGAGGGTGCTCTTTCCAAGAGCCGGTGCAGACTCAATGGGCCGAATGGCCTCCTTCTGCACTGTAAATTCAATGATAATCTATGATTAATCTAGGACAAGGTTCGGCACAACATCGTGGGCCGAAGGGCCTGTTCTGTGCTGTATTTTTCTATGTTCTATGAGATCAGGAATTAAGTGACTCTGGCGGAATACAAACCATCTGTCAATTTGCAGTAATTTAAATGGGACATCCAGTTTAGATTAGCTGCAGCCCATGCTGGGAACTAACATATTATCACAAATTTATCAAGTTAAAATTATTACAAAAATGCAATAGTTAGTAAAGGCAGTAGAAGCAGTCAGTAGAAGCAGTCAGTTCATTCTGGAACACCAGCTCATGACTTCTAGCCAAATGTGACGCTTGTTCTGTTGACTGACGCCTATCTTCTTTCTCCTTGTTTATTCATGCTATGCACTGAGTTGCTGAAAGTTGCTGCTTATTAACCCTTGGTAGCCACTACTTCCATGCATGGTCCGGAGCATCCCTGTAGCTCTGATTGGTTGAGGCAGTGCTTGCTCTGTCCCTGATTGGTTAGGTGATGTCTGATTTGTGTATAATTGTTCTCTTAAGGGTCATCTTACTAATGTCACTCTCCATTAACTTCTGACTGGTTTCCTAAGGCATCAGTCATTTGGGGGAGCACGTTTTTCATTACAGATTTGTCCTGTTATTTTATTATCTGCCCTGCTATTTTACTAGGATAACGAGGCGCAGCGAGGTTATTTGGGATAAGAGGATTTGTGGTATCACTTCCTAATAATAATCATCTTCATTGTCACAAGTAGGCTCACATTAACACTGCAATGAGGTTTCTGTGAAACGCCCCTAGCCGGCACATTCCGGTGCCTGTTCGGGTACATTCAGGGAGAATTCAGACTGTCCAAATTACCTAACAGCATCCCTAATTACCTAACTCCCTAGTAACCGCAGATGTCTGGAGTAAGTTACTTACAAATGACAAAAGAGTACAAAAGGCATGCAGCCTGAATTACATAGTTACTCCAATATGTGTAATGTCATGATGATGAAGAAAACCCCCGAATTCTGTATGGACATATTGAACTTCAAAATAAGACCATAGTTTTAAAAATGGACATACACGATGAAGATGGCTGAGAATGTAAATTCAGTCAGTGGCTGAATTGCTCATGCGTAATACTAAGAGAGAGACAATGGAATCACACAAAACAAGGACATTCCAAAAGCACGACAGAAACTAACCACCATCTCCTGTGGAGATAATGGGAGCTGATAATCATATCAGCAGGAATGATATCCAGTGAGCAATGTCCCATACCGGTTTGTGTATTTTCACCTTCCAGGAATATACAAAAACTGGGATAAAAGCCAACTGCAAAACACGGTCAATGTCAACTAGTGGTGGGTGTGTCAATGTGTGACACAGGAGGAAAGACTGCAGACTTGTAAATTTTGCAGGTAACTCTCGCTCTCTGATTTCTGAAGTAAGCCAAGTCAGCAAAGTCACAGCTGAATAGGAAACAGATAGCTTCTCAGCTCAACCCCAGAACACTGGAATCTCAAAACCGACTATTCACTTAATGAAGTCAGCCCTACTGGTATCATGAATCTCAACAAGAATCTCAGTCAGGAGTTCATGGAAAGTGACATCAATCATGAGTCAGGTCAAAGACTGACTTGTGTATTTTTAAACGTATTTTTAAGCTCAATTCTCATTTCTAATCTTTGTGAATATATATGCATGAGCTTTATAATTTAACTCACATTTAGTAGCGAATGAACTCATTCTTTCTTTAACTTAAGAAAACCTGGTTCAATGGCCCCTTTTAAAACATAAATAATGGGAAAGAGTATCCAGAAGGGAAAGGATCCTTGTTATATTAACCTTGTTGTGACCAAACGAGGGGGGTGAATAAAAAAAGAGAGCCAATTCACCCCCTCCTCACCCAGGGTATCCCATCTGGAAGTTAACAAATTGCGGGACCTTGCCCGGGCTAACAAATTTGGATAACCTTGCCTGGGGACCGGTCATAAATCATAATGCACAGAGACAACCAATGTTATAAATGAGGTAAAAAGATTCAAGGTAACAATGTAACAAGCTCTGAAGAAGAGTCACATGGACTCGAAACATTAGCTCTGCTTCTCTCTCCACAAATGCTGCCAGATCTTCTACGTTTTCATAACATGAAACATGTTCACAAGGAATAAAAGTCGTAAGGACTACTAACTACAAAACCGATTACAGAACCAAAGTCTGTTATATACTTTGAAGGAAGGTGATCCCACAATCCTTAGGGTGTATGAGCTTCCCCAATGAGGGGGGCAGAGAAATCATTTGCAGATTCCCTGCATAAATATAGCTGGCCTGTATGGAACCAGCTGGAGAGCAGTGAGCAGCAAGGGAGTGACTGCTGCTGTTGTATATATATATATATATATATATATGTTATTGTAAATAAATGTTATTTCTTCTATTCTACAACTCGTGCTGGATTCTTCGTGGCCCTCACAACCTGGTGTTATAAGACTTCTTACTATATAAAGAAAGAGAGAAAGAAATGGTAAAAAATAGTTAAAATTAAATCTAGTCCGTTCCTCCACCATACCCAGTACCTCTCCCATCACCCATGGGCTCTTCCCATGCAATTGCAAAAGGTCCCTAACACTGTGAGACAGCTGTGCTAACCACTGTGCCACCCATTGATCTTGATCTTGATAACCATTTATTTGTTTCTAGATAGCCAGCAAATGGAATATTGTTCAGGTTTGAAGGACCCTTGGAGTGAAGATAATTTATGAGAGATATGAAACCAAAAAGAAAATGCTGGAAAATCTCAGCAGGTCTGGCAGCATCAGTTGCGAGAGAAAAGAGTGAACGTTTTGAGTCCAGATGACCCTTTGTCAAAGCTAAAGACAAAAAAGTGGGAAATATTTATATTGTGGAGTGAGAATGAAAGATGAGTCATCGCCACAGAAACCCAGGGAAACCGAGTGCTAATAGCCACAGAAACCAAGGGGAAAGAGTGCAAATGGCAGTCCCTAGAGAGAACAAATGCTGTGAAAGGCCAGAGAATATAACATCAGAAGGTAAACTGTGACAGATGTAGATGTGGGGGGAGGGGAAGGGAGTAGCAAAGGGGAGAAAGGGGAACGAAAGGTGGATTAGACAGGAGGGGGTGAATATATATAAAGAAATGATGTAGAGATTCTGGCGTTGAACTGAGGTGAGCACAGTAAGAAGTCTTGCAACACCAGGTTAAAGTCCAACAGGTTTGTTTCAAATCACTAGCTTTCAGAGCTAGTGATTCGAAACAAACCTGTTGGACTTTAACCTGGTGTTGTAAGACTTCTTACTATATAAAGAAAGAGAGAAAGAAATGGTAAAAAATAGTTAAAATGAAATCTAGCCCGCTCCTCCACCATACCCAGTACCTCTCCCATCACCCATGGGACCTTCCCATGCAATCGCAGAAGGTGTAACACCTGCCCCTTTACCTCTTCCATGCTTAACATCCCAGGCCCAAAACACACATTCCAGATTAAGCAGCGTTTCACTTGTACCTCTTCCAATTTGGTCTATTGTATTCGCTTCTCCCAATGTGGTCTCCTCTATATCGGAGAGACCAACCGTAGACTGGGTGATCGCTTTGCTGAGCATCTTCGGTCTGTGCGCATTCTGGACCCTGACCCTCCCATTGCTTGCCATTTTAACACAAAACTCTATTCCCATGCCCACATGTCTGTCCTTGGCCTACTACAATATTCCAGTGAAGCTCAATGCAAACTGGAGGAACAACATCTCAATTTCCGGTTAGGCATGCTACAGCCTTCCGGTCTCAACATCAAATTCAACAACTTCAGATTATTAGCTCTACCCGACCTCAACCCATTTGTTTTCACCCCATTTCATTTTAACTGTTTTTTACCATTTCTTTCTTTCTTGTCTTTCTTTATATATATTCACCCGCCCCCCCCCCCCCCCCGTCTTATCCACCTTTTGTTACCCTTTCTGCCCTTTGCTTCCCCCTTCCCCTCCCCCCACATCTACATCTGTTACAGTTTCCCTCTGATGTTAGTTTCTCTGCAGTTTGATCTTTCACACCTTTTGTTCTCTCTAGGGACTGCCATTAGCACTCTTTCCCCTTGCTTTCTGTGGCTATTAGCACCCCATTTCCTTGGGTTTCTGTAGCTATGACTCATCTTTCATTCTCACTCCACAGTATAAATATTTCCCACTTTCTCTGTCTTTCACTTTGGCAACGGGTCATCTGGACTCTAAACGTTAGCTCTTTTCTCTCCCGACAGATGCTGCCAGACCTGCTGAGATTTCCCAGCATTTTCTCTTTTGGTTTCAGATTCCAGCATCCATATTAATTTGCTTTTATGAGAGATATGTTTGGGTCTGGCTAAACAAATCAAGGCACAGTGGTTAGCAATGCTACCTCACAGCCTCTGGGTCCGGGTTTGATACCGACCTCGGGTGACTGTCTGTGTGGAGTTTCCACATTCTCGCCTTGTCTGCGTGGGTTTCCTCTGGGTGCTCCGGTTTCCTCCCACAGTCCAAAGATGTGCAGGTTAGGTTAATTTGCTATGCTAAATTGTCCCTAAGTGTCCAAAGGTTAGGGAGGGTTACAGGGATAGGGCGGGGATTGGGGCTATGTAAGGCGGTCTTTTAAATAGTCGGTGCAGACTCGATGGGCCAAAGGGCCTCCTTCTACATTGTAGGAACTCTATGATTCTATGAAAAGTATGCCTTACGCTTTTGGTACAGATTATGTAGTTAATGGGAGGGGCCAGACCGTTTTCCACCTCCTTCTCGAGTGTGCCTTGCAAAGAAGGTCTGGAGAGAGATGAGATGATTTTTGTTGAGGATCTTCCAGAGCAACATGTTGTCCCCGACAGGGTGCTGCAGACTAGCACATTCCAAAGCCCAGACTACATGCTGAGGGACACATGTGCTGGAGGCAGCCGCCACAGAGGAGCAATGGGGGAAGGTCTCTGTCCGAATTATAGAGGAGGTGGTGGCTTAGTGATATTGTCACTGTACTAGTAAACCAGAGATGCAGAGTAATGCGCTGGGGACCCAGGTTCAAATACCGCCAATGCAGATGATGAAATTTGAATTCAATAAAAATTTGGAATGAAAAGTCTAATGATGACATGAAACCATTGTTGATTGTCATAAAAACCCATCTGGTTCACTAATGTCCTTTAGGGAAGGAAATTGGTCAAGTGACTCCAGGCCCACAGCAATGTGGTTGACTCTTAACTACCCCCTCAAGGGCAATTAGGGATGGAAAATAAATGCTGGCACAGCCTGCAATGTTCACACCCCATAAACAAATAAAAAAAATATTTTTTATTATATAGAACCCCCCTGGATAACACATATTGAGTGCATATGGTGACCATTACATGTATCACAATTGGCACCTCAGAGGGGCAACTTGATGCATGTAGAAAACCTGAATATTATTGCACTTTGTGTGATGTCCATTTTGAAAAGTTTGTAATGTTCTTTCAAATAAGATATATTTTTGCAAAATAAATGCTGTGGGTTCTGGGTGTCCTTGAACATGAATCAGATAGGAATGCAAATTGAAGGGGAATGAAAATAGGACAATCTTGCTTCAGCTGCACAAGTCATTGGTGAAACCACACTTGGAGTACTCTGTATAGTTTTGCCCTTATTTATGAAAGATATACTTGCATTGGAAGCAGTTCAGAGAATATTCACGAGGCTGATTCCTCGGATGAAGGGTTATCATATGAGGAAATGTTGACAGGTTGGACCTATACTCATTGGAGTTTAGAAAACTGAGAGGTGACCTTAATGAAATATGTAAGGTTCTGAGGGGAGGTTGACAGAGTAGATGTGGGAGGATATTTCATCTTGTGGAAGTGTCTAGAACTAAAGGGGGGACATTTATAAAAATAAGACAGAAATGAGGAGGAACTTATTTTCTAAGAACATTTGGAATTCTCTTCCACAGACAGTATTGCAGATTGGGACATTGAAGGTGTACAAGACTGAGTTAGGCAGATTTTTGACAATAGAGTTAAACTTGATGAGTGACAGACAGTAAAATGGATTTAAGGCCACAATCAGTCAACTATGATCGTATTGTGGACCAGGCTCAATGGGCCAAATGGCCTCCTCCTGTTCCTGTTTCTTATGATCTAAGAATTTCCTAGGTGTTAAAAAAGATAGAAAACAATATGTAGAAGAAAAAATGTGCATATATATAGTAAAAGGGTGGTAAAAGAAAGAATGGGTCCACAAAATGACATTAATGTACTGAGGCAGTAGGGAAATCTGGGGTATTAAATATCCCCACAATACTCCAAATATGGTTCTATGATAATCTATGAATAATCTATGGTCTCACCAGGGTCATGTATATTTGCAGCATAACCCCGCGGCTCTTAAACTGAAGCCCCCTGTTAATAAACGCTAACACACTATAAGCCTTCTTCACGGCTCTATCCACTTGAGTGGCAACCTTCACAGATCTGTGGACATGAACCCCAAGATCTCTCTGTTCTTCCACATTCCTCAGAACCCTGCCTTTGACCCTGTAATCCGCATTCAAATTTTTTCTACCAAAATTAATCACCTCGCATTTATCAGGGTTAAACTCCATCTGCCATTTTTTGGCCCAGCTCGGCATCCTATCAATGTCTCTTTGCAGCCTACAACAGCCCTCCACCTCATCCACTACTCCACCAATCTTGGTGTCATCAGCAAATTTACTGACCCACCCTTCAGCCCCCTCCTCCAAGTCATTGATAAAAATCACAAATAGCAGAGGACCCAGCACTGATCCCTGTGGTACACCGCTGCTAACTGGTCTCCAGTCTGAAAATTTTCCATCCACCACCACCCTCTGTCTTCTATGTGATAGCCAGTTACTTATCCAATTGGCCAAGTTTCCCTCTATCCCACACCTCCTTATTTTCTTCATGAGCCAACCATGGGGAACCTTATCAAACGCCTTACTAAAATCCATGTATACGACATCAACTGCTCTGCCTTCATCTACACACTTAGTTACCTCCTCAAAGAATTCAATCAATGCTTTGTATTGATCTTTACCAAGAAAGAAGATGCTGCTCAGGTCATGGTGAAAGTAGAGGCAGTTAAAAAAATTTGAAGGGTTTAAAATTGATAAGGAGGGTGTTTTGAATAGACTGTCTGTACTTAACGTTGATAAGGCACCAGGACTCGGATGATATACATCCAAGGATACTAGAAGAAAATGGCAGTGGAAATTGTGCAGGCATTGGTCATAATTTTTCACTTCTCTTTAGTCTCAGGGGTGAATCATAGAATCATAGAATCATAGAAGTTTACAGCATGGAAACAGGCCCTTCGGCCCAACCAGTCCATGCCGCCCAGTTTTTACCATTAAGCTAGTCCCTGTTGCCCGCACTTGGCCCATAACCCTCTATACCCATCTTACCCATGTAACTATCTAAATGTTTTTAAAAAGACACAATTGTACCCGCCTCTACTACTACCTCTGGCAGCCCATTCCAGACACTCACTACCCTCTGAGTGAAGAAATTGCCCCTCTGGGCCCTTCTGAATCTCTCCCCTCTCACCTTAAACCTATGCCCTCTAGTTTTAGACTCCCCTACCTTTGGGAAAAGATGTTGACTATCTACCTTATCTATGCCCCTCATTATTTTATAGACCTCTATAAGATCACCCCTAAGCCTCCTACGCTCCAAGGAAAAAAGTCCCAGTCTATCCAGCCTCTCCTTATAACTCAAACCATCAAGTCCCGGCAACATCCTAGTAAATCTTTTCTGCACTCTTTCCAGTTTAATAATATCCTTTCTATAATAGGGTGACCAGAACTGCACACAGTATTCCAAGTGTGGCCGTACCAATGTCGTGTACAACTTCAACAAGACGTCCCAACTCCTGTATTCAATGTTCTGACCAATGAAACCAAGCATGCCGAATGCCTTCTTCACCACCCTGTCCACCTGTGACTCCACCTTCAAGGAGCTATGAACCTGTACTCCTAGATCTCTTTGTTCTATAACTCTCCCCAACGCCATACCATTAACTGAGTAGGTCCTGGCCTGATTCGATCTGCCAAAATGCATCACCTCACATTTATCTAAATTAAACTCCATCTGCCATTCGTCGGCCCACTGGCCTAATTGATCAAGATCCCGTTGCAATCCTAGATAACCTTCTTCACTATCCACTGTGCCACCAATCTTGGTGTCATCTGCAAACTTACTAACCATGCCTCCTAAATTCTCATCCAAATCATTAATATAAATCACAAATAACAGTGGACCCAGCACCGATCCCTGAGGCACACCACTGGTCACAGGCCTCCAGTTTGAAAAACAACCTTCTACAACCACCCTCTGCCTTCTGTCGTCCAGCCAATTTTGAATCCAATTGGCAACCTCACCCTGGATCCCGTGAGCTTTAACCTTCTGCAACAACCTACCATGCGGTACCTTGTCAAAGGCTTTGCTAAAGTCCATGTAGACAACGTCTACTGCACTGCCCTCATCTACCTTCTTGGTCACCCCCTCAAAAAACTCAATCAAATTTGTGAGACATGATTTTCCACGCACAAAGCCATGCTGACTGCCCCGAATCAGTCCTTGCCCCTCTAAATGCTTGTAGATCCTGTCTCTCAGAATACCTTCTAGCAACTTACCTACTACAGACGTTAGGCTCACCGGTCTGTAGTTCCCAGGCTTTTCCCTGCTGCCCTTCTTAAACAAGGGCACAACATTCGCCATTCTCCAATCTTCAGGCACCTCACCTGTGGCTGCCGATGATTCAAATATCTCTGTTAGGGGACCCGCAATTTCCTCCCTAGCCTCCCACAACATTCTGGGATACATTTCATCAGGTCCCAGGGATTTATCTACCTTGATGCGCTTTAAGACTTCCAGCACCTCCTCCTCTGTAATATGCACACTTCTCAAGGCATCACTATTTATTTCCCTTAGTTTCCTAACATCCATGCCTTTCTCCACCGTGAATACCGATGAGAAATATTCATTCAGGATCTCACCCAACTCTTGTGGCTCTGCACATAGATGCCCTTGTTGATCCTTAAGAGGCCCTGCTCTGTCCCTAGTTACTCTTTTCCCCTTTATGTATTTGTAGAATCTCTTTGGATTCTCCCTTGCATTATTTGCCAAAGCAATTTCATGTCCCCTTTTTGCCCTCCTGATTTCCCTCTTAACTCTATTTCGACAATCTCTATACTCTTCAAGGGATCCACTTGATCCCAGTTGCTTATGTACGTCATATGCCTCCTTCTTCTTTTTGACCAGAGTCTCAATATCTCGAGTCATCCAGGGTTCCCTACTTCTACCAGCCTTGCCCTTCACTCTAAAGGGAATGTGCTTACCCTGCACCCTGGTTAACACATTTTTAAAAGCCTCCCATTTACCAGCTGTCCCTTTGCCTGCCAACAGTCTCCCCCAATCTACCTCTGCAAGTTCCTGTCTGATACCATCAAAATTGGCCTTGCCCCAATTAAGAATTTTAACTCTTGGGCCAGACCTATCATTCTCCATAGCTATCTTAAAACTAATGGAGTTATGGTCACTTGTCCCAAAGTGATCTCTCACTAGCACTTCTGTCACTTGCCCTTCCTTATTTCCCAAGACGAGGTCAAGTTTTGCCCCCTCTCTAGTCGGTCCATCCACATACTGAATGAGAAATTCCTCCTGAATACACTCAACAAATTTCCCTCCATCCAAGCCCCTAATGCTATGGCTGTCCCAGTCAACGTTGGGAAAGTTAAAGTCCCCTACTACTACCACCCTATTATTCTTGCAGCTATCTGGAATCTCCTTACATATTTGCTCCTCAATTTCCCGCTGACTATTTGGGGGCCTGTAGTACAGTCCTACCAAGGTGATCTCTCCCTTCTTATTTTTCAGTTCCACCCATATAGACTCAGTGGGCGAACCCTCGGATATATCCCCTCTAAGTACTGCCGTGATGTTCTCCCTAATCAAAAACGCCACTCCCTCTCCTCTCTTACCTCCTGTTCTATCCTTTCTATAGCATCTGTACCCCGGAACATTGAGCTGCCAGTCCTGCCCCTCCCTTAGCCATGTTTCAGTCATAGCTATAATATCCCAGTCCCATGTGCCCGTCCATGCCCTGAGTTCATCCGCTTTGCCCGTCAGGCCCCTTGCATTGAAATAAATGCAGTTTAATTTAGACCTTCCTTGCTCTCTGCCCTGCTTTCTCAGGTCATGCTTTACACACTCTCCCTTCCTGCCTTTTGTTTCTGTCCCCACTGACTTCCTACATCGGTTCCCATCCCCCTGCCACATTAGTTTAAACCCTCCCCAACTGCACTAGCAAACACACCCCCGAGAACATTGGTTCCGGTCCCACCCAGATGCAGACCGTCCGATTTGTACAGGTCCCACCTCCCCCAGAACCGGTCCCAATGTCCCAGGAATTTGAAACCCTCCCTCTTGCACCATCTCTCAAGCCACGTATTCATCCTAGCTATCCTGTCATTCCTACTCTGACTATCACGTGGCACTGGTAGCAATCCTGAGATTACTACCTTTGAGGTCCTACTTTTTAGTTTAACTCCTAACTCCCTAAATTCAGCTTGTAGGACCTCATCCCGTTTTTTACCTATATCGTTGGTGCCTATATGCACCACGACAGCTGGCTGTTCACCCTCCCCCTCCAGAATGCCCTGCAGCCGCTCCGAGACATCCTTGACCCTTGCACCAGGGAGGCAACATACCAACCTGGATTCTCGTTCGCGTCCACAGAAACGCCTGTCTATTCCCCTTACAATTGAATCCCCTATCACTATAGCTCTGCACTCTTTTTCCCGCCCTTCTGTGCAGCAGAGCCAGCCACGGTGCCATGAACCTGGCTGCTGCCACCTTCCCCTGGTGAGCCATCTCCCCCAACAGTTTCCAAAACTGTAAATCTGTTTTGGAGGGAGATGACCGCAGGGGATCCCTGCACTGCCTTCCTACTCTTCCTCTGTCTGTTGGTCACCCATTCCCTATCTGCCTCAGTAATTTTAATCTGCGGTGTGACCAACTCACTGAATGTGCTATCCACAACTTCCTCAGCATCGCGGATGCTCCAAAGTGAGTCCATCAGCAGCTCCAGAGCCGTCAAGCGGTCTAACAGGAGCTGCAGTTGGACACACTTCTTGCAGATGAAGGAGTCAGGGACACCAGAAGGGTCCCTGACTTGCCACATCTCACAAGAGGAGCATGACACGGGTCTGAGCTATCCTGCCATAACTTAAACCTGAAGTTAAATTTGAACTACACTACACAGCTAAGAGAAAGTCAAAGAGAGAGAAATCACTTACCAGTTAGAAGCCAATCACTTACCTGCTGGCTGTGATGTAATTGCTCCCGAGGCTCCCTCACAGGTCTGCTTCTCTGCACCTCCTTAAGATGGGCACCAAATTCCCTTAACTAGTTAATTAATTTACTTAATTAATTGGATTTTTTTTTTTGGGGGGGGGAACTCAACCCCAAACACCAAACTCCAAAAAACAAACACAGCCCTCACTCACCTCTTACCCGAACTCAGCCTTACCCAAACTCAGATACACTCTGTTTGCTTCCAGCACTCCTTTTCTAAAGGCACTTCAGCCACACCTTTTGTATCCTTCCTGATTTACAGTCAGCCAATAGGCCTGCTCCCAAAACTGATCTCCCGAAACTAACAGCTGACCTGCATGGTAAGGAAGTTGTTAATCAGTACTTACCTCACCCACGCCGCGACCTTTTAATCTGTCCCCTCTGCCTCGCAGCTCCCGCGCTTTTTCAAACTCCCGCGCTGTTTCCAAGGTCCCGGCTCCCTCTCTCTCCCGAACAGCTGACCTGCAAGGTAAGGAAGTGGTTAATCAGTACTTACCTCACCCACGCCGCGATCTTTTAATCTGTCCCCTCTGCCTCGCAGCTCCCGCGCTTTTTCAAACTCCCGCGCTGTTGGCAGAGGACTGGAGAATTGCAAATCTTACAACGATACAGTGCAATACAGGCCCTTCGGCCCACAACCTTGTTGAAAATAGGGTTTAAAGATAAGTCCAACAGTTACAGGCCAAAGCACTTAACCTTGTTGAAAGAAACATTCTAGAAATGTCAATTTGGGTTGAAATTAATCGTCACTTATACAAATACTGGTTAATCAAGGGAAAACGGAACAGATTTGTTCAGGGCTAATAGTGCTTAACTAACTTGCTTGAGTTTTTTGATGAGTTAACAGGAAGGGTTAAGGATGATGCAGATGATGTGATGTACAGAGGCTTCTGATAGGCTTTCAATAAAGTGCCGCAAAACTGAGTGTGAGCAATGTTAGAGTTAATGGATAACAGGGACAGTAGCAACGTGGATACGGAATTGGCTGAATCATAGAATCAATGAAAATATCACAGAATCATAGAATCGCAGAATAATACACTGCAGAAGAGGCCCTTTGGCCCATCGATTCTGCACCAACACATGAAAAACACCTGACCTGCCTACCTAATCCCATTTGCCAGCACTTGGCCCATAGCCTTGAATGTTATGACGTGCCAACTGCTCATCCAGGGTACTGTAAAAGGCTGTGAGGCAACCCACCTCTACCACCCTCCCAGGCAGGGTAATTCCAGACCATCACCACCACTCTGGGTAAAAAGGTTTTTCCTTGAATCCCCCTTAAACCTCCTGCCCCTCACCTTGAACTTGTGTCCCCTCATAACTGACCTTTCAACTAAGGGGAACAGCTGCTCCCTATCCATCCTGTCCATACCCCTCATAATCTTGTACATCTCGATCAGGTTGCCCCTCAGTCTTCTCGGCTCCAGCGAAAACAATCCAAGCCTATCCAACTTTTCTTCATAACTAAAATGTTCCATCCCAGGAAACATCCTGATGAATCGCCTCTGGACCCGCTCAAGTACAATCACATCCTTCCCATTCTGTGGCAACCAGAATTGCACAGAGTACTACAGCTGTGGCCTCCAACATGACATCCCTGCTTTTGTAATCTATGCCTCATATTTTTCAGGGTTAAATTCCATCTGCCACTTTTCTACCTATTTGACCATCCCGTCTATATCTTCCTGGAACCCAAGACTTTCAGCCGCAATGTTTTTTCTTAGTAAATATTTTATTGAAGCATTTGTAATTTTCACAGTTTAACACATTAACATTTCTTAAACAACCGCGCGGGCCGACACACGCAAAACACCTAAAAGAACAAAAAACAGAAAACAACGTCCCCTACAACCCCCACCCTATTCCCTATATTAAGTTCCCTGTCCTAATCTAACTTTTGTGAGGGCCACGAAGAATCCAGCACGAGTTTTAAGGATACAAAGTAATAACATTTATTTACAATAACATATATATATATAACAGCAGCAGCAACATCCCTTGCTGCACACTCTTTCCTGCTGGTTCCAAACTGGCCAGCTTTATTTATACTTGGAGTTTACTAATGGTTTCTCTGCTCCTCTCATTGGGGAAGCTCATACTCCGACAGGTTTGTGGGATTGTCATTAGTCCCCAGCCAATGGCGAGCAGGCAGGTTATAACACTAACACAGCCATGCCTCCTGTTTTTCTCCCCCCTTCCCCCCCCCCCCCCCCCTTACTGCTGTCGTTCAATTTTCCTTGAAGAAATCGATGAACGGTTGCCATCTCTGGTGAACCCTTGAGTTGATCCTTTCAAGGCGAACTTGTTTTTTTCCAGGCTGAGAAACCCTGCCGTATCGCTGACCCACACTCCTGACTTTGGGGGCTCCGAGTCCCTCCATCCCAGCAAATTCCGTCTCCGGGCCACCAGGGAGAAGGTCAGGACATCGCCCCCCCCCCAACCCCGGCCCCCGGTCTTCCAATACCCCAAATATTGCCAGTTCTGGACTCGGAGTTACCCTCCCTTCCAGGACTTCTGATATAACGTCCGCAAATCCCTGCCAGAATCCCCTCAATTTCGGACATGCCCAAAACATATGTACATGGTTCGCCGGGCTACCCCCACACCACCCACATCTGTCCTTCACCACTTCAGAGAACCTGCTTATCCAGGCTGCCTTCATGTGGGCCCTGTGGACCACCTTGAACTGGATCAAGCTAAGTCTGGCACACGACGAGGATGAATTGGCTCTCTTCAAGGCTTTTTCCCACAGTTCAATTTCCAGCTCTCCTCCCAGCTCCTCTACCTACTTCCTCTTCACCTCTCTGAGAGGGGCCCCTCCCCACTCCATCAACCCCTTGTACATCTCTGAAACCCTCCCCTCTCCATCCCCTGTTTTTGACATCACCTTGTCCTGTAGTCCCCTCAGGGCGAAGCAAGGAAAGCTTGGAACTTGCCTCTGTACAAAGTTTCGAACCTGAAGGTACTGAAACCTGTTCCCACCCGACAACTCAAACTCCTCCTCTAGCACCTCCAAGGTCGGAAAGCCCTCCTGGATGAGAGTAAAGTATTCTGAACGGTCTCGGTTGGTTCTTGCATTTGCCACCGGAGCCTGATATAACAGTCAGACCCAATCTACAAATCCCTGCCCGAACTCAAACCTGTCTAGAATATCCCATAAGTACTTCCACTCCACCAGGTCGAAAGCCTTCTCCGCATCCATGGCTACTGCCACCTCAACATCACGCCCCTCCGCTGGTATCATTATAACATTAAGAAGCCATCTAATATTGGACGTCAAGTGACTTCCCTTCACAAATTCCGTCTGATCCTCCCTGATTACCTTCATTTTTTTTATTTTTTAAAAATATTTTATTGAAAATTTTTGGTCAACCAACACAGTACATTGTGCATCCTTTACACAATATTATAACAACGCAAATAACAATGACCTATTTTATAAACAAAAAATGAATAAATAATAAATAACAAAAATGAAAACTAACCCTAATTGGCAACTGCCTTATCACAAGTAACACTCTCCAAAAATATAATTTAACAATCCAATATATAATTATCTGTCGCAACGACCTATACATATTATACAGTATATATTAACAACCCTGAGAGTCCTTCTGGTTCCACCTCCCCCCCCCCCCCCTCCCCCCCCCCTCGCCCCCCCACTCCCCCCGATCCTGGGCTGCTGCTGCTGCCTTCTTTTTCCATTCCATCTATCTTTCTGCGAGGTATTCGACGAACGGTTGCCACCGCCTGGTGAACCCTTGAGCCGACCCCCTTAGAACGAACTTAATCCGCTCTAGCTTTATAAACCCTGCCATGTCATTTATCCAGGTCTCCACCCACGGGGGCTTGGCTTCTTTCCACATTAGCAATATCCTGCGCAGGGCTACTAGGGACGAAAAGGCCAAAACATCGGCCTCTCTCGCCTCCTGCACTCCCGGCTCTTGTGCAACCCCAAATATAGCCAACCCCCAGCTTGGTTCGACCCGGACCCCCACTACTTTTGAAAGCACCTTTGTCGCCCCCCTCCAAAACCCCTGTAGTGCCGGGCATGACCAAAACATATGGGTATGATTCGCTGGGCTTCTCGAGCACCTCGCACACCTATCCTCCACCCCAAAAAATTTACTGAGCCGTGCTCCAGTCATATGCGCCCTGTGTAATACCTTAAACTGAATCAGGCTTAGCCTGGCACATGAGGACGACGAGTTTACCCTGCTTAGGGCATCTGCCCACAGCCCCTCCTCGATCTCCTCCCCCAGTTCTTCTTCCCATTTCCCTTTTAGTTCATCTACCATAGTCTCCCCTTCGTCCCTCATTTCCCTATATATATCTGACACCTTACCATCCCCCACCCATGTCTTTGAGATCACTCTGTCCTGCACCTCTTGTGTCGGGAGCTGCGGGAATTCCCTCACCTGTTGCCTCGCAAAAGCCCTCAGTTGCATATACCTGAATGCATTCCCTTGGGGCAACCCATATTTCTCGGTCAGCGCTCCCAGACTCGCGAACTTCCCATCCACAAACAGATCTTTCAGTTGCGTTATTCCTGCTCTTTGCCACATTCCATATCCCCCATCCATTCCCCCCGGGGCAAACCTATGGTTGTTTCTTATCAGGGACCCCCCCAAGGCTCCAGTCTTTCCCCTATGCCGTCTCCACTGTTCCCAAATCTTCAGTGTAGCCACCACCACCGGGCTTGTGGTGTAGTTCCTCGGTGAGAACGGCAATGGGGCTGTCACCATAGCCTGTAGGCTAGTCCCCCTACAGGACGCCCTCTCTAATCTCTTCCACGCCGCTCCCTCCTCCTCTCCCATCCACTTACTCACCATTGAAATATTAGCGGCTCAATAATACTCACTTAGGCTCGGTAGTGCCAGCCCCCCCCTATCCCTGTAAGAATCCCTTCCTCACTTTCGGGGTCTTCCCGGCCCACACAAAACCCTGATGCTCTTTTCAATCCTTTTAAAAAAAGCCTTCGTGATCACCACCGGGAGGCACTGAAACACAAAGAGGAATCTCGGGAGGACCACCATCTTAACCGCCTGCACCCTCCCTGCCAGTGACAGGGATACCATATCCCATCTCTTGAAATCCTCCTCCATTTGTTCCACCAACCGCGTTAAATTTAACCTATGCAGTGTGCTCCAATTCTTGGCTATCTGGATCCCCAGGTAACGAAAGTCCCTTGTTACCTTCCTCAACGGTAGGTCCTCTATTTCTCTGCTCTGCTCCCCTGGATGCACCACAAACAACTCACTTTTCCCAATGTTCAATTTATACCCTGAAAAATCCCCAAACTCCCCAAGTATCCGCATTATTTCTGGCATCCCCTCCGCCGGGTCTGCCACATATAGTAACAAATCGTCCGCATACAAAGATACCCGGTGTTCTTCTCCTCCTCTAAGTACTCCCCTCCACTTCTTGGAACCCCTCAACGCTATCGCCAGGGGCTCAATCGCCAGTGCAAACAATAATGGGGACAGAGGGCATCCCTGCCTTGTCCCTCTATGGAGCCGAAAATATGCAGATCCCCGTCCATTCGTGACCACGCTCGCCATCGGGGCCCTATACAACAGCTGCACCCATCTAACATACCCCTCTCCAAAACCAAATCTCCTCAACACCTCCCACAAATAATCCCACTCCACTCTATCAAATGCTTTCTCGGCATCCATCGCCACTACTATCTCCGTTTCCCCCTCTGGTGGGGGCATCATCATTACCCCTAACAGCCTCCGTATATTCGTGTTCAGCTGTCTCCCCTTCACAAACCCAGTTTGGTCCTCGTGGACCACCCCCGGGACACATTCCTCTATTCTCATTGCCATTACCTTGGCCAGGATCTTGGCATCTACATTTAGGAGGGAAATAGGTCTATAGGACCCGCATTGTAGCGGGTCCTTTTCCTTCTTTAAGAGAAGCGATATCGTTGCTTCAGACATAGTCGGGGGCAGTTGTCCCCTTTCCTTTGCCTCATTAAAGGTCCTCGTCAATACCGGGGCGAGCAAGTCCACATATTTTCTATAGAATTCGACTGGGAATCCATCCGGTCCCGGGGCCTTTCCCGCCTGCATGCTCCTAATTCCTTTCACCACTTCTTCTACCTCGATCTGTGCTCCCAGTCCCACCCTTTCCTGCTCTTCCACCTTGGGAAATTCCAGCCGATCCAAAAAGCCCATCATTCTCTCCCTCCCATCCGGGGGTTGAGCTTCATATAATTTTTTATAAAATGTCTTGAACACTCCATTCACTCTCTCCGCTCCCCGCTCCATCTCTCCTTCCTCATCCCTCACTCCCCCTATTTCCCTCGCTGCTCCCCTTTTCCTCAATTGGTGTGCCAGCAACCTGCTCGCCTTCTTCCCATATTCGTACTGTACACCCTGTGCCTTCCTCCATTGTGCCTCTGCAGTGCCCGTAGTCAGCAAGTCAAATTCTACATGTAGCCTTTGCCTTTCCCTGTACAGTCCCTCCTCCGGTGCTTCCGCATATTGTCTGTCCACCCTCAAAAGTTCTTGCAGCAACCGCTCCCGTTCCTTACTCTCCTGCTTCCCTTTATGTGCCCTTATTGATGTCAGCTCCCCTCTAACCACCGCCTTCAGCGCCTCCCAGACCACTCCCACCTGGACCTCCCCATTATCATTGAGTTCCAAGTACTTTTCAATGCACCCCCTCACCCTTAGACACACCCCCTCATCTGCCATTAGTCCCATGTCCGTTCTCCAGGGTGGGCGCCCTCCTGTTTCCTCCCCTATCTCCAAGTCTACCCAGTGTGGAGCGTGATCCGAAATGGCTATAGCCATATACTCCGTTCCCCTCACCTTCGGGATCAACGCTCTTCCCAGCACAAAAAAGTCTATTCGCGAGTAGACTTTATGGACATAGGAGAAAAACGAGAACTCCTTACTCCTAGGTCTGCTAAATCTCCACGGGTCTACACCTCCCATCTGCTCCATAAAATCTTTAAGTACCTTGGCTGCTGCCGGCCTCCTTCCAGTCCTGGACTTCGACCTATCCAGCCCTGGTTCCAACACCGTATTAAAATCTCCCCCCATTATCAGCTTTCCCATCTCTAGGTCCGGAATGCGTCCTAGCATCCGCCTCATAAAATTGGCATCATCCCAGTTCGGGGCATATACGTTTACCAAAACCACCGTCTCCCCCTGTAGTTTGCCACTCACCATCACGTATCTGCCCCCGTTATCCGCCACTATAGTCTTTGCCTCGAACATTACCCGCTTCCCCACTAATATAGCCACCCCCCTGTTTTTCGCATCTAGCCCCGAATGGAACACCTGCCCCACCCATCCTCTGCGTAGCCTAACCTGGTCTATCAGTTTCAGGTGCGTTTCCTGTAACATAACCACATCTGCCTTAAGTTTCTTAAGGTGTGCGAGTACCCGTGCCCTCTTTATCGGCCCGTTCAGCCCTCTCACGTTCCACGTGATCAGCTGGGTTGGGGGGCTTCCTACCCCCCCTTGTCGATTAGCCATCCCCTTTTTCCAGCTCCTCACCCGTTTCCCACGCAGCTGTATCTCCCCCAGGTGGTGCCCCCCCGCCCATCCCCTCCCATACCAGCTCCCCCCTCTCCCCAGCAGCTGCAACCCAGTAATTCCCCCCTCCCACCCCCCCCCCGCTAGATCCCCCGCTAGCGTAATTACTCCCCCCATGTTGCTCCCAGAAGTCAGCAAACTCTGGCCGACCTCGGCTTCCCCCCGTGACCTCGGCTCGCACCGTGCGACGCCCCCTCCTTCCTGCTTCTCTATTCCCGCCATGATTATCATAGCGCGGGAACGAAGCCCGCGCTTCTCCCTTGGCCCCGCCCCCAATGGCCAACGCCCCATCTTCCCCACCTCCCCCCCTCCCCCCTTCACCACCTGTGGAAGAGAGAAAAGTTACCACATCGCAGGATTAGTACATAAAACTCCTCTTTCCCCCCTTTTTAACCCCCCTCTTCGCCCCCCACATTCGCCCCACCACTTTGTTCAAACGTTCTTTTTAATAACCCGCTCATTCCAGTTTTTCTTCCACAATAAAAGTCCACGCTTCATCCACCGTCTCAAAGTAGTGGTGCCTCCCTCGATATGTGACCCACAGTCTTGCCGGTTGCAGCATTCCAAATTTTATCTTCTTTTTATGAAGCACTGCCTTGGTCCGATTAAAGCTCGCCCTCCTTCTTGCCACCTCCGCACTCCAGTCTTGATAAACGCGGATCACCGCGTTCTCCCATTTACTGCTCCGAGTTTTCTTTGCCCATCTAAGGACCATTTCTCTATCCTTAAAACGGAGGAATCTCACCACTATGGCTCTGGGAATTTCTCCTGCTCTCGGTCCTCGCGCCATCACTCGGTATGCTCCCTCCACCTCCAACGGACCCGCCGGGGCCTCTGCTCCCATTAACGAGTGCAGCGTCGTGCTCACATATGCCCCGACGTCCGCTCCCTCCGCACCTTCAGGAAGACCAAGAATCCTCAGGTTGTTCCTCCTTGCATTGTTCTCCAGTGCCTCCAACCTTTCCACACATCGTTTTTGATGTGCCTCATGCATCTCCGTCTTCACCACTAGGCCCTGTATGTCGTCCTCATTCTCGGCTGCCTTTGCCTTCATGACCCAAAGCTCCCGCTCCTGGGTCTTTTGTTCCTCCTTTAGCCCTTTGATCGCCTGTAGTATCGGGGCCAACAGCTCTTTCTTCATTTCCTTTTTGAGCTCTTCCACACAGCATTTCAAGAACTCTTGTTGTTCAGGGCCCCATGTTAAACTGCCACCTTCCGACGCCATCTTGGTTTTTGCTTGCCTTCCTTGCCGCTGTTCTAAAGGATCCACTGCAATCCGGCCACTTTCTCCTCCTTTTTTCATCCGTATCCAGGGGGGATTCCCTTCTGGTTTACCGCACCGTGTTTTTAGCCGTCAAAATTGCCGTTGGGGCTCCTATCAAGAGCCCAAAAGTCTGTTTCACCAGGAGCTGCCGAAACGTGCGACTCAGCTGGTCATCGCCGCACCTGGAAGTCCCTGATTACCTTCATTACACAATCCTCTATTCGAGTGGCCAAGATCTTTGCCAGCAATTTAGCATCTACATTCAAAAGGGAAATTGGCCTGTATGATCCAATACTCTCTGGGTCCTTGTCTCGCTTCAGGATGAAAGAGAGTGATGCCTGTGGTAGCATTGGGGGAAGCACTCCCAGCTCCTTGGACTCGTTAAAAGCCTTGACCAGAAGCGGCCCGAGTCGCCTAGAAAACCTTTTATAAACTTCCACTAGGAATCCATCAGGTCCCGGGGCCTTACCCGATTGCATTGCCCCCAATCCGTCTATCACCTCCCCAAGCCCAATTGGGCCCCCCAGGACTTCAACCAGCTCCTCATCTACCTTCGGGAATTCTAGCCTCTACAGGAATTGATTCATACCCTCCTCCCCGACCAGGGGTTCCGACTCATATAGTCGACTATAGAATTCACGGAACACTTTGTTAACCTCCCCCAGGTCCATCACTACCTTCCCCCTCATATCCTTTATTTTCCCTATTTCTCTTGCCGCCTTCTGCTTCCTCAGCTGATGTGCCAGCATCCTGCTAGCTTTCGTCCCATATTCATATATTGCCCCTTTTACCCTCCTCAGCTGTCCCTCCGCCTTACCTGTGGAAAGGAGCCCAAACTCCATTTGGAGTCTCTGACGCTCCTTTAGGAGCTCCTCATTTGGAGACTCCACATATCTCCTGTCCACCTGTAAGATTTCTCCTGCCAACATGTCCAGTTCCACGCGTTCAGTCTTCTCCCTATAGGCCCGAATCGAAATACATTCCCCTCTAATAACCACCTTCAATGCCTCCCACAGCACCCCAACCGCAGTCTCTCCCATGTCGTTGTTCTATATGTACCCTTGAATTGCCTCCCTCACACCCTCACAGATTGCGTCGTCCACTAACAGCCCTGCTTTTAATCTCCACTGCGGGCGCTGGGACTTTCCTGTGCTTACCCGCAGGTTTATCCAATGTGGCGCGTGGGTCTGACACCACATTACTGAGTACTCAGTGTCCTCCACCCCAGCTAACAGTGTGTTATCCAGTACAAAGAAATCTATCCTGGAGTATACCTTGTGCACATGGGAGTAGAATGAATACTCCTTGCTCCATGGCCTCTCGAATCTCCACGGATCAACCCCTCCCATGCGCTCCATGAACCCCCGCAGTACTTGCGCCGTTGCTGATACTGTCCCTGACCTAGAACTCGACAGGTCCATCCGAGGATCCAGGACCGTGTTGAAGTCACACCCCATAACCAACCAGTGCGAGTCAAGGTCTGGGATCTTTCCCAGCACTTTCCTGACACACGCAACATCATCCTAGTTTGGGGCAGATATATTTACAAACACCACTGCCATTCCCTCCAGTTTCCCGCTAACCATAATAAATCTGCCTCCTGGGTCTGCCTCTATCTTCCCTACCTCAAATGCCACCCTTTTGTTAATCAGGATGGCCACCCCCCATGTTTTCAAGTCCAGTCCCGAATGGACCCATCCCTTCTTCAGTTTAACTTGGTCTCCCAGCTTCAAGTGTGTCTCCTGTAGCATGGCCATGTCCGCTTTTAGCTGTCTCAAGTGTGCGAACACACGGGCCTTTTTGACCAGCCCATTCAGTCCACAAACATTCCACGTAACCAGTCTGGTCGTGGGAGGGCTCTTGCCCCCTCCCCTGTCGATCAGCCATGACCTTTCCTAGGCCAACCATTAGCCTATGTCCCGCACCTCTCCTGGCCCGCCCCTCGGCAGCCACCACCGAGGTCTGGTCTCCATCTCCAACCTCCTAAAAGTCCCCTAGTCATCAGCAGATCCCCCCCCCCCCTACTCCAACTCTCCCCCCACTTTGCTCCCGTGAACCAGCTCTCCCAGCTAGCCTAGCAGCTCCTGTCCCTGGCGCCTAGCATCCTACCACCTGCTGGATCCTCACCCCCCCCCCCCCACTCTTAACATAAGTTCTCAAAACAATAGCAACAAACATAGAAAGCAAACAAACAATCCCCCAAAGTCCATGCGCAGAAGCCCACCCCTCCTCCCTTTACAACATCTTATCAGTCCAATCACCTTCAAACAGAGCCAAAAACAATAGAAGAAAAATCAAACAAGATAAGAAAAAATGTATGCATGCAAAAACTGAAACATCTTTTCATTTTTCTTTCCCCCTAGAACATCGCAACTTAAAAACTTTTTTACTGTACCTCGGTACATACTACAACGGATCAAAATCAAACCAATCCGAGAGATCCTCCTTTTCCCGATCACCGCAACTTAAGTTACAGTGAAAGGCTAAGATTTTTTAAATATAAAGCAACACAAAACTTTGAACTCAGACCAATACCGTCTAGATTTTAAAGTCATCATGCCTCTACCAGATTATTGTCCTTCATGACAATAATCTTCTTCCGTCATGAGGAACTTCTTCCGGTGAGCCAAAATATAGTTCCCGGTTTTCGTAGGTCACCCAAAGACGGGTCGGGTAAAGCAGTCCAAATTTTATTCCTTTCGCATACAGGGCCAGCTTAACCTTATTAAAACTCGCCATCCTCTTTGCAAGTTCTACTCCCAACTCTTGATACACCTGGATCTCAGCCTCTTCTCACCTGAACCGTTTCATCTGTCTGGCCCACCTCATAATGCGTTCCGTGTCCAGGAACTGATACAGCCTCACCACCATCGCCCTCGGGGGCTCACGACCCTGGGGCTTACGCATGAGCACTCTGTGAGCCCAGTCCACCTCTAACGACCTGTCAAACGCATCTTCCCCAAGCATCTTCTCCAGCATCTTCACCACATACGAAAATGAAAAATGAAAATGAAAATGAAAATCGCTTATTGTCACAAGTAGGCTTCAAATGAAGTTACTGTGAAAAGACCCTAGTTACCACATTCCGGCGCCTGTTTGGGGAGCCGTTACGGGAATTGAACCGTGCTGCTGGCCTGCCTTGGTCTGCTTTAAAAGCCAGCTCTTTAGCCCTGTGCTAAACCAGCCCCTATCGCACCGGCATCCGATCCCTCCTTTCCCTCTGGCAGACTGACGATCCGGATATTCTGCCTGCGAGAACGATTCTCTAAGTCTTCCACCTTCTCCAACAACCGTTTCTGCCGATCCTGTAAGATATTGATTTCCATTGCCATCACAGTGGACTGCTCCTCTTGTTCCCCGCCAGCTCCTGCAACTTTTGGATCACCTGTCTCTGGTCGACCACCTCCTTAATCGAGGCCACCGCTCGGGTCAGGTCCTCCGCACACTGCTTACGATGCCGGTCGAACTTCTCATCCAAGTATTTAACCCACTGATCCATCGTCCAGTGAGCTAGTGTGGTCGAACTCTGCTTCTCTGCTATTGCATCCACCAAATTCTGAACTTCACTTCCAACCTACTTTTGATTTCTTCTTTTACGATTGTTTCTTGGGCGCAGCTCCATAAACTAGGGGTCCTCCTCTTTTCCTCTCGCTTTTATCCACTTATGTTAAAACATTCCCATGGGAAATCCAGTTTAAAAGCCGTTAAAAAACACTAAAAGTGGGAGCTGCTAAATATGCGACCGTTCACTCCATGGTCACCACAGGAAGTCTCCTCAGCCTCACTGTTAACCACCCGGCCAATCTTTGTGTCATCCGCAAACTTACTGATCTTAACCCCACATAGTCATCTATGTCATTTATATAAATGACAAACAATAGGGGACAAAGCACAGATTCCTGTGGTACGCCAGTGGACATTGGCTTCCAATATTAAAGCAGCAGTCTATCATCATCCTCTGTCTCCTACAACTAAGCCAATTTTGAACCCACCTTATCAAGTTACCCTGTATCCCATGTGGGACCTTGTCAAAGGCTTTTGCTGAAATCAATATAAACCACGTCAACTGCATTACCTTCACCTACACACCTGGTCACCTCAAAAATTCATTCAAATTTGTTAGGTATGACCTCCTTCTGACAAAGCCATGCTGACTATTCCTGATCAAACCTTGCCTTTCCTAGTGGAGATAGATCCTCTCCTTCAGAATCTTCTCCAGTAGTTTCCCAACCACTGACGTGAGACTCACTGGTCTGTAGTTCCCTGGCTCATCTCGAAAACCTTTCTTAAATATTGTGACCATATTAGCTGTTCTCCAGTCCTCTGGCACTTACCTGTGGCCAGAGAGGAATTAAAAATTTGGGTCAAAGCCCCTGCAAACTCCTCTCTTGCCTCTCACAGCACCATGGGACCAATTCATTCGGACCTGGAGATTTGTCCACTTTTAAGCCTGCCTACACCTCCAATTCCTTGTCATTCCCAATGATAATTTTCTCAAGAACCTCACAGTCTGTCTCCCTGAGTTCCATATCGACCTCCTCATTCTCTTGGGTGTATATGGTAATTAGAGTAGCGGTTAGTGGAATTCTTTGGGACATGAGGAAGATTCACAGGGAGTTCCCCTGGGGTCAGTGTTAGAACCTTGATATATATTAATCATGTCGACCTTTGCTTATAGGACACAACTTCAAAATTTGGGGATGACACGAAACGTGGAATCATTGTGAACTATGAGAAGAATAGTGTAGAACTTCAAAAGGACATCGGCAGTTTGGTGGACTGGGCGGACAAGTGGTAGGTGAATTTATTTTCAGAGAAGTAAGCAGTGATTTATATTAATCAGAAGATGATGTCCAGATGCCGACGTTGGACTGGGGTGAGCACAGTAAGAAGTCTTACAACACCAGGTTAAAGTCCAACATGTTTGTTTCAAATCACTAGCTTTTGGAGCACTGCTCCTTCCAAGGAGTGCTCCGAAAGCTAGTGATTCGAAACAAACGTGTTGGACTTTAACCTGGTGTTGTAAGACTTCTTACTGTAATCAGAAGATGGTAGAAGGGCAATATGGAGAGGTACAGGAAAAGAGGGACTTGGATGCATATGTGCATAAATCATTGAATGTGGCAGGACGGGTTGAGTGTGAGGTTAATAAAGAATACAACTTTCTGAATATAGGCACAGAGTTTTATTATGAAAGTCACATTTACTTCTTTGGAGTGTGAGAGGTTAGGAAATCCAAATCCTAACAGATCGCGGAGACCCCACGCATGTACAAATGTAGCCAGTTAAAATGGCTAACTCCCGATTAGAAGGGACAAACCCCAATTTAAAATGGCAAACGGAAGAGGCTGATGGGAAAATCAGCCAACAGGTCTCAAACAGGCAGCTGCAGGTAAAACTGTGTATTCGCCTCTGGGGAGGCCAGACAGAATCGATACGTTTGGTATGTTGCCTCCCAGGTGCAAGGGTGCGTGATGTCTCGGATCGTGTTTTCCGGTTCCTTAGGGGGGAGGGGGAGCAGCCCCAAGTCGTGGTCCACATTGGCACTAACGACATAGGTAGGAAAGGGGACAAGGATGTCAGGCAGGCTTTCAGGGAGCTAGGATGGAAGCTCAGAACTAGAACAAACAGAGTTGTTATCTCTGGGTTGTTGCCCGTGCCACGTGATAGTGAGATGAGGAATAGGGAGAGAGAGCAATTAAACACGTGGCTACAGGGATGGTGCAGGTGGGAGGGATTCAGATTTCTGGATAACTGGGCTCTTTCTGGGGAAGGTGGGACCTCTACAGACAGGATGGTCTACATCTGAACCTGAGGGGCACAAATATCCTGGGGGGGAGATTTGTTAGTGCTCCTTGGGGGGGTTTAAACTAATTCAGCAGGGGCATGGGAACCTGGATTGTAGTTTTAGGGTAAGGGAGAATGAGAGTATAGAGGTCAGGAGCACAGATTTGACATCGCAGGAGGGGGCCAGTGTTCAGGTAGGTGGTTTGAAGTGTGTCTACTTCAATGCCAGGAGTATACGAAATAAGGTAGGGGAACTGGCAGCATGGGTTGGTACCTGGGACTTCGATGTTGTGGCCATTTCGGCGACATGGATAGAGCAGGGACAGGAATGGATGTTGCAGGTTCCGGGGTTTAGGTGTTTTAGTAAGCTCAGAGAAAGAGGCAAAAGAGGGGGAGGTGTGGCGCTGCTAGTCAAGAGCAGTATTACGGTGGCGGAGAGGATGCTAGATGGGGACTCATCGTCCGAGGTAGTATGGGCTGAGGTTAGAAACATGAAAGGAGAGGTCACACTGTTGGGAGTCTTCTATAGGCCTCCAAATAGTTCTAGGGATGTAGAGGAAAGGATGGCGAGGATGATCCTGGATAAGAGCGAAAGTAACAGGGTAGTTATTATGGGAGACTTTAACTTTCCAAATATTGACTGGAAAAGATATAGTTCGAGTACATTAGATGGGTCGTTTTTTGTACGGTGTGTGCAGGAGGGTTTCCTGACACAATATGTTGACAGGCCAACAAGAGGCGAGGCCACGTTGGATTTGGTTTTGGGTAATGAACCAGGCCAGGTGTTGGATTTGGAGGTAGGAGAGCACTTTGGGGACAGTGACCACAATTCGGTGACGTTTACGTTAATGATGGAAAGGGATAAGTATACACCGCAGGGCAAGAGTTATAGCTGGGGGAAGGGCAATTATGATGCCATTAGACGTGACTTGGGGGGGATAAGGTGGAGAAGTAGGCTGCAAGTGTTGGGCACACTGGATAAGTGGAGCTTGTTCAAGGATCAGCTACTGCGTGTTCTTGATAAGTATGTACCGGTCAGGCAGGGAGGAAGGCGTCGAGCGAGGGAACCGTGGTTTACCAAAGAAGTGGAATCTCTTGTTAAGAGGAAGAAGGAGGCCTATGTGAAGATGAGGTGTGAAGTTTCAGTTGGGGCGATCAATAGTTACAAGGTAGCGAGGAAGGATCTAAAGAGAGAGCTAAGACGAGCAAGGAGGGGACATGAGAAGTATTTGGCAGGTAGGATCAAGGAAAACCCAAAAGCTTTCTATAGGTATGTCAGGAATAAGCGAATGACTAGGGAAAGAGTAGGACCAGTCAAGGACAGGGATGGGAAGTTGTGTGTGGAGTCTGAAGAGATAGGCGAGATACTAAATGAATATTTTTCGTCAGTATTCACTCAGGAAAAAGATAATGTTGTGGAGGAGAATGCTGAGACCCAGGCTAATAGAATAGATGGCTTTGAGGTACGTAGGGAAGAGGTGTTGGCAATTCTGGACAGGCTGAAAATAGATAAGTCCCCGGGACCTGATGGGATTTATCCTAGGATTCTCTGGGAGGCCAGGGAAGAGATTGCTGGACCTTTGGCTTTGATTTTTATGTCATCATTGGCTACAGGAATAGTGCCAGAGGACTGGAGGATAGCAAATGTGGTCCCTTTGTTCAAAAAGGGGAGCAGAGACAACCCCGGCAACTATAGACCGGTGAGCCTCACGTCTGTCTTGGAGGGGATTATAAGAGACAAGATTTATAATCATCTAGATAGGAATAATATGATCAGGGATAGTCAGCATGGCTTTGTGAAGGGTAGGTCATGCCTCACAAACCTTATCGAGTTCTTTGAGAAGGTGACTGAACAGGTAGATGAGGGTAGAGCAGTTGATGTGGTGTATATGGATTTCAGCAAAGCGTTTGATAAGGTTCCCCAGGGTAGGCTATTGCAGAAAATACGGAGGCTGGGGATTGAGGGTGATTTAGAGATGTGGATCAGAAATTGGCTAGCTGAAAGAAGACAGAGGGTGGTGGTTGATGGGAAATGTTCAGAATGGAGTTCAGTTACAAGTGGAGTACCACAAGGATCTGTTCTGGGGCTGTTGCTGTTTGTCATTTTTATCAATGACCTAGAGGAAGGCGCAGAAGGGTGGGTGAGTAAATTTGCAGACAATACTAAAGTCGGTGGTGTTGTCGATAGTGTGGAAGGATGTAGCAGGTTACAGAGGGATATAGATAAGCTGCAGAGCTGGGCTGAGAGGTGGAAAATGGAGTTTAATGTAGAGAAGTGTGAGGTGATTCACTTTGGAAGGAATAACAGGAATGCGGAATATTTGGCTAATGGTAAAGTTCTTGGAAGTGTGGATGAGCAGAGGGATCTAGGTGTCCATGTACATAGATCCCTGAAAGTTGCCACCCAGGTTGATAGGGTTGTGAAGAAGGCCTATGGAGTGTTGGCCTTTATTGGTAGAGGGATTGAGTTTCGGAGTCAGGAGGTCATGTTGCAGCTGTACAGAACTCTGGTACGGCCGCATTTGGAGTATTGCGTACAGTTCTGGTCACCGCATTATAGGAAGGACGTGGAGGCTTTGGAGCGGGTGCAGAGGAGATTTACCAGGATGTTGCCTGGTATGGAGGAAAGGCTGATGGACTTGAGGTTGTTTTCGTTGGAGAGAAGAAGGTTAAGAGGAGACTTAATAGAGGCATACAAAATGATCAGGGGGTTGGATAGGGTGGACAGTGAGAGCCTTCTCCCGCGGATGGAAATGGCTGGCACGAGGGGACATAGCTTTAAACTGAGGGGTAATAGATATAGGACAGAGGTCAGAGGTAGGTTCTTTACGCAAAGAGTAGTGAGGCCGTGGAATGCCCTACCTGCTACAGTAGTGAACTCGCCAACATTGAGGGCATTTAAAAGTTTATTGGATAAACATATGGACGATAATGGCATAGTGTAGGTTAGATGGCTTTTGTTTCGGTGCAACATCATGGGCCGAAGGGCCTGTACTGCGCTGTATCGGTCTATGTTCTATGTTCTATGTTCTATGATACCTGCAGCCATCAGCATAACAACACACCAGCCATCTGAATATTAAGTAGCAATCCCCAGGATCAATGTGCAACAAATTAGACACACAAAGCCAACCCAGACTTTTCGGCGCCAGCAGGAGCCTACACAAAGAGAGGTGAACGACCACCCCAAAACTGCCCATCAATCAAGGAATCGCTCCAGCATTGGAGAATATCGAACCAAGTGATTGGGACGAAGTCCAATCACTTGGAACCGGGTACAGGGTCCGCCCCGAAAGGCGGGAAGAACCTGGGGACTATAAGTATAGAGTCCAAGTTCAAATCGACCCTTCTTCACCCTTCTTCTCCTCTCTCCATCCTTCGAGACCCTTCTGCTGACCTTCTGCAACAGCCGCTAAAATCGTATGTCTTACTTCAACGCTCGCTACGAGATAGGCGCTCCTGGCTAACGACCTGTACCAGCTTTGAATCCCGCAGGCTCAGAACCCATACGAAAGGCCATTCGTTTCCCTGACCTGGTGGGCCATTTCCAAAGTTAAGTATTGGCCTGTTAGTTGTAGGATGTAGCTTAGAAGTAGAATTAATGTGTAAGTATTGATTACTGTATATAATAAATGTGCGTTGATTTAACTCTTACTAAGCGGTGTGTTGGATTATTGATCATTACTCGGACTTGAACCACGTTGCGGTATCAGAAAGATACCTGGCGACTCAAGAGCAAAGGTGATAGAACAAGAGCAATTAAACTAAGGCTAAAACGAGCAACACAGACCAGCAGTCGGCAACATGTGTACAGTTCTGCAGTGTAAGTTCTTCAGGCCCAATGTGCCTGCGAATAAAGAAAGAAAGGGAAAATGGCGTGAAATCCATGTCATATGACTGGAAGCAGAGTGCTATTGAAGATAAGAGTCCTAGACAATGTAAGGTGAGATGAGACATGGAGAGAACCCAAAGGGAGAGGGGATAGCGAGAGGCCCTAGTTAAGATAAAAAGAGGGGAGCAGGAAAAGAGGCTCCAAACAGCATAACGGCTGTGGTGAGCAAACCTTAAGTGAAAAGGGCTCAGGAGACGACGTGCCAATCTGAAAAGGAGCAGAGTTGATGATTCTCTGCTCTGGGTCATTGGGGAAAAGGTACCCATTTGGAGCAGTAGTGTTCAGTCCAATGCAGCTGAAGTGTTCAAGTTATGTTTGTGAGTCGGTGCTCAAGTGTCTCTCTGGGAATCCGGGTGAACAGAATCACTGGAGATGAGATTTAAACCCTGCAAATGGCCATTGTTGATGCAATCTGAATTGTACTCACTGTTGGAGAGAATTCCTAGGTTAGATCTTCGAAGATAAAGATGGCAATCCTTTGTGAGAGAGAGAGACATTTAGTGAGATTATTTTACTCACAGCATTGGCTGGTGTCTTGATGCCTGGTTGAGAAATCCATGGACTCTGTCTTGGTCATATCTGCCCATGTATTGTGCAGTGTGGTGTGTTCAACCACACTTTGTTTGTTAATTCCTTAGTACTTTATATTTACCCTGAATTTGAGAGTACAAGATGGATTTGGAAATTGGTTTATCTTTCTGGCTTTTATAGTGAAGATAATTTTTGTTTGTTCAAAACTCGTTGAATCATGTGGGTTGTCGGGAATGAGTTTTATGTGTGGGATTTTAGGGAGTGGGTCTTTGGGGTTCGATTTTTTTGTGTGGTTTGTGAGGGTGATTTTTTTGTGTGTGGTTTTGGGGCTGGGTCTTTTGTATGTGGTTAATGTGGTATTCTCATCAATGTAAGAACTGCAAAGGTTAATGAAATGTATAACTCAACCACTAAAGGCATTGATGCTGAGACTTATGGGTGAGAGGTTGAGGAGAAGGCTAGAGAGTAGACTAAAGGAAAGGTAGTGTGAGTGAGAGCAGATCATAGTTAATGTTATAGTGTAGAGATTAGTAGCAGATGAGTGTAGATTATATATAGATTATTATTTAGGAGTACGTGCCAAATCCAAATTAGTAGTGTAAATAAATTTATAGCGTTGCTCAAGTTAAAGCTCTTTTGTGGCTTTTGTGAACACGACACCAACCATCCTGAATTTAGCAACACAAAGAACAACACAGTTAGAGGTGGGCTTTTTGTGTATAGTTGCGTGGAGCTGAGTTTGTGGCGATGGGTCTTTTGTTCAATTAGTGGGGCACGGGTTGTGGGGGTGGGATTTTGTGTGGTTTTTGGGAGGTGCTTTTTTGTATAGATTTTGGGGGTGGTTTTATGTGTGGTGTTTGGATTGGGTTTGTGCTTTATTTGTGGGATTTTTGAGAGGGTTTTCGCGGTGGGTCTGCAGATCATTTGTGTGGATTTTGTGTGTGATGTTTGGAGGGGGTTTGTGTGTGGTTTAGAGGCAATACGGTGGCATAGTGGTTTGTACTGTTGCCTCACATCACCAGGAACCTGGGTTCAACCACAGCTTTGAGTGACTGTATGGAGTTTGCACGTTCTCCCCGTGTCTGCATGGGTTTCCTCCGGGTGCTCCGGCTTCCTCCCACAGTCCAACGATGTGCGAGTTAGGTGGATTGGCTATTCTAAATTGCCCCCATGTGGGATTGTGGGGATAGGGCGAGGGAGTGGGTGGGTGTAGGGTGCTCTTTCAGAGGGTCGGTGCAGACTTCATGGGCCAATTAAACTCCTTCTGCACTGTAGGGGTTCTATGGTTTTATGGATGTACAAGCCAGGTGGGGTTACAGGGACGGGGCCGGGGCCAGACCCTGGGTAGCCCAAAAGGGTCGGTACAGACTCGATGGACCGAGTTGCCTCCTTCTGCACTGTAGGGATTCTATCAGTGGCTTTTGTGTGAAATTTTGAGTCAGATTTTTGTGAGGATTTGAGGTGGTTTGTTGGTTTTTGGAGGTATTTTGTGGGTGTTTTGGGGATATTTGTGAGTATTTTGGGAGGGTTTTGGGGGTGTGTCTTTGCGGGGGATGATTTTTGGGGGGGAGGGATGTTTTTTGTGGGGTGTTTTTTGGGGGAGGGATGTTTTTCGGGGGGTTTTGGGGGGGAGGGATGTTTTTGGGGGTGTTTTTTGGGGGGAGGTAGGATGTTTTGGGGGGGGTTGGATTTTTTGGGGGGAGGGATGTTTTGAGGGGTTTGGGTTTTTGGTGGGAAGGGATGTTTTGGTGGGATTGGGTTTTTTTTGGAGGGGGAGGGATCTTTTGGGGGTTTGGGTTTCTTTGAGGGGAGGAATGTTTTGGGCGGGGTTTGTGTTTTTTGGGGGGGAGGGATGTTTTGGGGGGTGTTCTTTGGGGGGACGGATGTTTTGGGGAGTTTGGTTTTTTGGGGGATGTTTGGGCGGGTTTGGGGTGCAAGGGTGCTTTGGCGGTGTTTTTGGGGGGCTGGGATGTTTTGGGGGGTTTGGGATATTTTGGGGTGGGATGTTTTGGGGGCTTGGTTTTTATTTGGGGGAGGGAGATTTTTGGTGGGTGTTTTTAGGGAGGAGTGATTTTTTTGGGTGGTGTTTTTTTTGGGGGGAGGGATGTTTTGGGAGGTTTGGTATTTTTTTGGGGGGAGGGATATTTCGGGAGGTTGGTTTTTTGGGGGAGGGATGTTTTGGCGGGTTTGGGTTTTTTAGGGGAGGGATGTGTTGGGGGTTTGGGTTTTTGGGGAGGGATGTTTTGGGGGTTTGGGCTTTTTGGGGGAGGAATGTTTTGGGTTTTTTGGGGGAGAGGGATGTTTTGGGGGGTCTGGGTTTTTTGGAGGGATGTTTTGGGGGGGTTGTGTTTTTTTGGGCGAGGGATGTTTGGGGGGTGGTTGGGCGGACGGATGGTCTGGGTAGTTTAGGTTTTTTTGCGTTGAGGGATATTTTGGGGGGGTTGGGTTTTATGGGGGCAGGGATGTTTTGGGGGATTGTTTTTTTTGGGGGAGGGATATTTTTGGGGTTATTTCTTGGGGAGGGATGGTTTGGGGGGTTGGGTTTTTTGGGGGGAGGGATGCTTTGGGTGGTTTGGGTTTTTGGGGTGGAGGAATGTTTTGGCGGGTTTGGGTTTTTTGGGGAGGGATGTTTTGGGGGATTGGGTTTTATGGGGGCAGGGATGTTTTGGGGGATTGTTTTTTTGGGGGAGGGATATTTTTGGGGTTATTTCTTGGGGGAGGGATGGTTTGGGGGTTCGGTTTTTTGGGGGGAGGGATGCTTTGTGTGGTTTGGGTTTTTGGGGTGGAGGGATGTTTTGGCGGGTTTGGGTTTTTTGGGGGGAGGGATGTTTTGGGGAGGGTTTGTGTTTTTTGGGGGAGGGATGCTTTGCGGGGTTTGGGTTTTTGGGGTGGAGGGATGTTTTGGCGGGTTTGGGCTTTTTGGGGGGAGGGATGTTTTGGGGAAGGTTTGGGTTTTTGGGGTGGAGGGATGTTTTGGGAGGTTTTTTTGGTGGGGAGGGATGTTTTGGGGAGGGTTTGGGTTTTTGGGGTTGAGGGATGTTTTGGTGTGTTTGGGATTTTTTGAGGAAGGGATGTTTTGGGAGGTTTTTTTTTGGGGGGGGAGGGATGTTTCGGGGGGGTTGGATTTTTTGGGGGGAGGGATGTTTTGGCGGGTTTGTTTTTTGGGGGAGGGATGTTTTGGGGGATTTGTGTTTTTTTTGGGAGGAATGATTTGGGGAGGTTGGGTTTTTGGGGGGGAGGGATGCTTTGGGGGTTACGGTTTTTTGGGGTGGAGGGATGTTTTGGGTGGTTTGGGTATTTTGGGGGAGGGATGTTTTGGGGGATTTGGGTTTTTGGGGTGGAGGGATGTTTTTGGGGGGTTGGGTTTTTAAGGGGAAGGGATGTTTTGGGGGTTACGGTTTTTTGGGGTGGAGTGTTGTTTTGGGTGGTTTGGGTTTTTTGGGGGAGTGATGTTTTGGGGGGTTTGGGTTTTTTGGGGGAGGGATGTTTTGGGGGGTTTGGGTTTTTGGGGTGGAGGGATGTTTTGGGGGGGTTGGGTTTTTAAGGGAAAGGGATGTTTTGGGGGTTGGGTTTTTTGGGGTGGGGGATGTTTGGGGGTTTGGGTTTTTGGGGTGGAGGGATGTTTTGGGAGGTTTGGGATTTTTGGGGGGGGGATGTTTTGAGGTGTTTGGTTTTTTTGGGGGGGAGGGAGAGATGTTTTGTGCCTGGTGTTTTTTTGGATAGGGATGTTTTGGGGGAATTGGGTTTTTTGGGGGAGGGATGTTTTTGGGTGGTTTGGGTTTTTTTCAGAGGAGGGATGTTTTGGGAGGGGTTTGGGTTTTAGGGGTTGAAGGATGTTTTGGGGAGGGTTTGGTTTTTTGTGGGGAGGGATGTTTTTGGGGGTTGGGGTTTTAAGGGGGAGGGATGTTTGGGGGGGGGGGGTTGGGGGGAGGGATGTTTTTGCAGGGGTTGGGTTTTTGGGGGGAGAGATGTTTTGGGGGGCTGGGATTTTAAGGGGGAGGGATGCTTTGGGGGTGTTGGGTTTTTGGGGTTGAGAGATGTTTTGGGGGGTATGTTTTTTGGGGGGGAGGGATGTTTTGGGGGTTGGGTTTTTAAGGGGGAGGGATGCTTTGTGGGGAGTTGGGTTTTTGGGGTGGAGAGATGTTTTGGGGGGTTTGCATTTTTAACGTGAAGGGTTGTTTGGGGAGATTTGGGTTTTTATTGGGGGAGGGATGTTTAGTGGGGCGTGTTTTCTTGGGGGAGGGATGTTTAGTGGGGGGTGCTTTCTTGGGGGAGGGATGTTTTGGGGGAGGGGTGTTTTGGGGATTTGGGTTTTTTGGGGGGAGGGATGTTTTTGCGGTTTGGGTTTTTGAGGTGGATGTTTTGGGGGGCTTTGGGGGGAGGGATATTTGGGGGATTTTGGTTTTTGGGGGAATGGAAGTTTTGGGGGTTTGGCCTTTTTTTGGGGGAGGGATGTTTTGGGGGGGTTGGGTTTTTGGGGGGGAGGGATGTTTTGGCGGATTTGGGTTGTTTTGGGGGATTTGGTTTTTTATTGGGGGAGGGATGTTTTGGGGGCAGGATGATTTGAGGGGTTTGGGTTTTTGGGGGAGGGATGTTTTGGGGGAGGGATGTTTTGGGGGGGGTTGGGATTTTTGAGGAGGCTGTTTTGAGGTGTTTGGATTTTTTTTTGGGGGGTGAAATGTTTTGTGTCTGGTGTTTTTTTGGATAGGGATGTTTTGGGGAATTGGGTTTTTTGGGGGAGGGATGTTTCTGGGGGGTTTGGGTTTTTTGGGGGAGGGGTGTTTTGAGTTTTTTTAAGGGGGGTGGGTTTTCATTGGGGGAGGGATGTTTTGGGTGGGTTGGGTTTTTTGGGTAGGGATATTTTGGTGAGTTTGGGTTTTTTGGGAATGGATGTTTTGGGGGGTTTGGGTTTTTTGGGAAGGGATGTGTTCAGGGGCTGGGGTTTTGTGGAGGGAGGGATGTTTTGGGAGGTTTGAGTTTTTTTAGGGGGTGTTGGTTTTTTTTTGGAGGGAGGGATGTTTGAGTTTTATTAAGGGTGGTTCGTTTTTTTTTGGGGGGGTGGGATGTTTTGGTTGAGTTGGGTTTTTTGGGGAGGGATGTGTTCAAGGGCTGGGTTTTTTTCACGGGAGGGATATTTGGGGGGGTTTGTATTTTTTTGGGGAGGGTGTTTTGGGGTTTGGGTCTTTTTGACGGGAGGGATGTTTGGGGGGGATTTTGGGGGAGGGATGTTTTGGCGAGGGGGTTGGGTTTTTTGTGGGGAGGGATGTTTTGGGGAGTTTGGGTTTTTTGGGGGGGGAGGGATGTATTGGGGGGCTGGTTTTTTTTGGGTGTATGGATGTTTTGGGAGGTTTTTTTTGGGGGGAGGGTTGTTTTGGGGGGCTTGGGTTTTTGAGGGGAGCGATGTTTTGGGGGGGTTGGGATTTTGGGGGGGGAGGGATGTTTTGGGGGGTTTGGATTTTTGGGGGGAGGGATGTTTTTGGGGGTTTGGGTTTTTGCAGGGAGGGATGTTTTGGGAGGGTTGTGTTTTTTAGGGGAGGGATGTTATGGGGGGGGATTTTTTGGGGGTTTGTGTTTTTTTGGAGGGAGGGATGTTTTGGGGGGGTTGGGTTTTTTGGGGGGAGGAACGTTTTGGCGGATTTGGGTTGTTTTGTGGGGGATGTTTTGGGGGATTTGGTTTTTTGGGGGCAGGGAAGTTTTGAGGCTTTGGGCTTTTTGGGGGGGAAGGGATGTTTGGGGGGTTTGGGGGGAAGGATGTTTTGGTGGGGTTGGGTTTTTTGCGGGAGGGATGTTTTGGGGGGGTTTGGGGGAGGGATGTTTTGGGGGGTTTTGGGGGGCACGGATGGTTTGGGCAGTTTAGTTTTTTTTGGGGTGAGGGGTATTTTGGGGAGGGTTGGGTTTTATGGGGGCAGGGATGTTTTGGGGGATTGGGCTTTTTGGGGGGAGGGATGTTTTTGGGGTTATTTTTGGGGGGCTGTTTTTTTGGGGGGGAGGGGTGTTTTGGGTATTTGGGTTTTTTGTGGAGGGGCGTTTTGGGGGGTTTGGGTTTTTATTGGGGAGGGATGTTTTGGGGGCAGGATGATTTGAGGGGTTTGGGTTTTTGGGGGAGGGATGTTTTGGGGGGAGGGATGTTTTGGGGGGGGTTGGGATTTTTGAGGGGGAGGGATGTTTTGGGGGGGGGTTGGGATTTTTTGGAGGAGTGATGTTTGGGGGGGGTTGGGTTTTTGCACGGAGGGATGTTTTGGGGGGGTTGTGTTTTTTAGGGGAGGAATGTTATGGGGGGGTTGGGATTTTTTGGGGGTTTGTGTTTTTTTGGAGGGAGGGATGTTTTGAGGGGGTTGGGTTTTTTGGGGGGAGGGACTTTTTGGCAGATTTGGGTTGTTTTGGGGGGGATGTTTTGAGGGATTTGTTTTTTTGGGGGCAGGGAAGTTTTGAGGCTTTGGGCTTTTTGGGGGGAGGAGGGATGTTTGGGGGGGGGTTTGGGGGGAAGGATGTTTTGGGGGGGTTGGGATTTTTGCGGGAGGGATGTTTTGGGGGGGAGGGATGTTTTGGTGTTTCTTTGGATAGGGATGTTTTGGGGGAATTGGGTTTTTTGGGGAGGGATGTTTTGGGGGGGAAGGATGTTTGGGGGGGTTGGGATTTTTGGGGGAGGGATGTTTCTGGGGGTTTGGGTTTTCTGGGGGAGGGGTATTTGGGTTTTTGAGGGATGTTTTGGGTGGGTTGGGATTTTTGGGGAGAAGGATGTTTTGGGGGGGGTTGAGATTTTTTGGGGAGGGATGTTTTTGGGGGTTTGGGTTTTTGCGGGGATGGATGTTTTTGGGGGGATTGGGATTTTTTGGAGGAGTGATGTTTGGGTTTTTGCAGGGAGGGATGTTTTGGGGGGGATTTTGTTTTTTCGGGGAGGAATGTTGGGATTTTTGGGGGGTTTATGTTTTTTTGGAGGGAGGGATGTTTGGGGGATTTGGGTTTTTTGGGGGGATGTATTGGGGGTTTGGGATTTTTCTGGGGAGTTGTGTTTTTGGGGGGGATGTTTACAGGGAGTTGGTTTTTTGGGAGGGATGTTTTGGGGGATAGGTTTTTTGGGGGGGCTGTTTTGGGAGGGTTTTTTTTGGGGGGGTGATGTTTTGGGGGGCTCGGGTTTTTTCTTTGGCAGGAGGGATGTTTTGGGGATTTGGAGGGTTTTCTTTGGGGGGTGTTTTGGGAGGTTTGGGGTTTTTTCTTTGGGGGGTGTTTTGAGAGGTTTGGGTTTTTTGAGTGGAGGGATATTTTGGGGCGTTCGGTTTTTTTGGGGGGGGATTTTGATGGGGAGTTGTTTTTATGGGGGGGTTATGTTTAGGGAGGTTTGGGGGTGATGTTTTCGGGGGTTTGGGCTTTTTCTTTGGGGAGAGGGTTTTTTTTGGGGGGAGGGATGTTTTGGGAATCTTTTTTTGGGGGGGTGGAGGGATGTCTTGGGGGTTTGGGTTTTTTCTTTTTGGGGGGATGTTTTGGGAGGTTTGGGGTTTTTTTTGCGGGGGGGGGGGGGGGGCGACTCCCGCTCTACTCTCGTTGTCCCGAGTAGCGGAAATTGGCTGACTTCGAGCGGAAATACAATGTGATTGGCTGTTGCCGCCGTTACCAACACTGAGCGGGGGTGAGGAGAGGATGAAGGGTGAGTGAGTGAGTGTGATAGGAATAGGGCCGAGAGAGAGAGTGCCCACAGTGGGGCCCGGGGAGAGCCGGAGTGGGTGATCGGGGAGTAAGAGAGGGCCGACCCGGGGGCAGTGAGAGAGACGCACACAGACTCCCAACTCGGGGGGAGAGTGAGAGTCTGGACCCCCACACCGGAGAGAGACAGAGAGAGGTCACCTCCTGTCCGGGACAGAGAGAGACCCTGATCCCGGGGAGAGAGCGGGAGCCGGTGGGAGCCGCAGCCCCGGGCCGGGCTCCCTGTGTTTCGCTGCTGTTCTGTCCGTTGCTATGACCGCAGTGGGTGTGAGTCAGGGAGTGTTAGTGACAGGGAGATTGTCAACTCTGACATTCTCTGCACACTCCGCAAACTGACCCTTACAAACCGCACTTTCCATCAGGCTGAAGGTCTGACCCTTTAATTCTGTCAGTCTCACTCAGGACTTTAAGTCCAGTCAATAATATGGGATCTTGTACAGGAAGCAGAATTGCATTTATATAGCACCTATAATGTTGTGAAATATTCTAAGATACTTTTATAGAAGCATTATTTAATAAAATGTCATGGTATCGACACCTAAAGCCATTGGGACGGAACCAAAAGCTTGCTGAAGTGATAGATTTTGGGCCAAAGCAGCTGAAGACATGGCTGCCAGGAATGAAGTGATGAAATATAGAAAATAGGAGCAGGAGGAGGCCATTCGGCCCTTCAAGCTGCCCTGCCATGCATTATGATCATGGCTGATCATCCAACTCAATAGCCTAATCCCACTTCTTTCTTTGCTGTGCTATATCTAACTGCAATGTTTTGGCCTTAACTGCTTCCTGTGGTAACGAATTCCACAGGCCGACCACTCTGAAGAAATTTCTCCTCATCTCGGTCATAAATAGTTTACCCTGTATCCTCAGATTGTGACCCCTGGTTCTGGACACACCCACCTTCGGGAACATCCTTCCTGCATTGACCCTGTCTAATCCTGTTAGAATTTTATGTTTTTCTTATGAGATCCCCCCCTTTCCCCGCCCCTCTTTTTTCTGAACTCCAGCGATTCAATTTCTCCTCCTACATCCGTCCCGCCATCCCAGGAATTAGTCTGGTAAACCTTCGCTGCTCTCCCTCCAGAGCAAAAACATCCTTCCTCTGATAAGGAGACCAATACTGCATGCAATATTCCAGGTATGGCCTCACCAAGGCCCTGTATACTTGCAGCAAGACATCCCTGCTCCTATACTCGAATTCTCTTGCTATGAAGGCCAACACACCATTTGCCTTCTTTATCGCCTGCTGTACCTGCATGTTTACCTTCAAGACTGGTGAACGAGGGCACCACATTGTACATTCTTCTCTCCTAATTTATGGCCATTCAGAGAATAGTCTGACTTCCCGTTTATGCTACTGAAGTGAATAACCTCACATTTCTCAATTATACTGCATCTGCCATTCATTTGCCCACTCACTCAAATTGTCTGAATCACACTGAAGGATCTCGGCATCCTCCTTACAGCTCACCATCCCACACAACTTGGTGTCATCTGTAAATCTGGAGATATTAAATTTTTCTCCCTCCTCTAAATATATATTGTGAATAGCTGGAATCTGAGCACCGATCTTTGCGATATCCTCCTACTCACTGCCTGTCAATTTGAAAAAGACCCGTTAATTCCGACTCTTTGTTTCCTGTCTGCCAACCAGTTTTCTATCCATCTCCATACACCATTCCTAATCCCACGCGCTTTAATTTTACACGCTAATCTCATATGCGGGACTTTGTCAAAAGCCTTCTGAAAGTCCAAATATACCCCATTTACTGGCTCCCCCTCGTTAACTCTACGAGTTACATTCTCGAAGAATTTCAGTAGATTTGTCAAGCATGATTTCCCCTTCAGCAATCCGATCCTGCCACTATTTTCTAAGTGCTCTACCATCAAATCTTTGATAATGGATTCTAGAATTTTTCCCACTACTGATGCAGGATTACTGGTCTATAATTCCCTGTTTTCTCTCTACCTTCTATTTTAAATAGTGGAGTTACATTAGCTACCCTCCAATCTGCAGGAGCTGTTCCAGAGTCTATAGAATCCTGGAAGATGACCACCAATGCATCCACTATTTCTACAACCACTTCCTTAAGTACTCTGGGGTGTAGATATCAGGCCCTGGGGATTTATCAGCCTTCAATCCCATCAATTTCCTCACCATTTATCTACTAATATTGATCTCCTTCAGTTCCTCCCTCTCACTAAACCCAGCATTCCTCATTTATGAAGACAGAACCAAAGTATGTGTTTTGTTGTTCAGCCATTCCTTTGTCCCATATTATATATTCACTTGCGTTTGTCTTCACTAATATTTTTCTCTTCATGTACCTATAGAAACTTTTACAGTCAGTTTTTATGTTCCCTGCAAGCTTATTCTCGTACTCTATTTTCCCCTTCTTCATCAATCCCTTGGTCCTTTTATGCTGAATTCTAAACTGCTCCCAATCCTCAGACCTGATGTTTTTCTTGGCCAATTTGTATGCTTCTTCCTTGGATTGAATACTATCTCTAATTTCCCTTTTAATCCATGGATTGGCCACTTTTCCTGTTTTACTTTTGTGCCAGGCAGGAATAAATAATTGTTTCAGTTCGCCATGCGCTCCTTGAATGTTTGCTATTGCCTATCCACTGTCATCCTTTTAAGTAACGTTTCCCAATCAATCATAGCCAACTAGCGCCTCATACTATCCTAGTTTCCTTCATCAAGATTCAGCACCCTAGTCTCAAAATCAACTGCTTCACTCTCAATCTTGATGAAAAGTTCTATCATATTTTGGTCGCTCATCCCCAAGGGGCCTTGCACAACTAGATCGCCAATGATTCCATTCTTGTTACACAGTACCCAGTCTAGGGTGGCCTGTTCCCTAGTTGGTTTCTTAATGTATTGGTCCAGAAAACCATCCTGTATACACTTCACAGGAATTCTTCCTCTAAGGTTGTGCTAATTTGATTTGCCCAATCTATATGAAGATTAAAATTACCCATAATTACAGATGTTCCTTTATTGCATGTGCCTCTAATTTCCTGTTTAATTACCAACATCATCACTGAGGTTTGGAGGTCTAAATATGACACCCACTAATGTTTTTTGCCCCATGCCGTTTCTCAGCTCTACCCAGACAGATTTCACGTTGTCAGAACTAATATCCTTCTTCACTATGCCCTCTTTAACCAGCACTGCCACACCACTGCTTTTTCCTTTTTGTCTGTCCTTCCTAAATACTGAATACCCCTGCATACTCTGTTCCCATCGCTGGCCACCCTGCAGCCATGTCTCGGTAATCCTGATTATATTATACCCGTTTATGTCTATTTGCATGATTAGTTCATAGAACATAGAACTGTACAGCACAGTACAGGCCCTTCGGCCCACGTGTTGTGCCAAACTAGTCTGAAACTAAGATCAAATCAACTTACTCCCAATCATTCTAGTGCACTCCATATGCCTATCCACTAACCGCTTGAAAATTCATAAAGTTCATCCACTGTATTGCAAATGCTCCACGAGTGAAGACACACAGCCTTTAAACTTGTCTTTTTAACATTACTTGTCTCGCTCCCAATATTTTTCCCTCACTCGCAATATTTTTCACTGTGGCCCAGTTTGAATCTGGCTCTCGGTTTCTCTGCCAATCACATTTCTTATTCCCCTTTCTGTCTTTTGTTTTTGTCCTTGTTTCCTTCTCCTCCTCTGACTCCTTGCACAGGCTCCCATCCCCTGCCATTTTAGTTTAAACTAAGCCATGTACTCATCCGATGTGTCCTGCGATTTTTACTCTGACTAGCACATGGCACTGGTAGTAATCCTGAGATCACTACCTTTGAGATCCAATTTCTCAATTTTCTTCCTAACTCCCTACATTCTGCTTTTAGGACCTTATTCCTTTTTTTTTTAAACCTATATCCTGCAACCGCGCCGAGACACTCTTGACCCTAACACCAGGGAAGCAACATACCATCCTGGGGTCTCATTTGCAGCCACGGAAATGCCTATCTATTCCCCTTACAATTGAATCCCCTATAATTATTGCATTCCCACTCTTTTTACTCCTCCCCTCTGCAGCAGAGCCAATTGTGGTGCAGCAAATTTGGCTGTTGCTGCTTTCCCCTGAGAGATCATTTCCCTCAAAAGTATCCAAAGCAGTATATGTGTTTTGCAGGGGAATGACCACAGGAGATGACCGCACTGTCTGCCTAGCTCCCTTGCTCTGCCTGTTGGTGACCCATTCCCTTCCTGCGTGCAGAGTCTGAGCCTGCGGTGTGAACACCTCTCTATATGTGCTATCCACGACATTCTCTGTCACGTGGATATTCCACAGTGTCTCTGGGCTTCCAGGAGCTGTCGCTGGAGACACATCCTGCACCAGTGCCAGTTCCGGCACACATGCTGGTCCCGGGCACTGGAAATGTTCCCAGCCTCCCACATAGAGCAAGATGAGCAAACCAAGGCTTTGAGCTCTCCTGCCATGATTTACCCCTTTAAATTAAACCTTTGGAACATGCTTTATATTATATTAAATCCAATTTTCGATGGCCCTTCTTCCCTTGCCACTATCAATTATAGCCCGTAAAAATTATAAACCACAAAAAGTATTTTCAAACCATAAGTGTGTTGCCCTTTGAAAACCACAATGTGTGTTTTAACCCGTATGGTGGACAAATAATCACACAAGTATTTTAGATCAATCAGAGTTTATTTATCATAGAACTTACAGTGCAGAAGGAGGCCATTCGGCCCATCGAGTCTGCACCGGCTCTTGGAAAGAGCACCCCACCCAAGGTCAACACCTCCACCCTATCCCCATAACCCAGTAACCCCACCCAATACTAAGGGCAATTTTGGACACTAAGGGCAATTTATCATGGCCAATCCACCTAACCTGCACATCTTTGAACTGTGGGAGGAAACCGGAGCAGCCGGAGGAAACCCACGCACACACGGGGAGGATGTGCAGACTCCGCACAGACAGTGACCCAAGCCGGAATCGAACCTGGGACCCTGGAGCTGTGAAGCAATTGTGTTATCCACAATGCTACCGTGCTGCCCCGAATTTACTAGACACAAGGTTATTTACTTAAGTAACCGCACGTTCATGCACACTAGGACTATAACGAACACGCTTAAACGATCTTAACCTAACTTCCAGGTGACCGGCAGATGTAGAGTAGATATGGCCTCATCTGGTTTCTGACTTCTGGCGGGGCTGGAGTCCTTGTAGGCGGTCCGTGTTCAGTTCTCGTCTTTCGATGGATGTCGTGGGCCCTTGAACTTGGCTGATGTTGGTAGCTGTGCTGCAGTCGGAGATCAGTCGAAAGAGAGCGAGAGATGGCCTATGCAGTTTTCTTATCCTCCGATCTTTCGCGCCCTTTTGGGCAGTCGCAGGTGAAGGTCCAATGGTTCGATAGGGTCTCGATTACCCAAATCGACCCTGGTCAATTAGGGGCGGACACCTGGATGACTGGGCGGGTCCGGGTTGGCCATGGCCGTTAGTGTCCAAGACACGTAGGCCTTTCCAAATAAGGCAAGCAGGCGCCGTCGAGTCTGCCACTTATTGATAGTTTCTATCTGGATCCCATTGTCCCGGGAAGACCTCCAAATAGCCTTCAGCAGGTGTGAGTTTCTGCATAAAGTCTGGGCTGCAGCTTGTCCTGTCTATTCCAGCTTGACCACATTTCCCTTCACTCTTTGCAGGTGGCCATTTTAGATGGCCACAAGTGATAAAGGTTTTAAAGACTTACCGACCTCACCCACAACTTACCAATCAGCGCTCTTCATTGTAGCCTCAGATGCAAGTGACAAATCCCAAATTTCTTTACCCGTCAGTCTGGCCTCAATAAATGTCGAGATGGATTTGCAGGTACAGCATTAGTTATTTTATTTGACTTGCAAGCCTGACTCAGTTCACAGCGGTACAAAACACATCTTGCTTCGTACACCTCTGGAATCAAGTGAGTCTGTAGGACAAAGGGATCTCTACTACTCACACAACTGGCATCAAGTTTCACATACACGATTCCCATAGGTCATCCTATACCCCTCCTGACCTATCCATACACTCTAATTGGCTCACTTCCAATCCCTTCCTCTGGCCCCTATTACCCAGCATCCTTTTCTTCTCCTTTGGTGGACAAACCTCCTCCTTGCTTTGCCATGCGGTCTGAAATCCTTTGTCTGTGAACTCACCAGAATTAGACGGGCCTAACTGTACTTTACAGTAACTAATATCTCTAAAGTAACTATTTTATATCACATTCGTCATTCCCTCCTTTTATCATTCCATGATAACCGAACTATCCAATCCATAGCTACGGTCCCTCATCTAAAAAGATCCGTCGCTGCATTTCCAATTCCTGGCATAGCCCCCCTTCATCTGCTGCACCCTCATGGATTTTGACAACCAAGATTTTAGGGGCGTGGATCTGTTCCAGTGTACCCCGCATTCTACCCATCACACATTTAAGGATGGCTGGGCCCACAAAGATGCAGCCAATAGCCACTGCTAAATACATGGCCATATTTATCAACCAGTCCTTCCAACCTCCAAATCCCCAGTTACCCCAAGAGCCAGGATCCTGCATTCCGTCCAGGTGATCCCGTATGCGATCCATAAATTTAGTGATGTTAGCGGTTAAGTCTTGAACTCCCATGATACACTTGCCCTGTACTATGGCGCACACCCCACCCTCACGGGCCAGAAGATAGTCAAGAGCATACTGGTTCTGCATTGCAAACAACCGCAGCTGAGACAATTCCTTGGTTATTGCCCCGAGGGCTCCCAAGGTTTCATTTCCCAAGATGGTAAGGCCACAAATAAAATAATTCCTATCGCTGACAGCCAAGGAACCCCCCACACCTCCCAGTGTCAAGACGCTCCGAATTCCCCACCGGGCTGAGGGGCCCCGGTTGGGTGCGAGAACCTGAGGTTTTTTTTCCAGTTCTCGCAGAATTCAGCTGAGACTGCCCGGCGTGCTAACTGATTATGCAGCATCCACGCCGAGGGGCAGGGGACTGTAGTAGAGTCCCAATAGCAATTTGGCGGGGAAATGGGGGTGACAAAACATTAGTTGCTGTACCGTTTTTTTTTTTTAAAGTAGTATCCTTGTTCCGTGTACAGATGAGCATCACAATCAGTATATCGGTTGCGTAGGGATCCCCCAGTAGCCCAGTTTATCCAGCTTTGGAACGCCCATTCGGGCCGCCTAGCAATGCGGAAAGCCCTAGTCCCAACAGTGATATGAGAGACATTCGCCCAGCCACAAAGGAGCTGGATGCCGGCGTTCAATAGAACGCCAGTGGTGTTGTAACAAACGCATTGGCCAGACGCCTGGGTGATATGACACCTCCTGTCCGTACAGGTGGGGAACAGACATGTTATATTCGTTTCCACCTCTACCAGCAAACAGCCGTATCCTTCACTGTTGAAACAATTCTCGTACGACCGGGAATCCCTATTGGGAGTGAACTGGCTAGGTATATACGCCCTCCACCGTTGCAGCCTATCATACTGTGAGTGGGAATTATCCCGAGGAAGGTGAAGGCAAATAGCCGGTGGTGCTGAACCCGGATCGTAAGGAAGAGTGACTTGCTCGGGCGGTGGCTCGGTACGCTGACAATGAACCACCGTTTGGGGAGTGCCCCAAAGCGGTGAAACAGAAAATAACCTAGACACCGCTGCGGGGTTCGGGTAGCAGACAACCCGTCCGTGGCCATACAAGCGGTGGTAAATCTGGTAGAAGATATTCATACTACCCAGGTTTTCCTCAGTGTGGCCTTTAACTAAATTAAGTGTATCTCCCGATAACCTACGTTCTAGCTGTACTTCCCTTCTCACACGCCCCGTCCTCTCTCTAGTCCCTCTCTCTCTCTCACAGCCTCTTCCTAACCTCTCCTGACGGTCTGATGTTACCTTTATCGCACCAATCTTAACACATCCAAAATCAAATTTACATGTACTCCAAAAACAAGGCAATGTCCATATAATGTTCCCTTCCCATCGCCGGGACCGGTGCAATTGCTTCATGACTCCTGCATTTTCCGTTATCCTGATGACCTTCCATGAGTCGATACCATGTCCTCGTATATGGGGCAGCGAAGAACATCACCTCTGCATAAACAAAATGTCCTTGTAGTTTGGTTGGGGTTGCAAATGTAGATAATATTTCCCTTTTCCATGTCCGTCGCCAATAACACTCCAAGCGAGGTGAGGCCGAATATCACACAGACGGTGCGTAGCCACCCCATCATGCTCCACACCTGTAAAATAGCACTGGGGAAGGGAGGCAGGTTGATCTGTCCAAGAAAATGAGGCCCGTTATCAGAACTCAACTGAGCTGGTATACTGTACCGGGGAATGATTTCCCGCATCAGAACTTTAACCACAGTAGCAGCTTTATTATCGGTAGTCGGATACGCCTCAACCCATCTGCTGAACCCATCCACAATGACCAAAACATATTTATAACATTGACACCTTTCCAACTCAATGTAATCCATTTGTAGCGTCTCAAAGGGACCACTGGGCAACGGGGTTTGCCCCATCCCACAAGGGATACCTTTGCCGGTGTTATATTGCTGACAAATCAAACACCGATTGCTGATACTCTGGGCCAACCCCTGCATTTCAGGGTGCCACCAAGTGTCCAGCAACAAATCACTAGTCCCTCGAGCCCCACAATGAGTTGCAAAGTGTACACATTCAGTGACCCATAAAGCCAGTACATCAGACATACAAGTCTGATGTGCTGGCTTTGGTCCATAAAGAGGAAACAGAATCATATGTACAACCTAACTGTTTCCACATTTGTTTATCACTCTCAGGAGCGTCCCCCTGTAACCTTATGATGTCTTGGATGGTTGGCATTGACTTGTCAGAAGCAGACATATTTATAGTAGATCGTTTAGTCTGACTTAACATTTTAGGCATCATCTCTTGCTGAATTTGCGCGGCTGTCCGCGCTGCACAATCTGCTTGTTCATTACCAACGTCAACTGGGGTCTTACCATTTGTGTGGGCAGTGCATTTAATGACGAAAATCTGCGCGGGCATAAGGAGGGCCTGCAGTAAGTCATTAACTAAACCCCGGTGGGATATTTGACCTCACATAATCATGTCAGGTTGTTCTGACGAAATATCACTCAAATTGTCCCTTATTGTGGTAGTTTCCTGAATCAAGGCTAAGCAGTCGTGGCCAGGTGCGTCTTCATGGACAGGGGGACCACTAAGAAAACAGGCTGGATTGATAGTGGTACAGTATTTAAATGTCAGACGTGGATTGTTCAAAAGGTATATCTCATACCTATTCTGACGAGCTGCGGTAAGATGCTGAGTCTTGTTGCCTCAGTAGTGCGATGACCGAATGGGAGCTATACACCGTAATATCCTGTTGGAGAGTGAGAGCATGTAACGGCTGTGCGATGGCATTGATTGAACATAAATCCTGTACTAATCAGTACTGGTCTGGCTTGGCTGGTTTAGGCACAGCAAGTATGGGGGTGTTACATTCTGATTGGCAAGGGACCAAAATACCCTGTTGCAACAGCTCTCGGATTAATTTGTCCATAGACGGGGCTGCAGCCGAGTGTTAATCGTTTCAGGGACCTCAAAATATTTTATGGCAGTGCCGTCTGGCGTGACTTGAAGTGCGTACTCTGTTGGATCTGAATGATCCACTGCCCTCCTTACCATAGGTCCCAGATCCCTGGCATGGTACTGGTCGTGGACCTGACGTGTAATATGAGGGCTTACCGAAGCTGACTGTGGCCATAAATGTGGTGGTATTGTAACAAAATCGGCTGTACCTTCTTTTCCCGTGACTGTGGCTGTAACTTTGACTGGCCGTTCGGTCCCAATTAATGGCCGGTATTTGTCCTCCAACTCCCTGTTTTGTCCGGTTCTGTCATAGGCCAGGGTAACGTGATGCAGTGAATGTTCAATGTCTAACCTCCACCACTGGGGGTGATAGAAATATGGCACTGTTGTCTCATCCTCCATGATTGGACCGTTACCCCTTTGTCTCCGTACTCTAGCCGTAGCTGGAAGATACACAGTAAATCTCGGGCCAACAAATTACAATCCAATCCAGTAGTCACTACAAACTGATGATCTGCAGACTTATTCTCGTAAGTGACTGTCACAGGTTCAGAAATAGGATACTCACACACCTGTCCTTGGAACCCCGACAAATGCTGGGTGTGGTCAGATAGTGTTAGGCGAAGTTCTGATTGCAGAGAAGACATGGCTGCTCCAGTGTCGATTACAAATGGGTGATGTTCATCTCCTATCTGCAGAGAGATAATAGGTTCCCTGTCCGATTGGAGAGTCCTTATGGCTAAATTAGCTAGTCAATCCTGTGTTGGGAAAGAGTTTGCCTGGGAGAAGTCAGTGTATCTCGTCTGTCCTCCCCTTGGTGGGTACCCCCTCCTTTGGGTCGGATAATCTCCTTCTGCTGCCTATCTTTTAAAGGGGCATTCCTGTTGCCAGTGATCTGCACGGCCGCAATTATAAAATGCATTGCTCCCTCTATATCTGCCCCGTCCTCGTCTCCCAGTAGACCAATGGCCCCTCAGAGGGGGCGGCGGTTGTAAAGCTGTTGGTGCATACGGTGGGCCATAAAAAGGAGCTGAGGGTCCCTTTGGGTGGGTTTGATATCCTCCCCCTCGCTGATCCACCCACCCAAGTCACAATATTGGGGCTCCAGCTGGTAAGCTACCATTTCTGCCGCTTGTTGGGGTCGCAGATCATCCTTTTTCATTACATACTCAGTCTTAACCTTTGTAACTGAGCCTCCTTCCTGGCCTACACCCTCCTTCCAATAAAATCTGACTGCCCTTGCCATCTGGGAAGGGTCGTTCTCTGTCCAATTCATGTTATTACATTTCACAGCAGTAGCCACGGAAGGTGGTAGGCAATGCATTAACATAGCACAATATTGAGGGGAATTCTGACCATTTTGATATGGCAAGTCGCCTGACTGCCCACGGTAGATTTCATTAAAACGTTCCAGAAGTTCCTCTGGCTCTTCAATCTTCTTAGGTTTTAGGTCTAAGATAGCAGAAATATTTATGGGCTTTTGAAATGTGCTATTCAACGCATTCAGGATTTGTGTCCCTCTATCGTAGTCTAACGCATGGGCTTGCTGAAGTGCGGCGTGGCTAGCATAATTCAGGTGATTGGTATCTTCCTAATCGGCAACTGTCTCCGAGTCTCACCAGGGGGCACTCTAGCTATTTCCTCTGGTTCTTCCAAGACTTCGACGTCCCTCCCTGTCACTAGAGGGAGTTCTTTCTCTTTCAATCCTGGCATCTCCCTTTGTTCTCGAAATTTGCGGTTTCCCCTTGGTCTGAAGGGATTTAGGTGGTAAGCTTAATTGTTTCTTGTTAGGATCAAGCCCTTCTCTCGCTGTCCGAGATCGGGTCCTAGAGCTAACTGGGCTTGCGGAACAGAGCTCCTCTTCCCCTACTGATCGTGAAGATGGTAAATCGGGGCCCACGCTATCAACCAAAAGGGCTGGAGTTACTGGCATGATTGGAATCTGGGGAGCAGTGACTGGATATAAATTATTATACTCTGGTGGTTCTGGAATTAGTGCAGACAATGCTACAGGTGCAGTCGGAACTTTTACTGACATTTTTAAATCATCAAATTGATCATTTTCTGTCAATTCAAGGCCAGCCATTGAACTACGTAGCCCATCTTTTGTTTGACACGAGCCTTTCCTGTCTTTACTTGCGCGTTTTTGTTTTTTTTGAATTCACATTCCTTTTTCAAGACCTGTAATGTTTTGTTTTTTTCCCTGTTCACTAATTGGAATTCCCATTTTAAGGGCATTGTCCTGCCAACTTGATAACCTGATCCTATCTCTTTCCTCTTGACAATATTGTCTTCATAATCTAATTAACTCTTTAGCTTTCATACTTTGGCTCTTTTTAAAAAATTATATATATATTTTTTTTTTATTTGCTTATTTATGACCAATGGCAATTTTTGCTCCTTGGCAAAATGATTGAAAAGGTTCTAACAGTGTTCTTTTAAAACTTATAATGTTTGAAAATTCAAATTGAATTACTGCAACTTGCAAGCTTAGCTCTGATCTCAACCAAGAACTAAATTTACGATTTGCTTAACACAAACTTGGATAACATTTACAACTTAATTAATTCTTTATCTTAACAATTTTTCTTTTAACAAGTTTTTCTTACATTCTCAAAAATGTTGGCTGCTATCAATGAGGGAGCAGTTAGCTGCGGTGATGTATACCGGAGCAAAGTCAACTGTCATCTCCAGATTTACACTTTTTAAAATGGTATCAGGGAGTTTCTTTAAGTTTCTATTAATTCACAAATAAAATGAGATAAACATTATTTCAAGTAAGTAAAACTTAAGGTTCTGGCAATTTCAATCAATTGCTTTCGAAAATAATAACTTTTATCAAAGAGGTGGAGAAACCCACTGGTTTCCTTTAATTAATTCAAAACGTAACTTTGCTGGCGTTCACTGACTCAAAGGAAAGGTATCCGATTACACTACAGGCTGCTGCTGTTATCTCAAGGCCTGAGTGAGAATAACTGTCTGTCGTCTTTAACTTTGGCTGCTGCTGTTAACCCTTTGAGAGACTTTTGCTTCAACCAACATGCAGCATCCAGCTCTATGGATGTTCTTTGTCTTGAAATTTATCCAAGCAATTCCCCACAATCTCAACTAGTCCTCAGAACTGCGTTTTTCGCCACTACAGTCCAAGGGTACAATTTTAGCTTAATCAACTATAGATTTAAAACACTCACACATGGAATTGAACCATCTTCAGATTTAGATGTCACATCAACCCATAACCTAACCCAAGCCGAATCAGAACTCACACATGGAGTTGAACCATCTTCAGATTTAGATGTCACATCAACCCATAACCTAACCCAAGCCGAATCAGAACTCACACATGGAATTGAACCATCTTCAGATTTAAAAACAAAGAGATCTAGGAGTACAGGTTCATAGCTCCTTGAAGGTGGAGTCGCAGGTGGACAGGGTGGTGAAGAAGGCATTCGGCATGCTTGGTTTCATTGGTCAGAACATTGAATATAGGAGTTGGGACGTCTTGTTGAAGTTGTACAAGACATTGGTACGGCCACACTTGGAATACTGTGTGCAGTTCTGGTCACCCTATTATAGAAAGGATATTATTAAACTAGAAAGAGTGCAGAAAAGATTTACTAGGATGTTGCCGGGACTTGATGGTTTGAGTTATAAGGAGAGGCTGGATAGACTGGGACTTTTTTCCCTGGAGCGTAGGAGGCTTAGGGGTGATCTTATAGAGGTCTATAAAATAATGAGGGGCATAGATAAGGTAGATAGTCAACTTCTTTTCCCAAAGGTAGGGGAGTCTAAAACTAGAGGGCATAGGTTTAAGGTGAGAGGGGAGAGATTCAGAAGGGCCCAGAGGGGCAATTTCTTCACTCAGAGGGTAGTGAGTGTCTGGAATGGGCTGCCGGAGGTAGTAGTAGAAGCGGGTACAATTGTGTCTTTCAAAAAGCATTTAGATGGTTACATGGGTAAGATGGGTATAGAGGGTTATGGGCCAAGTGCGGGCAACTGGGACTAGCTTAATGGTAAAAAACTGGGCGGCATGGACTGGTTGGGCCGAAGGGCCTGTTTCCATGCTGTAAACTTCTATGATTCTATTTAACTGAACCCTCATCTGCTGAAGTCACATCAGTCGTCAACAACACAATTAACCCAAAACCGAACTATCAATTATGATATCCCATCAGTTTAATTGGCTAATCCCCAGACTGACCTTTGATTTCGTCGAGACGATCTTTCCGTACCAACCGCGAGTGACCAGACTAATCAGACGATAAGAAGAGGGGAAAAAGCAATGCACGGTCATTTTCCAGCTATACATTGTGGGCCCCTTCTTCCCACTCTCCCTGTTCATAATCAGTCTAATTCTGATTTCGCGGTTGGTCTGAACCGTCTTGAGAAATCCCGGGTTTTCGGCACCAAATGACAAATCCCAAATTTCTTTACCCGTCAGTCTGGCCTCCATAAAAGTCGAGATGGATTTGCAGGTAGAGCATTAGTTATTTTATTTGACTTGCAAGCCTGACTCAGTTCACAGCGGTACAAAACACATCTTGCTTCGTACACCTCTGGAATCAAGTGAGTCTGTAGGACAAAGGGATCTCTACTACTCACACAACTGGCATCAAGTTTCACATACACGATTCCCATAGGTCATCCTATACCCCTCCTGACCTATCCATACACTCTAATTGGCTCACTTCCAATCCCTTCCTCTGGCCCCTATTACCCAGCATCCTTTTCTCCTCCTTTGGTGGACAAACCTCCTCCTTGCTTTGCCATGCGGTCTGAAATCCTTTGTCTGTGAACTCACCAGAATGAGACTGGCCTAACTGTACATTACAGTAACTAATATCTCTAAAGTAACTATTTTATATCACATTCGTCACAAGATTTAAAAGTTACAAAGCAAGGCGAAAAATCAAAGAGCACTTCATCCCGCTCTATACCGAATACCCACTCTGTTTCAAGTTCCCAAGTTTAAAACTCACTCTTTCTGTGCCTAACTCCGGATGTGGCCTTGCACTGCTCGTGTGCAAAACTGTCAGAGGTAAGGAAGCAGAGAGCCCAGGGAAGATTTAGGGTGAAAGAATGTTACAGAGATTGGAAGGGATAAACAGATGGAAGTAATTGGAAACAAAGGATGAGGATTTTAAAATCCAAATGCTGTCAGACCAGGAACCAATATCGGTCAACCAGTTCAGGGTTGATGGGTGACTGACCATGGGTAGGTGTGAGTTAGGACACACAAAATTGTTTTGAATGAGCTCAAATTTATGAAGGGTGTGAGGTAAACTGTAACAGATGGACTGTTCACAGTGAGCTGAGATTAATTCATGTCCAAGAATGCAGCAGCCTCACAGGCAGGAGTTGTACTGCTGAATGATATTAATGAATAAAAGTTGTAAACCATTCAGAGGTAATTCTAGGTCAGGCCCCTGGAAGCATATAGCACAAATTGAGACCAATTGACCTATTGTGCATTTTGGCTGTGTGTGAGAGGAATCCAAAACTTATGCCAGTGCCTTCTGCTTTCACAATAGCCTCATCTTCTGCTTCGGATATTTATCCAATTTTCTCTAAAAAAGGTGCATTGATCTCTGCCTTAGCTGCTCCCATTAGTATATAACTCCATGCTTCAATAACCCTCAATGTAAAAAAAAATATTCCTAACTCTATTAGTGTTAATTTTCAGTTGATAACTCCTTGTCACTGACTCGAGGAAATCATATTTCCATGTTCAGTCCATTGAAACTCAAATCATTTTTATGATCTCAATGAACTCCTTTTTGTCTTCTCTGCTTCGGTGAAAATAATTCCTCTGTCTCGAGTCTCTTCTCAGAACTATGGATTCCCATTCCTAATATCATTCTCGTGAATCTTTGGCTTTAATACTCCTTTCCATAATTAAGTATTGAAAACCCCATACAATACTTGATGTGTCCCTAATCCATGTTTGGTATAAATTCATCATTAATTCTTTGCTAGTGCTCTCTATACCCATTTCTATAAAATCCAGTATTGTATTCTCTGTGTTTGTAAATTAATGGCTGGAATTTACCAGCAGTTGGGATTCTTTTTTCCCACCGACAGCGCACCTCCACCTGTCGGTTTCCCAGCAGCGTGGAGTGGCTTCATTGGGAAATCCCATTGACAAGCGGCGGGAGTAGAGAATCCCGCTGCCAGCGAACACGCAGCGCCAAGAAACATGTGGCTGGGCACCGGAGAATCCAGCTCAATATCTTAACTGCTCGACCATGTCACCCCTTTGTTTATGTCACCTGTCTTTGTAATTTCATACTTTAGTCCTTGGTATCTGTGGTAACTTGACCATAAAAAGGTTGTTGAAACACAGTATTAAAGTTGATAAATAAAGTTAATCTTTTAATATATAAAAATAACATTAAAATAACAGTAACAGAATAGAATTAAAACGAATGACAGTTAAATATGAATATACATAGGTAACAAGAACTAATTACGTCACAGCACTTACTGATGACACCGGCAGTGGATTTAAATAAGAAGATGCATAATAACACTCTATAACTCATCTCCCGTCTTAAATTTTAATCTCCTTTAAAGACAGAAAAACAGTGGAACTAGTTCCTTAATTATACGTCAGTCTTTCAGGAGTTTTGCGACTATGCTTTGATCTTCACAGTACCAGTGATGACTCCATCAACTCTGGTGATGCTTGACTTAGTTCAACTGAACAGGGGTAGGGGGGTTGAGTATCTGTGCAGGAGTGCCCTTTCCTGAAGTAGTCGCCACTGAAAGTCCTGGTAAAACAGGGACCTTTTTTCGAATTTCCACAGCCACATCTCTTCTATTATGTTAACTGGAACTTTTGCTGTCTCCGAGTCATGCCATAGATGAATATGATCTTGCTGCCTGCGAACAGTTCTTCCATTGTTCAATTTCACTACCAAAGATTCTGGACCACTTTGGTTAAGAATAACTCCAAGTAGCCAATTCTGGTTACTGCCAGGTTTACTGATATAAACACAATCATAGAATCATAATCATGTGTCTCCTGCTTTTCTTGCCGCTTTCGCACTTTTGCTTTGACATTTGGAAGTAGCAAATCCAGATGAGACTTCGGTCTTCTAGCCAATAATTAATCTGGTGAGAGCCACAGTGTTTGTGGTGTGATACGATATTGAATTAAGAACCTCGAGAGCTTGGTCCCTAAAATGTCACCTGCCATCCTCTTCAATCCTTCCTTCAATATCTGAACAGCTCACTCTGCCAAGCCACTTGAAGGTGGATGAAAAGGCATGGTGCGTACATGGTGTATTCCATTCCTTTGCATAAACTCGCCCGTAAATGTTGCACCATCATCAGAAACGAGAGAATCTGGAAACCCATGAGTTGCAAAGACTTTTTAAAATTAAATATTTTTATTGATGTGTACATTTTTACACTGTACAGGTGATGATTGAAACGGTTATTTACAATTTACATGTTGTTCCTTTTTGGCACCCTTCTTTCCCCCCTCCCCTTTTCTACAATTTTCTTTTGGGCCCTGTCTTAGGCCCTTTCCTCTGCCGTAGATGGTTTATTTGTCGCTCGTTTTGCTCTTATAGCTTTGTGGGGGAGGGCCCTATGGCCCCCACATCGGTCTCTGGGTAGCCTCCTGGATTTTCCTTGGGGGTCTCCCCATTCCCCCCCACCCCCGTTCCTGTCTGCTTTCTGTGGCCCTGGTGGTTCCCATGCGCCCCGCCCCCCCTCCCTTTCTATCTGTTGTTGACTTCAAACAGGTCCTGGATCAGGCTGATGAATGGCCCCCATGCTTTGTGGAAGCCCTCGTCTGACCCTCGGATGGTGTATTTGATCTTCTCCAGATGGAGAAATTCTGACAGGTCTGCCAGCCAGTCTGCAGTTGTGAGTGGTGCTGCTGATTGCCAGCCGAGCAGGATTCTCCGGCGGGCGATTAGGGAAGCAAAGTCATGGGCTTCGGCCCTCTTCCCCATATGTAGTTCTGACTGGTCCAATACCCCGAAGACTGTCACTCTCAGGCATGGCTCCACCCTCACCCCCTGTCGACAAGCCTGGGGCAAGCCCAGAAAAAGTGGGCGTGGTTGACTGGGCCTCCTTGGCACCGTTCACATTTGTCTTCCATCTCTGGGAAGAACCTGCTCATTCGGGTTCTTGTCAGGTGTATTCTGTACGCCACTTTAAACTGCATGAGCCTTGCGCAGAAGGAGGTGGAGTTTGCCCTACTTAGTGCTTCGCTTCAGAGTCCCTATTCTACTTCTGTCCCTAGTTCTTCCTCCCACTTCTGCTTCGCTCCGTCCTGTGGTGATCTTGCCCTTTCTAAAAGTCGTCCGTCTATGTCCCCGCAGTTCCTTTTTTCCATACTGTCTGTGTCCAACATTGTGCCTCTCGGAGCTCTTGGGTACCTCGTCATCTCCTTGCGGAGAAGGTTTTTGACTTGTAAATGTTGGGGTTCCTGTCCGTTCAGCAGTTCCAGTCTCTCCGTCAGCTCTTCTAAGTTCATGAGTCTGTCCCCCATGTAAAAATCCCTGATCGTTAGCGTCCCCCTGTTCAGTCTCCACCTCTAAAGTTGGCATCTGCATGGCTGGTGGGAACCTGTGGTTGCTGCAGATGGGGGCCATGGTGGACACCTCGGTTAAACCGAAGTGTTGTCCCATTTGGTTCCAGGTTCTTAGTGTTGCTACTACTACTGGGCTGGATGTGGTGTCAGTGGGATGGGAGCACTGTCGTGGCGAGGGCTCGGATGATCGTTCCCGTGCAGGAGGAGGACTCCATCCTCATCCATTCCATGTTTGGTTCCCATACCCATCACCTCACCCTCTCGGCTGTGGCTACTCAGTGAAAGTATTGCAAGTTCGTGAGGGCCAGGCCACCCATGCTTCTTCTCCTCTGCAGTGTTTTCTTAGGGATTCTTGTATTCCCCCCCCCCGCCACTTGTGGATCCGTGTCCAATTGTGGGCTATCTGGATCCCAGGTAACGGAATTTGTTTTGGGATATTTTAAATGGGAGACTCTCCAGCTCCGTCCATCCCACATTCGCGTTCACAGGGAAAACCTCACTTTTGCCCAGTTTGAAGTTGTAGCCTGAGAAGGCCCCAAACTCTTCCAGGAGCTTCATGATTTCTTCTATACCGTTCTGCGGGTCCGAGATGTAGAGGAGCAGATCATCCCCATAGAGTGAAACTCTGTGCTCTCTGCCTCCTCTTTGGATACCCTTCCAGCAGCTCGCAGGGCGATCACCAGGGGTTTAATTGCCAGTGCGAACAGGAGCGGGGATAGCGGCCATCTCCGCCTGGTGCCTCTATGCAACTGGGAGTATTCAAGCTGGTGGTGTTATTCCGAATGTTCGTCTTGGGGGCGTTGTACATGAGTTCCACCCACAAGGTGAACCCCGTCCGTAGCCCAAACCGCTCCAGTACCTCAATGTTGTACTTCCATTCGACTCTGTTGAAGGCCTTTTCTGCATCCAGGCAGACAATCACCTCTATCACATTCAGCAGCTGCCTGATGTTAGCAGTTATCTGTCTACCTTTGACAAAGCCTGTTTGGTCCTCTGCGACCAACTCTGGTATGCAATTCTCCAGACTCTTGGCCAGAACATTCGCGAGTATTTTCGCATCTACATTGAGCAGCGTAATGCATCTATATGATCCGCATTTCGTCGGGTCTTTGTCTTTTTTGGGTATAAGCGATATAGTGGCCTGAATTAGCATTGGAGGCAGAGTGACCTCGCTAGCGAATCTGCTAACATCTCCTGTAGGTGCGGGGCAAGAGCCGGTGCAAATGTTTTGTAGAAGTCCGCCGGGAACCCGTCCGGTCCCGCTGCCTTCCCTGCCTGCATGGAGTTGATACTCCCCATGACCTCTCCCAGTCCTATTAGTGCTCCCAGCTCCCTCCATCTATTGTCCCCCATGACTGGCATGTCCAGTCCATTGATTAACCGTTTCATCCCCGAGTCCTGTCGGGAGACTCGGAGGTGTATAGTCCCCGGTAGAAGGCCTCAAATACTTTGTTGACCTTTTTAGGTTCGGCTACCAGTCTGCCTCTGCTTTCCTTTACCTGGGCTATTTCCCTCATGGCTGCCTGCTTTCTCAGCTGATGAGCGAACAGGCGGCTAACCTTCTCTCCATGTTAATAAAAGGCCCCCATGTCTGGCGGAGCTAGTGCACTACCTTCCTGGTGGATAGCAGGTTAAAGTCCATTTGTAGCTTCTTCCTGTCCGCCAGAAGCTCTATGGTCGGGGCCTCAGAGTATCTTCTGTCGTCCAAGATGGAGTCGATCAGCTGCTGCCCTCTCTTCCGTTTCTTTATGAGCCTTGTAGGTTATAATCTCCGCCTTCAGTGCCTCCCAGAGCGTGGAAGGCGAGAGTTCCCCATTCTGGTTGTTAGTAATGTACTCCCCTATGGCCTATGATGTTTTCTAGCAGAAGACCTTGTCGGCCAAGAGGTCCATGTCCACCTCCATGTGGGGAGTTGGCATGGCCCGCCTCCAACCTCCCATCCACGTAATGTGGAGCGTGTTCGGAGATAACTATCGCAGAGTATTTCACTCTGATTATTTCTGGAAGCACCGATTTCCCCACTTCCCCACTGCAAAGAAGTCAGTACGGGTATATACCTTGTGTACTAGTGAGAAGAACGAGAATTCCTTCTCACCTGGTTGCAGGAACCGCACTGGGTCCACTGCCCCCATCTGTTCCATTAACCATGCCTGTCTTTTTTCCTGTTCTGGGATTTGATCAGTCTGTCAGTGGAACCCCACCCCCCGCCGCCGCCAGACATTCCCTCCCCGCTGGGAGGTGCGCCATGGCCCCCTTTGCTTTCATACTACCTAGCACTGTCTTTCCCTACTGGAGTGGTGGCCACCCTCCCTGGGCTGACCTTACCCCTTCCCTATGCCTGATCAATAGCTGTTCCTCTGTCTCCTCTTCACCCTCTCCTGCGCTCAGCTGCCCTTGCCCTTTCCTGTGATTGGTGCTCTTGCTCAAAGCGAGGCAGTACTGTCCCACACAAACATTATTCATGTTCATTACTTTTTAATCTACTTCCTCTCTCTGCATCTTCCCCCAATGCTGCCTTGTCTGCTCTTTGTTCAGGCCATTTGTCCGCATAAACTCATCTGCCTCTGCCAGGGTGTTACAATAAAGTTCCTCGGCTTGGAATGTCACCCAGAGCCTGGCTGGGAATAGCATCCCAAATTCTATTCCGTTTTTGTACAGGGCTGATTTTGCTTGGTTGAGCTTGGCCCTGCACATTACCAGGTCTGCCCCAATGTCTTGGTACACACATATTCTGTGTCCTTCCCAACTGATCGCGAGGTTTGCTAGTGTCACACGGGAGGGTTTAAACTAGTATGGCAGGGGGGTGGGCACGGGAGCAATAGGTCAGAAGGTGAGAGCATTGAGGGAGAACTAGGGAATAGGGACAGTGTGGCTCTGAGGCAGCGCAGACTGGGAGAAGTTGCTGAACACAGCGGGTCTGGTGGCCTGAAGTGCATATGTTTTAATGCAAGGAGCATTACGGGTAAGGCAGATGAACTTAGAGCTTGGATTACTACTTGGAACTATGATGTTGTTGCCATTACAGAGACCTGGTTGAGGGAAGGGCAGGATTGGCAGCTAAACGTTCCAGGATTTAGATGTTTCAGGCGGGATAGAGGGGGATGTAAAAGGGGAGGCGGAGTTGCGCTACTTGTTCAGGAGAGTATCACAGCTATACAGCGAGAGGACACCTCAGAGGGCAGTGAGGCTATATGGGTAGAGATCAGGAATAAGAAGGGTGCAGTCACAATGTTGGGGGTATACTACAGGCCTCCCAACAGCCAGCGGGAGATAGAGGAGCAGATAGGTAGACAGATTTTGGAAAAGAGTAAAAACAACAGGGTTGTGGTGATGGGAGACTTCAACTTCCCCAATATTGACTGGGACTCACTTAGTGCCAGGGGCTTAGACGGGGCAGAGTTTGTAAGGAGCATCCAGGAGGGCTTCTTAAAACAATATGTAAACAGTCCAACTAGGGAAGGGGCGGTACTGGACCTGGTATTGGGGAATGAGCCCGGCCAGGTGGTAGATGTTTCAGTAGGGGAGCATTTCGGTAACAGTGACCACAATTCAGTAAGTTTTAAAGTACTGGTGGACAAGGATAAGAGTGGTCCGAGGATGAATGTGCTAAATTGGGGGAAGGCTAATTATAACAATATTAGGCGGGAACTGAAGAACATAGATTGGGGGCGGATGTTTGAGGGCAAATCAACATCTGACATGTGGGAGGCTTTCAAGTGTCAGTTGAAAGGAATACAGGACAGGCATGTTCCTGTGAGGAAGAAAGATAAATACGGCAATTTTCGGGAACCTTGGATGACGAGTGATATTGTAGGCCTCGTCAAAAAGAAAAAGGAGGCATTTGTCAGGGCTAAAAGGCTGGGAACAGACGAAGCCTGTGTGGCATATAAGGAAAGTAGGAAGGAACTTAAGCAAGGAGTCAGGAGGGCTAGAAGGGGTCATGAAAAGGCATTGGCAAATAGGGTTAAGGAAAATCCCAAGGCTTTTTACACTTACATAAAAAGTAAGAGGGTAGCCAGGGAAAGGGTTGGCCCACTGAAGGATAGGCAAGGGAATCTATGTGTGGAGCCAGAGGAAATGGGCGAGGTACTAAATGAATACTTTGCATCAGTATTCACCAAAGAGAAGGAATTGGTAGATGTTGAGTCTGGAGAAGGGGGTGTAGATAGCCTGGGTCACATTGTGATCCAAAAAGACGAGGTGTTGGGTGTCTTAAAAAATATTAAGGTAGATAAGTCCCCAGGGCCGGATGGGATCTACCCCAGAATACTGAAGGAGGCTGGAGAGGAAATTGCTGAGGCCTTGACAGAAATCTTTGGATCCTCGCTGTCTTCAGGGGATGTCCCGGAGGACTGGAGAATAGCCAATGTTGTTCCTCTGTTTAAGAAGGGTGGCAGGGATAATCCCGGGAACTACAGGCCGGTGAGCCTTACTTCAGTGGTAGGGAAATTACTGGAGAGAATTCTTCGAGACAGGATCTACTCCCATTTGGAAGCAAATGGACGTATTAGTGAGAGGCAGCACGGTTTTGTGAAGGGGAGGTCGTGTCTCACTAACTTGATAGAGTTTTTCGAGGAGGTCACTAAGATGATTGATGCAGGTAGGGCAGTAGATGTTGTCTATATGGACTTCAGTAAGGCCTTTGACAAGGTCCCTCATGGTAGACTGGTACAAAAGGTGAAGTCACACGGGATCAGGGGTGAACTGGCAAGGTGGATACAGAACTGGCTAGGCCATAGAAGGCAGAGGGTAGCAATGGAGGGATGCTTTTCTAATTGGAGGGCTGTGACCAGTGGTGTTCCACAGGGATCAGTGCTGGGACCTTTGCTCTTTGTAGTATATATAAATGATTTGGAGGAAAATGTAACTGGTCTGATTAGTAAGTTTGCAGACGACACAAAGGTTGGTGGAATTGCGGATAGCGATGAGGACTGTCTGAGGATACAGCAGGATTTAGATTGTCTGGAGACTTGGGCGGAGAGATGGCAGATGGAGTTTAACCTGGACAAATGTGAGGTAATGCATTTTGGAAGGGCTAATGCAGGTAGGGAATATACAGTGAATGGTAGAACCCTCAAGAGTATTGAAAGTCAAAGAGATCTAGGAGTACAGGTCCACAGATCACTGAAAGGGGCTACACAGGTGGAGAAGGTAGTCAAGAAGGCATACGGCATGCTTGCCTTCATTGGCCGGGGCATTGAGTATAAGAATTGGCAAGTCATGTTGCAGCTGTATAGAACCTTAGTTAGGCCACACTTGGAGTATAGTGTTCAATTCTGGTCGCCACACTACCAGAAGGATGTGGAGGCTTTAGAGAGGGTGCAGAAGAGATTTACCAGAATGTTGCCTGGTATGGAGGGCATAAGCTATGAGGAGCGATTGAATAAACTCGGTTTGTTCTCACTGGAACGAAGGAGGTTGAGGGGCGACCTGATAGAGGTATACAAAATTATGAGGGGCATAGACAGAGTGGATAGTCAGAGGCTTTTCCCCAGGGTAGAGGGGTCAATTACTAGGGGGCATAGGTTTAAGGTGAGAGGGGCAAAGTTTAGAGTAGATGTACGAGGCAAGTTTTTTACGCAGAGGGTAGTGGGTGCCTGGAACTCACTACCGGAGGAGGTAGTGGAGGCAGGGACGATAGGGACATTTAAGGGGCATCTTGACAAATATATGAATAGGATGGGAATAGAAGGATACGGACCCAGGAAGTGTAGAAGATTGTAGTTTAGTCGGGCAGTATGGTCGGCACGGGCTTGGAGGGCCGAAGGGCCTGTTCCTGTGCTGTACATTTCTTTGTTCTTTGTTCTTTGTTCTTTGTCTGTCAACGCAGGACCCTCTCCCGATCCTGGTATCTGTGTAGTTTGGCGATTATCGCCTTGGCTGCTCCCCAGCCTTGGCATTCGGTTGGAGTGACCTGTGTGCCCTGTTGATCTCCAGCAGCTTGGAGAAGCTGTCCCTCCTGACTAAGTTGCCCAGCATCTGGGCCACATAGTCGGTCAGGTCCCTGCTCTCGATCCCTATTGGCAGGCCCACAATTGGGTGTTTTGGTGCCGAGTCCGGTTCTGATTCTCGACTTTCCCCTTCAGGCTCCCCTGGGTTACCACCAACCTTATTATTTTGGCTTCCAGAGCAACAATCCTGTGGCTCTGGTCAGTCGACGCCTTTTCATATTCCTGGATTGTCTTCCTCTGAGCTTCCAGTTTTTTCTCCATTCCATCGATCACCATCTGCATGGCGACCAGCGCCTTCGTAGCTGCCACCGTGACCACCACCTGGATCTCTACTTTGATTATCTCCCTCATTGCGGTCATTTCCTTTGCCAGGAATATCTTCAGTGGGGAGAAGGTGGGGTGTGGGGGGGGGGGGGGGGGGGGGGGGGCGTTGTCTGGGTTGTCGGTCCCCCTCTCTCCTCGGGGGTGGCCGGGGACCCCTTGCCTCGTGGGTCCGACGACTCGCTATTCCTGTCCTTTTCTTCTGTATAGAGGGTTATGGGCCAAGTGCGGGCAACTGTGACTAGCTTAATGGTAAAAACTGGGCGGCATGGACTGGTTGGGCCGAAGGGCCTGTTTCCATGCTGTAAACTTCTATGATTCTATTCTATGATTCTACCTTTTTTGCAACCTCTTGAGCTCCCATTCGCTGGAATACTGCACCTTTCCTCTTCCTTTCTTGGTTATGGGTAGAATGAGTCTGTATTTTCAGGCTAAATCCATCCGAAAGTGCCTATTTTGAATTCTGGAGGCGAGTTACCTGATATGCGACTGCTCAGGACATCCCCACCACCGGGGGCTTCTCTATGTTACTGGGAGCTGTAATGTTGCTCAAGATGTATACTTCTAACCACTTAAAATATACATCCACTATAACTAAAACCATGAAAGGATCTGCAATATCCTCATGAAGTCTCGACCAAAGATGATCAGGCCATTCCCAACAATGTAGTGGTGCCATCCTCTGGTTAGATTGACATGCAGACCAGGATTTCACTTTGTTCTCCAAATCCTGGTCATATTAGGCCACCATATATGTCTTGGCTAGACTCTTCATTCGAGAAGCACCTGGAAGCCTCATGAATTTCATCCATTACTTGTGGAACAATCACTCTCAACCCCCACAGTAGGCAGCTATCCTGAACACCACTCTTCTAGGGGCTGTTTAGCACAGGGCTAAATCGCTGGCTTTGAAAGCAGACCAAGGCAGACCAGCAGCACGGTTCAATTTCCGTATCAGCCTCCCTGAACAGGTGCCGGAATGTGGCGACTAGGGGCTTTTCGCAGTAACTTCATTTGAAGCCTACTTGTGACAATAAACGATTTTCATTTCATTTCTTTGCACCTCACCATCCTATATGATAGATGACCACCCTTGCATCAGAGATCTTTTAACTTGTGACAGAATAGGATCTTTGTCCGTCCACTGCTGAATTTGTTTGGCACTTACTGGAGATTGGGTAAGTCTCTCTAGTAGGAAAATTGCCTCAGGAGGGCACAGTACCCGGATTGGCAAATCCAGTAAAGGGAGATGACTTTAAAAAAAAAAAAATTTAGAGTACCCAATTCATTTTTTCCAATTAAGGGGCAATTTAGCGTGTTCAATCCACCTATTCTGTACATCTTTGGGTTGTGGGGGCGAAATCACGCAAACACGGGGAGAATGTGCAAACTCCACACGGACAGTGACCCAGAGCCGGGATCGAACCTGGGACCTCGGCGCCTTGATGCAGCAGTGCTAACCACTGTGCTGCCCCTGAAAGGGAGATGACTTGATGCATCCATGTTAGCATTGCCCTTCCTGACCCTGTAAACATTGCTGTACTGATACGCAGACATACATAAATAGAACATAGAACATACAGTGCAGAAGGAGGCCATTCGGCCCATCGAGTCTGCACTGACCCACTGAAGCTCTCACTTCCACCCTATCCCCATAACTCAATAACCCCTTCTAACCTTTTTTGGTCACTAAGGGCAATTTATCATGGCCAATCCACCTAACCTGCACGTCTTTGGACTGTGGGAGGAAATCGGAGCACCCGGAGGAAACCCACGCAGACACGGGGAGAACATGCAGACTCCGCACAGACAGTGACCCAGCACGGAATCGAACCTGGGACCCTGGTGCTGTGAAGCCACAGTGCTAATCACTTGTGCTACCGTACATAGATACATAAAAGACAGGAGCAGAAGGAGGCCTTTTGGCCCTTCGAGCCTGCCCGCCATTTATCACGATCATGGCTCATCATCCAACTCAATAGCCTAAGCCTGCTTTCTCCTCATAGCCTTTGATCCCATTCGCCCCAAGTGCTATATCGAGCCGCCTCTTGAATACATTCAATGTTTTAGCATCAACTACTTCCTGTGATAATGAATTCCACAATGCCCTTCCCTGCCCTTACATAATGCTGTACTGATATGCAGGCAATGTCCTTCCCTGCCCTGTACATGAAGCTGTACTGATACGCAGACAATGTTCTCCCCTGCCCTGTACACGATGCTGTACCGATACACAGACAATGTCCTTCCCTGCCCTGTACACAATGCTGTACTGATACGCAGACAATGTGCTTCCCTGCCCTGTACATGATGCTGTACTAATAAGCTGACAATGTCCTTCCCTGCCCTGTACACAATGCTGTACTGATACACTGATGATGTCCTTCCCGGTAGCACAGTAGCCCAGTAGTTAGCACTGTTGCTTCACAGCTACAGGGTCGCAGGTTCGATTCCCTGGGTCACTGTCTGTGGGGAGTTTGCGCCGTCTCCCCGTGTCTGCGTGGGTTTCCTCCGGCTGCTCTGGTTTCCTCCCACAGTCTAAAGATATGCAGGTTTGGTGGATTGCCCATTCTAAATTGCCCTTAGTGTCCAAAAAGGTTAGGTGGGGTTACTGGGTTATGGGGTAGGATGGAGGTGTGGGCATAAGTAGGGTGTTCTTTCCAAGGGCCAGTGCAGAGTCGATGGGCCAAATGGCCTCCTTCTGCACTGTAAATTCTATGATTCTATGATTCCCTGCCCTGTACATGATGCTGTACTGATATGCTGTCAATGACTTTCCCTGCCCTGTACCCAATGCTGTCCTGATAATGTAAGTGCCTAGCGCTGTATTCTTGCTGAAGCCAGGGAGGAATACATTTTAACTTGCTGAAAAGGCTCATCGTTGGTTTCTGGTCATACATATGGTGAACAAATGACCATAGAGGTACTGATGGAATATTTTTACCACAAAAACAATAGCTAGACCTTCTTTGTCAAGCTGTGAATATCCCTTTTCAGCCTTTGTCAGTGTTCTAGATGCAAAACCAATGGGTTTGTTGTTGGACCCGTCCTCCATTACATGAGAGGATGAGGCATCGCATGATAGAATAAGTTCCCAGTCCGGATCAAAATGCCATGGGGCGGCAGGGTGGCACAGTGGTTAGCACTGCTGTGTCATAGCGCCAGGGACCTGGTTTGATTCCGACTTTGGGTGACTCTCTGCGTAGAGTTTGCATGTTCCCCCTGTGTTTGCATGGGTTTTCTCTGGATGCTCCGGTTTCCCCCACAGTCCAAAGATGTGCAGGTTAGGTCGGGTTACGGAGATACAGGGGAAGTGGGCATCGGCTGAGTGCTTTTTTTAGAGGGTTAGTGAAGACTTGATGGGCTGATTGGCCTCATTCCACACTCGGGATTCTATCGATTTGTCGGTTGCAGCAGCACTTTCACATCTTTGAAAGCTTTCTGTGCAAACTCCCTGTTCCATTTTGTTAATTTGTGCAGAAGAATCACCTACAGGTGGATCACCTACAGGTCTGACAAAAACTTTTAACAATAGTTTATCAAACCGGCAAACGACCTGAGCTCAGCCGCATTTCTGGAGCTTTCTATTTAAAATAAAATGTTTTTATTAAAGTTTTGCAAAATTTTTCATAATAAACAATAGTAATAATACTAACACAACAAAACATTAACATAGTGCAGAAAGAGAATATACAATAGCAATTAACTAGACGTTGCCCCACACGCCTCAGTCTTCCCACACCATCCCGACGGAACATTCACCCACTCCCCTATGGATTGCTGCTGCTGCTGACATCTTCATTTCAACTTTCCCTTCCACAGGAGATGAACTTTGTGTAGTGATTCTGTGGCCTAGCAACTCCACGCTGAATGCCTGAAAAATGCCCTTGCAACTCTTCAGATGCAGTCCTGCCTCTGAAAACCTCTTTTAAAACTTAATCCAGGTTGCTGAGGTGCTCCTCCTCAGTCTTACCCCAAATTAAAATGTCAACTAAGTATACTGCAACTTGAGGAGTGTCTTGTAACAGGTTTCCTATTGTCCTTTAGAAGTTCGCTGGACTGGAGGATACACCAAAAACCAAACGATTATACTTGAACATCCCTTAATGCGTGTGGATGGTCATGTTCCACTTCAAGTCCTCCTCTAGCAAGAGTTGTTGATAGGCTCATGTTCAGTTTTGAAAACGTTTTGCTTTGGGGCAGCAGTGGTTAGCTCCACTGCCTCAAGGCGCCGAGATCCAGGTTTGATCCCGGCCCCGGGTCACTATCCGTGTGGAGTTTGCACATTCTCCCTGTGTCTGCGTGGGCCTCAACCGCACAACCAAAAGATGTGCAGGGTAGGTGAATTGGCCACGCTAAATTGTACCTTAATTGGGAAAAAAAAGAATTGGGCACTTTAAATTTATTTTTTTTAAAGTCTTGCTTCCTGCAAGGGTTGAAAATATCTTCAACATATCAGGCTTTCATTTTTGTTGTGCCTCCCCTCTTCATTTTGCTCCCCCCCCTCCCCCCCCATTCTTTAGCATAAAACCATCACATTTCTACCTTCTTTCAATTTCAAAGAAGTCATATTTGAGTTGAAAAGTTAACTGTGTTTCTCTCTTCACAGATGCTGCTAGACTTGTTGAGATTTTTCAGCACTTATTCACAGTAATTTGCTTTTATTTTCGCCGCCTTAATAGGTTTTGTAGCATATAGTGGTTTGTCTACTTTGATTCCCAAAGTTCTTCATTCTTCTGTCATTCCTAATTTCTCAGCAGTTATAAAATATGCTGATTTATTTTTCTTGCGTTCAAAGCCAGTAGTCTATCAATTGAACTCTGACAATTTCCCCCAGTTACTTAACCTATGTCCGTTTGCAAATTCCTACACTATTATTGCCATCTGCAAACATGGAAGTACAATTCTCTGCTCTTTCAATCGAGTCAGTGTTAAATATGGTGAAAAGTTGAGGGCCCAGAACACTTCCCTGGGGATCACCACATGTCACGCCCTAAGAGTGTCTGCCCTTTATACCAACTCTGTTTTCTACCTTCCAACCAGTTGCCAATCGTCAAAAGCCTACCACCAAATCTGTGCATATTTGTGCCAATAACCTTTTGTGTGGAATTTTACCAAATTCAAATGGATAACAGCCATCGAATGTTACTGTAATATCCCGCATGGAACCTACAGGGTGGGAATGTTTGTCTTCCCCATGCTCCTTGCGGAGTACGAGCGGGGCGGGGTATCTCAATTAAACAATGTATGAAAGATCGGCCAGTAAGGCAGTGACCAGAGGAACCCAGTATGGATCCACTGGTAATGTTTATATCGCTCGTGTAAATAAAACTTTGTTTCTTATCTTATTCGGTGTGGTCTCCCCTTGTACTTATTAAAGTTACCTTATTACTGAGCTTTTCAAAACAAAATTCAATGAGATTGGTAAGACATGAATTAATCGTGACAAAATAGCGTTGGCCCTCTCTAATCAGATCATATTTTTTCACATTCTTAGTTGCTCTACCCAATGATTCTTGCTGTTTTCCACAACTGATAGTGACAGGCTTGTGGTTACTTTGTTTCTCTCTCCTACCCTTTTTAAATAGTGGAGTAGCATCAGCAAATTCCCCATCTAATGACACAATTGCTGAATCATATTGGACTTTAATGTTTTTTGGGAATGCTTCTGTTTGGAGCGTAGTATCCATTCTTATCAGTTTTTTAACTGGAAAATTGTGTCCAAAATGAACTTTTTGGTTCATTTTGGTTGCACTTCAAGTTTCTGCTAAAATTCACATGCTTGTTCCGTGTCATAAAATCTTCCAAGAACCTGTACAGTGTATTCAAGCTTCATTGTTTTTCCCTTTCTGTTTAAAAAGTATTCCTTGATGTATGTAAGGTTGTTAATCAGGTCCAGTTTTACTGATACAATGAAAATTGAGTTTATCCTGAAAAGTAAATCTTTTCAAAAAGTGTCTCATCCTCTTTGAGTAATTACATTAAAAATCACTGAAAATAATGTAAACTATACTGAGGCATTTCATGGTTTTGTGGTCCATACTGGTTAGTTTATTGAAATATTTTTAATTTAAGAAAGCATTTACAAATCTGTTCGTATCTATGAGCCTAAGGAAATGGCTGCAATTTGCAGAGTCTTCCCAAATTTCTCAATTTTGATTCGGGGCAATGGCCAAATTTGTGGGTGAGCCTGATTCAGTTGAATTGAATCTTTAACCAATGTAAAAGATTGTGGAAAACACCAATGTAAATGAATTTGGATGCAACTCACTTGAGTTTGGAATTCCTCAATGTTTAGCACTGTTTCAATGGATTCCACCCAGAGTGTTCTGATAAAACCAGTGCAAACAAACAGAACCTCAACCCCTTGGAGAATAATAATACACCTTTCTGGAAATGTTTTTATTAATGCACAATGAATGGTTGGGCAATGGAGGTTACTTGTTGAAGAAAATAATTGGCAAGTGAAATTAGGCTCGGTGAGTGCACATTTCCTGAGGGCTACGTCACGTCCTGATGAGTGTTCAAAATAACTTTGGTGGTACATCTGCACATTGCCAATGGTGAAGTGTGCTGGATGCTGTATTTGTAAAATGGTTAGCACGCCCACCTAAAGACTGCCAGTAGTATACAGAGCAGATCAATGATGGTGACAGTGTACAGCGCTGCTATTTTGGAACTCCAACTCGGCCGCAGCCGAGGGAAGCCTTTTAGTTTACTCCACATCTGCGAAGTAGTTCTAGGAGAGTAGTTCTAGGCACAATACTTTGGGGAGGAGGATATATTGACCTTGGAGGAAGTGTAGTATTTTACCAGAAAAATTCTTGGATTCCAAGGGTTAAACTCTGAGGGGTGGTTACACAAACATTGTATTGTGCCCTGTTTTTTTTTTTGCAGAGGGATCACTGCAATTGCCAGTGATTCAAATATCTATTTTGCTACAAAGGTTTTAGTCCTGGCAGTTAGGCTACAGTCAGATTTGGAGGTGACCAGTAGATAAATTATTCCACTGTTTACCACAACATGGAGCTGGAAACAGATTGTCCACTAATAAAGGAGGCTCAGCAATTCTCTAGCCTCGAATTGACCATTCACCATCCACTAATGTTGATATGTGATCTGTTCCCTATCAATGATGATTGGACAGGTCCAAACTAAGGAGGCATCTGTAGGTTTTGGACGAGCAGAAAAATGTGATCAGATAGAAATGCAACAGAAGCGGTGCCATGCAGACGAGCCGCCTGCCATGCCCTGTTAGGTGGTGATTTGAAGAAAAAAAGCAAGCCGATGGGGAAAATAGAAATATTTTCTGATCGATAGGGACTGGACTATGGGACGTAATCTAAAAATTAAAGCCAGGTTTTTTCTCTTCCCCCACACCATTGCCATCAATATTGCAACAGCTCAGTGATCCCACACTGAGCTGGATACCCCCTTGATGTTAAAGACAGTCACTGTTGCCTCACCTCTGGAATTCACCTCTTTTGTCCATATTTGAACCAAGGCTGTTATGAGGTCAGACCCAAATGGATCATTGTGAACAGGTCATTGTTGTGTATTGTTGCTTAATGGTATTGTCGGTGAAAGTTCCATCGCTTTGCTGAGGATTCAGACTGGGCTGATGATACAGTAATTGGCTGAATTGAATTAATCCTGCTTATTATGTATGGACAGTACATATCTGACCAATTTTCTACATTGTCGGGTAGATGTCAGTGTTGTAACTGTATTGGAAAAGCTTGCGTAGGGGCACATCCAGAAGCACATGTCCTCACCATGATATTGGGGCATTGTCTAGCCTTTGCTTCATCCAGTTCGCTAGACTTTGATATGAAGAGTGAACTAATTGACTGAACACTGGTTTTTGTGATGGTGGGGATCTCAGGAGAATGCTGATGTGGATGATCCACTCTATTTCTGGCTGAATTGTGATCTTGTCTTTTGACCCATGTTTATCCTTTTGATTTTCTTGAATGTTGTTCTATGCTTTGAACATGGAGTTAACTAAGACTCCTAAGTCTGCCTCATTCTATTCATGTTTTGCTGTTTCAACACCATTTTGTATTGTGTGTCTCTGTCCACCCTCTGTGTAATACTATACAACCGCTTGCTTTGAATGTAATCTGCTATTCTATCCCCATGCCTACTTTGCTGAACCATGTTTTTAATTTTCTGCTTCAGTTGGCTACTAAATTTTGCTCATTAATTTCTTGAATCTGCGTTATTGATGTAAATTAGAAATGCTGACCTTCGTCCTGAACCCTGCTGGTACCTTCTTTCTTCATTCGTTTATGGGATGTGGGAGTCGCAGGCAAGGCCAGCATTTGTTGCCCTCGTGTGAGAGACATTTTAAGAGTCAACCACATTGCTGTGGATCTGGAGTCACATATAGGCCAGACCAGGCAAGGACGGCAGATTTCCTTCCTTAAAGGGCATTCGTGAATCAGCTGTGTTTTTATGACAATCGACAGTGGTTTCATGGTCATCGTTAGACTTTTAATTCCAGATTTGTATTGAATTCAAATTTCATCATATGCCATGGTGGGATTCAAACCCCAATCCCTTGGTTACCCTGGGCCATTACCCTGGGTACCCTGAGTGTGGTGAACCACTGTTATTGTAGTTCCACTGTTGTTCCACTGTTACTTACAGCGATGTATATATTCTCTGTTACTGTTTGTTCCATTGTTACTCACTGTGTTATATATTGTTGTTCTTCCGTGGCTCCACCCCACTGGGTGTTGTATATAATTCACTGATCTGTAGCCCTGTCTCCAGTCTGGGTTCAGCAGCAGACAGGCACATCTTCAGAGTCTTAAAACCAATATTTCGTTTTCTATAACTTGCCTCGTGTGTAATTGATGGTGCATCAATTTAACACTCTAAGATAGTACGATGGATAAGTCACTCAAGCCTGAGCGATTGGACCTGGACCCAGAGGCAGCTGATGCCACCGCGATCTTCCAGCATTGGCTAAGCTGTTTCGAGGCCTACCTCAACTCTTCCACTGACGCCGTCTCAGGGAAGTACAAGCTTCGGGTCCTCAACGCCCGGGTGAGCCACCGAATATTTACCCTCATCAAAGACGCGGCCACGTACGACAAAGTGATTACACTCCTCAAAGGGCAGTACGTGAGGGCGGTAAAGGGGGTGTACGCCCAGCACCTCCTCGCCATGAGGTGTCAGCGCTCAGGAGAATCTTTGGCCGAGATCCTGCGTGACCTGCGGGTACTCGCCCGGAATTGTAGCTGCCAGGCAGTAACGGCAGTTCAACATACCGAGCTCCTGATCCGGGACGCCTATGTGGCCGGCGTTAGGTCTGACTACATCCGTCAGCGCCTGCTCGAAGGGGATACCCTCGACCTAAACAACACGGTGTGGCTCACAAACTCCCTGGAAGTGGCCTTCCAGAATATGGATACCTTCACGCCCGACCACGTGGCATCCTCGTGGGCATCCTGAGCGCAGCCATCACCCGATCCGGGGTTTCACAAGCCTGTGCCGTGCGGCAGCCCGCCAACTCCGGGGGACCGTCCTGCTACTTCTGCGGCAGGGTCAGCGCTCCAGACAACGCTGCCCAGCTCGGAACGCGACCTGCAGTGAGTGCGGTAAGAAGGGCCACTTTGCAAAAGTCTGCCAGGCACGGCCTAAAACGTCCAAATCCCGCCGCATGGTATCTTGCCTGTCGGGACCGCCCCCTTCTAACGCGTCATCCGCCTCGTGCGACCAGTGGAGTCTGCCATCTTGTTCGCCATCTCCGACGTGACCCGCCACGTGCGACTCGTGGGGGCCGCCATCCTGGCCGCCATCTTCGACGCCATCCACTACCACCGACCAGACCAGCCACCTTCCGCAGCTCGCCTCCGTCACCCTCGACCAGTCCCGGCCCCGTCATCTGAAGAATTCCATGATGACCGTCCGGATCAGCGGGCACGAGACGACCTGCTTATTCGACTCCGGGAGCACAGACAGCTTCGTCCATCCGGATACAGTAAGGCGCTGCTCCCTCTGAATTTTTCCTGCATCCCAGACAATCTCCCTGGCTTCCGGATCACACACTGTTGAGGTCCGGGGGTACTGTGTCGCAGCTCTTGCGATACGTGGCGTAGAGTACGTTAACTTTAAACTCTAGGGGCAGCACGGTAGCATTGTGGATAGCACAATTGCTTCACAGCTCCAGGGTCCCAGATTCGATTCCAGCTTGGGTCACTGTCTGTGCGGAGTCTGCACATCCTCCCCGTGTGTGCGTGGGTTTCCTCCGGGTGCTCCAGTTTCCTCCCACAGTCCAAAGATGTGCAGGTTAGGTGGATTGGCCATGCTAAAATTGCCCTTAATGTCCAAAATTGCCCGTACCCTTAATTGTTGGGTGGGGTTACTGGGTTATGGGGATAGGGTGGAGGTGTGGACCTTTGGGTAGGGTGCTCTTTCCAAGAGCCGGTGCAGACTCGATGGGCCGAATGGCCTCCTTCTGCACTATAAATTCTATGATCCATGTCCTCCCCTATCTCTGCGCTTCCCTTTTATTAGGCCTAGACTTCCAATGCCATTTCCGAAGCCTGACCTTAACGCTCGGTGGACCCCTGACCCCTCTCACCGTCTGTAGCCTCGCGACCCTTGAGGTCGCCCCACCCCCACACTTCGCTAACCTCACCCCGGATTGTAAGCCCGTCGCCACCAGGAGCAGACGATACAGTGCTCGGGACAAGGCCTTTATCAGGTCAGAGGTCCAGCGACTCCTGCGGTAAGCGATCATAGAGGCTAGTACCAGCCTCTGGAGAGCCCAAGTGATGATCGTCAAGACTGGGGAGAAGCTCGGATGGTTGTCGACGACAGTCAGACGATCAACCGGTACACGCAGCTCGATGCGTACCCCCTTCCCCGCATATCTGACATGGTCAACCAGATTGCGCAGTACCGAGTCTTCTCCACGGTAGACTTGAAGTCCGCGTACCATCAGTTCCCTATCCGCCCGGAAGACCGCCAATACACTGCCTTTGAGGCAGAGGGGGGCCTCTACCACTTCCTCAGGGTTCCCTTCAACGTCACCAATGGGGTCTCGGTCTTCCAACGGGAGATGGACCGAATGGTTGACCAGTACAGGCTGCGGGCCACATTCCCGTATCTGGATAATGTCACCATCTGCGGCCATGACCAGCAGGACCATGACACTAACCTCCAGCGTTTCCTTCACACCACCAAGCTCCTTAATCTTACGTATAATAAGGAGAAGTGCGTTTTCTGCACGACCTGCCTAGCCATCCTCGGCTACGTTGTGGAAAACGGAGTCCTAGGGCCTGATCCCGACCGCATGCGCCCCCTCCTGCAACTTCCCCTTCCCCACCGCCCCAAGGCCCTGAAGAGATGCCTGGGGTTCTTCTCGTACTATGCCCAGTGGTCCCCAACTATGCGGACAAGGCCCGCCACTCATCAAATCCACCCTTTTTCCCCTGTCGGCTGAGGCCCACCTAGCCTTTAACCCCATTAAGGCAGACATTGCCAAGGCCACGATGCACGCTGTGGACGAATCCATCCCATTCCAGGTGGAGAGCGATGCGTCTGATTTTGCCCTGGCTGCTACCCTCAATCAGGCAGGCAGACCCGTGGCCTTCTTTTCCCGTACCCTCCAGGAACTCTGAAATTCGGCAGTCCTCTGTCGAGAAAGAAGCCCAAGCCATTGTGGAAGCTGTGCGACATTGGAAGCATTACCTGGTCGGCAGGCGATTCACTCTCCTCACTGACCAACGGTCGGTTGCCTTCATGTTCAATAATACACAGCGTGGCAAGATCAAGAACGACAAAATTCTGAGGTGGAGGATCGAACTCTGAACCTACAATTATGACATCTTGTATCGTCCAGGGAAGCTCAATGAGCCTCCAGATGCCCATTCCCGCGGTACATGTGCCAGCGCACAAGTAGACCGACTTCGGGCCCTCCACAATGACCAGTCATCCGGGGGTCCCCCTTTTTTTCATTTTTTTCATTACTCGATAGAGTAAGACAACCTGCCTTACTCTATCGAGGAGGTCAGGACCATGACCAGGGACTGCCAGGTCTGCGCGGAGTGCAGACCGCACTTCTATCGGCCAGACAGAGCACACCTGGTGAAGGCTTCCCGCCCCTTTCAGCGCCTTAGCATCGATTTCAAAGGGCCCCTCCCCTCCACCGACCGTAACGTGTACTTCCTCAACATCGTTGATGAGTACTCACGTTTTTCGCCATCCCATGCCCTGACATGACCTCGGCTACTGTCCTCAAGGCCCTGCACAGCCTCTTCACCTTGTTCGATTTCTCCACCTACATCCACAGTGATCGGGGCTCCTCATTCATATGTGATGAGCTGCGTCAGTTCCTCATCAGCAAGGGCATCGCCTCAAGCAGGACTACCAGCTACAACCCCCGGGGAAACGGACAGGTGGTGAAGGAGAACGTGGCAGTCTGGAAGGCCGTCCTCCTGGCCCTACGGTCTCGAAGTCTCCTAGTCTCCCGCTGGCAGGAGGTCCTTCCCGATGCGCTCCACTCTATCCGGTCGCTTCTGTGTACTGCCACCAACGAGACCCCTCATGGACATATGTTTGTCTTCCCTAGGAAGTCCACCTCGGGGGGTCTCGCTCCCATCCTGGCTGACAGCCACAGGGCATGTCCTCCTCCGGAGGCACGTGAGGAACCACAAAACCGACCCCCTGGTCGAGGGGTTATGCTTCTCCACGCTAACCCACAATATGCCTACGTGGCACATCAGGACGGGCGGCAGGACACAGTCTCCCACCGGTACCTGGCACCCGCTGGTTCCCCACCCAACCCTCCACTGTCTACCTCTCTGTCGACGCTTCTGGAAGAAGAAGAGGAGGACGACACGCTCCCGGGGTCGCAGGTCTCTACACCAGTGCCCATACCACAGCCGGGACTGAGGAGATCACAGCAGCCGGTTAAAGCTCCTGATAGACTTAATCTATAAGTTTGCTTCACCCCCGATGGACTTTTTTTTTAACAGGGGGTGAATGTGGTGAACCACTGTTATTGTAGTTTCACTGTTGTTCCACTGTTACTTACAGCGCTGTATATATTCTCTGTTACTGTTTGTTCCATTGTTACTCACTGTGTTATATATTGTTATTCTTCCGTGGCTCTGCCCCACTGGGTGTTGTATATAGTTGACTGATCTGCAGCCTTGTCTCCAGTCTGGGCTCAGCAACAGACAGGCTACATCTTAGAGTATTAAAACCATTACTTTGTTTTCTACAACTTGCCTCGTGTGTAATTGATGGTGCATCACTGAGCCAATAGCCTGTTACCCTAGGTACCCAGAGCTAATACTGTAGGTACCCTGGGCCATTACTCTGGGTCTCTGGATTACTAGTCCGCTGCGCCACAACCTCCCCTGTTGATTCATCTTCTGATGTTTCTACCCTTTCACTAATTTCTTATCCATTCGCAAGATTTACTGTAAGTCCCTGTTGCCTTTATGCATAACTAATAGCATTTGTGTAGAATATTGGCAGATGTATTTTAGAAATCTAGGTTATCATGTGGCTAGATTTTCAGCAGTCCATTTGCGATTGTCGCTTTCCCAAAGTAGTTGATGAATTTCTGCTTCTGAAGTTGTGTTGTTGTTTACAGATAAGAAAGTTTTCTTCTGATATTTGATTCCAATATTTTACACCGCATTGAAGTGATACCAATGGATACATTGTTTTAGATATGTCTATTTTATCACTTTTTTGACTGGGGGCCAGATTAATCTGTTTTCAGTGTACTGGTACATTCCTGGTGCGGACTGGTTCAGCTCAGTTGTTTGGACCGCCAGTTTGTGATGCAGAGCGAGACCAACAGTGCAGGTTCAATTCCCGTACCGGCTGAGTGATTTATGGAGGCTCCGCCTTCTCAACTTTGGTGACGAGGGGCTTTTCACAGTAACTTCATTGAAGCCTACTTGTGACAATAAGCCATTTTCATTTTCATTTTAATTTTTCATTTCACCTTGCCCCTTGCCTGAGGTGCGGTGATCTTCAGGTTAAATTACCACCAGTCAGCTCTCCCTCCCAAAGGAGAAAGCAGTCACCTGGGACTATGAAGACTTTACTTACTTGACATGCCTGATACCCAATGACTCCCTCATAATGCTTATAAATAAGTGGAAGATGTGGTGCAGTTGTAATGTCACTGGCCTAGTAATTCAGCAACTGAAGCTCATGGTTCAGATCTCACCATGGCCCAGCTGGAGCCAGCTGAAAGTGAAGCTAGCTCCGTCATGGTGACCGTGAAGCTTTCATTGATGCTCATAAAATTCCCATCTGATTTGGCAATGTCCTTTTAGGAAGGAAATCAGTTATCATTACTCGTCTGGCCTACATGTGACTCCAGACCCACAGCAAAATGACTGATTCTTAAACTCCCCTCTGAAAGTCACTCAGTTCAAGGGCAATTGGGGATCAGCAGCAAATGCTGGCTTGCTAGTCACACCCACATCCAATGAATCAAAAAAGAACTGTTTGTGACAGTTACAAAAATACAAACTTGCTTCTCCATTACAGACAGACAATCAGGAGAATTTATAATGGTGAAGACCGGAATGACAGAGGACCTCAATGATTATTTTGTGTCAATGAGGAAGATTCAAGAAATCACCCAAAATTAGAGATTTGAGGGACTGGGGAGAATGAGGAATTGAAGGAAATTAGTATTAGTAAGAAGGTTGTATTGGAGAAATCAGTGCAACTGAAGGTCAGTCCTCGGGACCTGATATTCTACATCCAGAATGTTGAAAGAGGTATCGATGGAGCTAGTGGATGCATTGGTGATTTTCTTCCAAAACTCTTATCGATTCTGAAATCGTTCCTGCAGATAGGAAGATGACAAATGTCAGCCCACTATTTAAGAAGGGAGGGAGAGAGAAAACTGGGAATTTCAGACCCGATTGCCTTACGTCCCTAGTAGGAAAAATGCTGAGTCTATTCTAAAGGATGTAATAAATGGACATTGGATAATAATGATCTGATTGGGCATAGTCGGCGTGGATTTATGAGTGGGAATCGTGTCTGATGAACCTGTTGGAATTTCTTACGATTTTATTAACAGAATTGATAAATGGGAGTCGATGGATGGATTTTCAGAAGGCTTTTGATAAAGTCCCCCACAGGAGGTTGGTCATCAAAATGAAAGCACCTGGGATAGGAGGTAATACAGCGGCATGGCAGACGGACTAGTGGCGTGCTGCAGGGATCAGTTCTTGGGTCCCAGCTGGTCACAATGTATATCAATGATTTAGATATGGAGACCAAATGTAATATTTTCAAATTTGTGAGGACACAAAGCTCCATGGGAATGTGTGTTATGTGAAAGATGCAACGCAGCTTCAAGCAGATTTGGACAGACTTATTGAACAAAGAACAAAGAACAAAGAAATGTACAGCACAGGAACAGGCCCTTCGGCCCTCCAAGCCCGTGCCGACCATGCTGCCCGACGAAACTACAATCTTCTACACTTCCTGGGTCCGTATCCCTCTATTCCCATCCTATTCATGTATTTGTCAAGATGCCCCTTAAATGTCACTATTGTCCCTGCTTCCACCACCTCCTCCGGTAGCGAGTTCCAGGCACCCACTACCCTCTGCGTAAAAAACTTGCCTCGTACATCTACTCTAAACCTTGCCCCTCTCACCTTAAACCTATGCCCCCTAGTAATTGACCCCTCTACCCTGGGGAAAAGCCTCTGACTATCCACTCTGTCTATGCCCCTCATAATTTTGTATACCTCTATCAGGTCTCCCCTCAACCTCCTTCGTTCCAGTGAGAACAAACCGAGTTTATTCAACCGCTCCTCATAGCTAATGCCCTCCATACCAGGCAACCTTCTGGTAAATCTCTTCTGCACCCTCTCTAAAGCCTCCACATCCTTCTGGTAGTGTGGCGACCAGAATTGAACACTATACTCCAAGTGTGGCCTAACTAAGGTTCTATACAGCTGCAACATGACTTGCCAATTCTTATACTCAATGCCCCGGCCAATGAAGGCAAGCATGCCGTATGCCTTCTTGACTACCTTCTCCACCTGTGTTGCCCCTTTCAATGACCTGTGGACCTGTACTCCTAGATCTCTTTGACTTTCAATACTCTTGAGGGTTCTACCATTCACTGTATATTCCCTACCTGCATTAGACCTTCCAAAATGCATTACCTCACATTTGTCCGGATTAAACTCCATCTGCCATCTCTCCGCCCAAGTCTCCAAACAATCTAAATCCTGCTGTATCCTCCGACAGTCCTCATCGCTATCCGCAATTCCACCAACCTTTGTGTCGTCTGCAAACTTACTAATCAGACCAGTTACATTTTCCTCCAAATCATTTATATATACTACAAAGAGCAAAGGTCCCAGCACTGATCCCTGTGGAACACCACTGGTCACAGCCCTCCAATTAGAAAAGCATCCCTCCATTGTTACTCTCTGCCTCCTATGGCCTAGCCAGTTCTGTATCCACCTTGCCAGCTCACCCCTGTTGAGTGGGCAAGAACATGGCAGATGGAATATAATCTGGAAAAATATGAGGTTATTGACCTTAGTAGAAGGAACAGATTTGCAGAGTATTTTTTAAATGGTGAGAGAAAGTGTAGGTTTGTAAAGGGACCTGGCGGTCCTTGTCAATAAGTCACTGAAAGCTAACATGCCAGTGCAGCCAACAGTTGGGAATGCGAATGGTGCGTTAGCCTTTTTCGCAAGAAGATTTGAGTACAGGAGTGTTATTGTCACAGAGGGAAAGCTTCAGCAGATTTGTTCCCAGGATGACAGGACAGCCTATGAAGAGAGTTTGGGAAAAAATGTCCTGTATTTTCAAGAGTATCGAAGAATAACAGGAGATCTCACTGAAACCTACAAAAGGTGTAGACAGTTTTGATGGAGGTAGGATGTTCTAGCTGGTTATAGAGTCTGGAACCAGGGGTCACAATTTCAGAAGAAAGGGGAAAGCAACCTAGGGCTGAGATGGGAATTTATTTCCTCAGAGGGTTGCTAATCTTTTGAAACTCTTTACCTCAGAGGGCTATGGAAGCTCAATCATTAAGTATGTTTAAAGCAGCGATTGATAGATTATGATATAAAGGGATATGGGGATAGTGTGGGGGGAAATTGGCATCGAAATGGCTGACTAGCCATGATCATATTGAATGGTAGGGTAGGCTTGACAGGCTGAATGGCTTGCTCCTTTGTTCATTTGGTACATGAGCTCATCTGGAGGTCACCTTAGTAAGATACATTTACAGGGATACCTGCCATCCTAACAGCCCAGAGATTATTTTCGCCTTGCACCTTGGCAGCTGTCTTTCTTCTTCTGCAGCATTTCTGCTGCTTTCTTTGCTAATTTAAGTGATTCTTAAAAAATTATCTTCCTTAACATGCAAAGATCAAAACACCACAGTGTCTTGCTAATGGCCACATATTGTTCAATATTCCTACAAACAACACTAACTACATTTCAAAACTACCACATTGGTTGTGAAGCACCCCAAATTCTTGAAAGGTGTTATGTAAATGGAAATCTTTGTTTTACTTTAAGTATTTAGAATTTGCAGAACAAGTCTATATCTCATGTTTCTAATACTGCTCGACTGGGATTCTGAACAGCAAATTATTATGAGCTAGAATCTACTCTCAATGCATTTTAAGATTATCCATGTCTGACTGCTATTCTTGGGGGGGGTGGGGAGAATTGTCACAAAGTCATCGGTGCGAGGCTATGGAAGTATTGCTTTTTATTTGCAGCTGTGAATGTTGTATAGGTTACTTTTGGCATAATGTTTAATTTCCTTCCACATGTCTTAGTATTTATCCCAATGAACTCTTTCACCTTGCATTTGACCTTGTTTCCTCTTCATTTCACTTCCATTTTGTTGATCTATTTGGATTCGTGCTGGTTTGATTTCACCTTGTGATTTTGAGGTATATCTTTTGCCAATTCTCAGCATTATTCCACTGTTGTTCACCTCTTTTCAGAATAGTTATCATGAAGTTAACTTGATATTCTCAAAAAATAAGATCTTCAGCGTAGCTGGCCTTGAAAATTACTGCGGTTATAACCAGCACGGCAGCACGGTAGCCTTGTGGATAGCACAATTGCTTCACAGCTCCAGGGTCCCAGGTTCGATTCCGGCTTGGGTCACTGTCTGTGCGGAGTCTGCACATCCTCCCCGTGTGTGCGTGGGTTTCCTCCGGGTGCTCCGGTTTCCTCCCACAGTCCAAAGATGTGCAGGTTAGGTGGATTGGCCATGATAAATTGCCCTTAGTGTCCAAAATTGCCCTTAGTGTTGGGTGGGGTTACTGGGTTATGGGGATAGGGTGGCGGTGTTGACCTTGGGTAGGGTGCTCTTTCCAAGAGCCGGTGCAGACTCGATGGGCCGAATGGCCTCCTTCTGCACTGTAAATTCTATGATATCTATGATAATCCTCCTGTCCTCAAGTCTTCTCCAGATTCCATGCCCATCCTTCGACAAATACAAAAGTAAAATCCTGCAAATGCTGGAAATCTGAAATGAGAACAGAAAATGCTGTCCTTTTGACTACAAACCATATCTTTCCTCACTTGATTCCTCACCCCCACTATTTTGTTTAAAGCCCTCTCTACTGTCCTAGTTATGCGACTCAGCCAGAACACTGGACCCAGCACAGTTCAGGTGAGACCATTCCAATGGTACAGCTTCCACTTTTCCCAGAATTGGTGCCATTGCCCATGAATCAAAACCTATTTCTCCCACACCAATCTTTGAGCCACACATTCAACTCCCTAATCTCATATGTGCAACAACAATTTGCGCATGCTCACAATCCAGAGTCCTTTGAGGTTCTGTTTTTTAATTTGGCCTCTGGTTGCTCATGCTCCATATCCTGGTTCTATCCGTGTCATTGATATTTCGGCGGACCACGGCAACTGGATTCTCTTCCCTCAAACTGTAAGTTAATTTCCAGTCCTGAGCAGATGTCCCCGAATCCTGCCCAGTGCAGGTAATACAGCCATCTGGGCTCTCGCTCTCGGCTGCAGAGAATTATACTGTCTCCTGATAATACTATCCACTGCTCCTGCATACTACTCCAACATTTCTATTTACTATCCCTCAAGAATGACTACTTGTACCATGGTGTCATGATCATTTTGTTCATCCACCCTGCAGCTCACGCTGGTCATCCACTGAGCTAAAACCTCAAACCTGACAGCTGCTCACTCCCTGAAGTCTCACCACTTTTTATGGCTCTGTTTTATTGATGAGGAATGAGGAAAGACTTGCATCTATTCACTTTGCTGTTGCAGGGTGGCACAGTTGTTAGCACTGCTGCCTCACAGCACCGGGGACCTGGGTTCAATTCTGACCTCGAGTGACTATCTGTGTAGAGTTTGCACTGTCTCCCCGTGTCTGCGTGGGTTTCCTCCGGGTGCTCTGGCTTCCTCCTACAGTCCAAAGATGTGCAGGTTAGGTAAATTGGCCATGATCAATGGACAAGTTATGGGGATAGGGCGGTAGAGTGCTCTTTCGGAGGGTCAGTGCAGACTCGATGGGCTGACTGGCCTCCTGCAACACAATTGTACTCTGTGAATAAGACAGGGATCTAGAACTGGAAAACCATGGATTCGGTCGTGGAATATTTCATGCAGTACATTGCTGTTTAATTTCCTCTGCCTGCTAATTAGCAGTTGATAAGTTCCTGATCAGAATTCTGAATAAAAAGGAAAACAAATTAATTTTGAAATCTTGTCTTTAACTTGTAATTTGTATGCCCCTATTTGAATTATAAAATAATTGTTATTTTCTATCTGTAGCCAAGTGTATCTTTAATAACATAGGGTGCATTTTCTTCTCCAAAGGACACTGTTTCAGGGAGCACTCTGCCCAATTGAAAACAGAAAAGGTCAGCTTAAAGGAATGGGGTGAGGTAAGATGAAAAGTTCCTAAGGAAGTCGTTTGTCATTAACTGTGAAGATTTAGATGGTTTTGTTTGAATATATTAGACTGATTTCACAATCTCCTTACATCTGTTCCCTTCAGTTCATCATTGTAGCTTTATTTTGCTTTAAGTTTGGGTCAAATAAATTGTCTCAACAAAAAGACAGCTCATCAAAATTGAAATCGAAACCAGATAATGACTTGTACTTTCGGATTAAGTGACTATTTTTCTGCACAACATTTTGCTACTGATTGGAATGCTGATGGCTAAAGCTAGCACATTTGAAATCATTTTCTTTTACTCAAAAGATGAATGAAACGTTGAATGCTGGTATGTGTTTTTGGCCCATTTCTAATTATGTTATCTGTCCTGTTTCTCTGGTGTGAGTGGTTTACTCCTGTGTTTCTTTCTGTCTCTTGCAGATGCTGTAATTGCTAAAGCTATCATGTGTAAGGGGGTACCAGTACATTTCAGTCTTTTTTAAATTTACAGTACCCAATTCATTTCTTTTGCCAATTAAGGGGCAATTTAGTGTGGCCAATCTACCTATGCTGCACATATTTGGGTTGTGGGGGTGAGATCTCCGCAGACACGGGGAGAATGTACAATCTCCACATGGACAGTGACCTGGGTTCGAACCCAAGCCTCTGTGCCATGAGGCAACCGTGCTAACCACTGCCCCATCGTGCCGCCCCCCATTTCAATCTTCTATAATAAAACCAAATTGCTGGATGCACGAGGTCAGCAGCATTTCTGGAGAGAGGAACAAAGCTAATGTTTCAAGTCAATGGTCTTTCATTAGAACTTGCAGAAGTTAAGGATTTAACAGTTTATGAGCAAATACATAGGTGGGGGTGGGAGAGGGGGGCCGATGAGAAGGTCTATGGCCGTGCAGAGGGCATGAGGTATTAAGAAAAGGAATGAAAATGCAAGAGAAAGCAGGACTGGTAATGGGATAATAAAATATGGATGCAGCAGAGATTTAAATGGCACTAGAACCACAGGCATTGTCTGAGAAAACGGGTGTCTGTGGTTATGATCTGAAATTGAACTCAATGAGGGTGGTTGGCTGTGAAGTGCCCCAGTGAATGATGAGGTGCTGTTTCTCAAGCTCGTGTTGAGCTTCATTGTAACAGTATAGAATGCCGAGGATAGAGAGACCGGAATGTGATTAAGAATTCAAGTGGCAATTAACTGGAACTTCAGAATCATGTTTGCAAACTGAATGGAGATGGGGCAAAGCAGCCACCCAGTTTGTGTTTGGTCCTGCAGTGCCGATGAGATTGTGAGCAGCAAATAACAGTAAACCAAATTGAAACACATATGTGAGTCGCTGTTCTACCTCGGAGGTTTTGGCACCCTGGGGAGGTGAAAGGGCTGGTGTTGCAGCCCTTTGCCGGATCACAAGCATCATGCCGGATGCTTGGGGGGGTATGATTCCTTGAATACAGAGGCTGATAAAGTGGAAGATGAGGAGAAGGGGAGCTCTATTGTGGCTCTTGGGGGAGTGTGAGTGTGGGATGAGTGGAGTGTGGGATAAGTGGGATGGAGACAATCAAGAGACTGACTTATCAAATGGAGAGGAATCCTTGGTTCAAGAAAAATGGGGAATGACCAAGGCAGTAAGGTGGATTGTCAAACACATGTGACTGAGATGGCAAAACTGGGAGAATGGATAAATTCTTAAGAAAGTGGGATGGGAGTCGGTAGCTGTGAGAATCAATGTGAGCACAGTCTATTTTGATGGACAGCCGATCCCCAGATTACAAAAGGCTGGCATCACTGTCTGTCTTATGTGCAGGCTCTGATTGCTTTTCCCTATGTACTTTAGCTTTACTCTGATTCATGTATCTTTTTTTCATTTCAATCTTCAGTCTGTGTTATGATTCATTCCTGTTCTGTGATATCTAGCAACTATGTAATAAAGATAAGAGAACACATTAAGTTGGAAAAAGCGTCTCTGTAAAATTCCTTGTTTAGGTTATTTTATAGATAAATTGATATTTTTTTCTTTCTAGTCATTCAATACATTCCAAGCCATAAGTCTGTTAGTTAACCTCAAATATGCAAAATGCGCATGTAACTCGAGTTACTGGAATGGTGACCAGTAGTTTTTATGGTACACTGGTCATCCATGATCCAGTGGTAATATTATCTTGATCATTTAAACATTAACATGCATTTTTCATAGAATCATACAATCATGAGGCCATTTAGCCCATTAAGTCTGCACCCGCCCTTGGAAAGAGCACCCTACTTAAGCCGACACCTCCACCCTATCCCCGTAACCCAGTAACCCCACCTAACCTTTTTGGACACAAAGGGGCAATTTAGCATGGCCAATCCACCTAACCTGCATATCTTTGGACTGGGGCTGGTTTAGCACATGGCTAAATTACTGGCTTTGAAAGCAGACCAAGGCAGGCCAGCAGCACGGTTCAATTCCCGTACCAGCCTCCCCGAACAGGCGCCGGAATGTGGTGACTAGGGGATTTTCACAGTAACTTCATTTGAAGCCTACTTGTGACAATAATCGATTTTCATTTCATTTCATTGGGAGGAAACCGGGGCACCCGGAGGAAATCCACGCAGTCATGCGGAGAATGTTCAGACTCCGCACAGACAGTGACCCAAACGGGGAATCGAACCTTGGACCTTAGAGAACAAAGAACAAAGAAATGTACAGCACAGGAACAGGCCCTTCGGCCCTCCAAGCCCGTGCCGACCATGCTGCCCGACTAAACTACAATCTTCTACATTTCCTGGGTCCGTATCCCTCTATTCCCATCCTATTCATGTATTTGTCAAGATGCCCCTTAAATGTCACTATCGTCCCTGCTTCCACCACCTCCCCCGGTAGCGAGTTCCAGGCACCCACTACCCTCTGCGTAAAAAACTTGCCTCGTACATCTACTCTAAACCTTGCCCCTCTCACCTTAAACCTATGCCCCCTAGTAATTGACCCCTCTACTCTGGGGAAAAGCCTCTGACTATCCACTCTGTCTATGCCCCTCATAATTTTGTAGACCTCTATCAGGTCTCCCCTCAACCTCCTTCGTTCCAGTGAGAACAAACCGAGTTTATTCAACCGCTCCTCATAGCTAATGCCCTCCATACCAGGCAACCTTCTGGTAAATCTCTTCTGCACCCTCTCTAAAGCCTCCACATCCTTCTGGTAGTGTGGCGACCAGAATTGAACACTATACTCCAAGTGTGGCCTAACTAAGGTTCTATACAGCTGCAACATGACTTGCCAATTCTTATACTCAATGCCCCGGCCAATGAAGGCAAGCATGCCGTATGCCTTCTTGACTACCTTCTCCACCTGTGTTGCCCCTTTCAATGACCTGTGGACCTGTACTCCTAGATCTCTTTGACTTTCAATACTCTTGAGGGTTCTACCATTCACTGTATATTCCCTACCTGCATTAGACCTTCCAAAATGCATCACCTCACATTTGTCCGGATTAAACTCCATCTGCCATCTCTCCGCCCAAGTCTCCAAACTATCTAAATCCTGCTGTATCCTCTGACAGTCCTCATCGCTATCCACAATTCCACCAACCTTTGTGTCGTCTGCAAACTTACTAAGCAGACCAGTTACATTTTCCTCCAAATTATTTATATATACTACAAAGAGCAAAGGTCCCAGCACTGATCCCTGTGGAACACCACTGGTCACAGCCCTCCAATTAGAAAAGCATCCTTCCATTGCTACTCTCTGCCTTCTATGACCTAGCCAGTTCTGTATCCACCTTGCCAGCTCACCCCTGATCCCGTGTGACTTCACCTTTTGTACTAATCTACCATGAGGGACCTTGTCAAAGGCCTTACTGAAGTCCATATAGACAACATCCACTGCACTACCTGCATCAATCATCTTAGTGACCTCCTCGAAAAACTCTATCAAGTTAGTGAGACACGACCTCCCCTTCACAATACCATGCTGCCTCTCACTAATACGTCCATTTGTTTCCAAATGGGAGTAGATCCTGTCTCGAAGAATTCTCTCCAGTAATTTTCCTACCACTGAAGTAAGGCTCACCGGCCTGTAGTTCCCTGGATTATCCTTGCTACCCTTCTTAAACAGAGGATTGGCTATTCTCCAGTCCTCCGGGACATCCCCTGAAGACAGTGAGGATCCAAAGATTTCTGTGTAGCAGCTACTGTGCTGCCCCATTACTAATTTGTAACATTACTAATTTGTATTTTGACAAAGTACAGGATCCGGAAAGTTGAAGATGTGTGAAGGTTTGTGTAACAATTAATGCTTTTCTGTTATATTTGAATCTACTCTAAATATGTAAAATTTTCAGATACTGACATGCTAAACACAGTTTACATGTACTATGTGAATTTTGCATGTTTCTGTATAATTAATGTTGTCATTCATAAATATAATTCTTTCTGGATACAAAATGGGTTTTGTTTGAACCCTGTTGGCTGTGCTCATGATTGTCCATATAACTAATTTTAAAGTTAGCTAAATATTCAATGTTATTTTTTATTGCACTTTCTATTCAATCCAAACAATGTATATGTGTTTTTCCTGGATGTTGTAGATATCTTGCATATACATCTTAGTTTACTTTATACAGAAGGTATGTGACACATAACTGGTTTAGTCTTCATCTGCTTAATTAGCAGGCGTACATCAAACCTGATTGGGCCTCGCTCTCTGAAAGATGCCCTGACATATTGCCTCCCTTATGAACCATTTCCAGGCTGTGTTTATTTGTGATTCACATCAGGGAATCACTTTCTGTACCTGGGCCGATTCAGTGTCAGTTATACCGACTGTGACTGTTTTAAAGTGAGAGTTGCCTTGGGTGTAGCTGGTGTCTTATAACTCATTTCATTATTTGCAGTTATGCAGGCATTTGAAATTAAGTTCTGAGATGCAAACTGAAACCTGGTATTGGGGAGTAAATTAAACAGAATTGTGTCATGATTGATGCTCCCCAATATGTTCTGTTCATTTGTCAGTCGAACAAAAATCAAAGAACAATACAGCACAGGAACAGGCCCTACGGCCCTCCACGCATGTACCGGTCATGATACCAACCTTTGCCAAAGCCCTGAGCATTTCCTTGTGCCATACTCACCCTATCCATGTGTTTGTCAAGGTGCCTTTTGAATGTCGTTGATGTATCGTCTTCCACAACCTCCTCTGGCGATGCATTCCAGGCACTCACCACCCTCTGCATAAAATACCTATAAGACCATAAGACCATAAGACATAGGAGCGGAAGTAAGGCCATTCGGCCCATCGAGTCCACTCCAACATTCAATCATGGCTGATTTCAACTCCATTTACCCGCTCTCCATAGCCCTTAATCCCTCGAGAAATCAAGAATTAATCAACTTCTGTCTTAAAGACACTCAACGTCCCGGCCTCCACCGCCCTCTGTGGCAATGAATTCCACAGACCCACCACTCTCTGGCTGAAAAAATTTCTCCTCATCTCTGGCCTAAAGTGACTCCCTTTTATTCTAAGGCTGTGCCCCCGGGTCTTAGTCGCCCCTGCTAATGGAAACAACTTCCCTACATCCACCCTATCTAAGCCATTCATTATCTTGTAAGTTTCTATTGGATCTCCCCTCAACCTCCTAAACTCCAATGAATATTATCCCAGGATCCTCAGACGTTCATCGTATGTTAGGCCTACCATTCCTGGGATCATCCGTGTGAATCTCTGCTGGACCCGCTCCAGTGCCAGTATGTCCTTCCTGAGGTGTGGGGCCCAAAATTGCTCACTAATAAGACCATAAGACACAGGAGTGGACGTAAGGCCATTCGGCCCATCGAGTCCACTCCACCATTCAATCATGGCTGATTTCAACTCCATTTACCCGCTCTCTCTCCATAGCCCTTAATTCCTTGGAGAAAGCAAGAATTTATCAACTTCTGTCTTAAAGACACTCAACGTCCCGGCCTCCACCGCCCTCTGTGGCAATGAATTCCACAGACCCACCACTCTCTGGCTGAAGAAATGTCTCCTCATCTCTGTTCTAAAGTGACTCCCTTTTATTCTAAGGCTGTGCCCCCGGGTCCTTGTCTCCCATGCTAATGGAAACAACTTCCTTACATCCACCCTATCTAAGCCAGTCATTATCTTGTAAGTTTCTATTAGATCTCCCCTCAACCTCCTAAACTCCAATGAATATAATCCCAGTATCCTCAGACGTTCATCGTATGTTAGGCCTACCATTCCTGGGATCATCCGTGTGAATCTCCGCTGGACCCGCTCCAGTGCCAGTATGTCCGTCCTGAGGTGTGGGGCCCAAAATTGCTCACAGTATTCTAAATGGGGCCTAACTAATGCTTTATAAAGCTTCAGAAGTACATCCCTGCTTTTATATTCCAAGCCTCTTGAGATGAATGACAACATTGCATTTGCTTTCTTAATTACGGACTCGACCTGCAAGTTTACCTTTAGAGAATCCTGGACTAGGACTCCCAAGTCCCTTTGCACTTCAGCATTATGAATTTTGTCACCGTTTAGAAAATAGTCCATGCCTCTATTCTTTTTTCCAAAGTGCAAGACCTCGCGCTTGCCCACGTTGAATTTCATCAGCCATTTCTTGGACCACTCTCCTAAACTGTCTAAATCTTTCTGCAGCCTCCCCACCTCCTCCATACTACCTGCCCCTCCACCTATCTTTGTATCATCGGCAAACTTAGCCAGAATGCCCTGAGTCCCGTCATCTAGATCGTTAATATATAAAGAGAACAGCTGTGGCCCCAACACTGAACCCTGCGGGACACCACTCGTCACCGGTTGCCATTCCGAAAAAGAACCTTTTATCCCAACTCTCTGCCTGACAGCCAATCGTCAATCCATGTTAGTACCTTGCCTCGAATACCATGGGCCCTTATTTTACTCAGCAGTCTCCCGTGAGGCACCTTATCAAAGGCCTTTTGGAAGTCAAGATAGTTAACATCCATTGGCTCTCCTTGGTCTAACCTATTTGTTATCTCTTCAAAGAACTCTAACAGGTTTGTCAGGCACGACCTCCCCTTACTAAATCCATGCTGACTTGTCCGAATCCGACACTGCACTTCCAAGAATTTAGAAATCTCATCCTTAACGATGGATTCTAGAATCTTGCCAACAACCGAGGTTAGGCTAATTGGCCTATAATTTTCCATCTTTTTCCTTGTTCCCTTCTTGAACAGGGGGGTTACAACAGCAATTTTCCAATCCTCTGGGACTTTCCCTGACTCCATTGACTTTTGAAAGATCATAACTAACGCCTCCACTATTTTTTCAGCTATCTCCTTTAGAACTCTAGGATGTAGCCCATCTGGGCCCGGAGATTTATCAATTTTTAGACTCCTTAGTTTCTCTAACACTTTCTCCTTTGTGATGGCTACCATATTCAACTCTGCCCCCTGACTCTCTGGAATTATTGGGATACTACTCATGTCTTCTACTGTGAAGACTGACGCAAAGTACTTATTTAGTTCCTCAGCTATTTCCTTGTCTCCCATCACTAGATTACCAGCGTCATTTTGGAGCGGCCCAATGTCAACTTTTGCCTCCCGTTTGTTTTTAATGTATTTAAAGAAACTTTTACTATCATTCCTAATGTTACTGGCTAGCCTACCTTCATATTTGATCCTCTCTTTCCTTATTTCTCTCTTTGTTATCCTGTTTGTTTTTGTAGCCTTCCCAATCTTCTGACTTCCCACTACTCTTTGCCACATTATAGGCTTTCTCTTTTGCTTTGATGCATTCCCTAACTTCCTTTGTCAGCCATGGCTGCCTAATCCCCCCTCTGATAACCTTTCTTTTCTTTGGGATGAACCTCTGTACTGTATCTTCAATTACTCCCAGAAACTCCTGCCATTGCTGTTCTACTGGCATTGTAAATTGTTCCCTCATTTCACCACCATCTCCTTTCTTTTCAAAAATGCAAACATCACCTCTATCTTCAAACAATCCTATCCGGGCTCCGCTCTGCTGACAAACTATCATGCCATCTATAATTTGTCTTTCCTTTCCACAATCTTGACTCTCTCAAGCCCATCCCTGTAACACCATTTGGATCTCTGCAATCAGGTTTCCATCCAGTTACAGCATTATAATGGTCTAACCAGAATCACAAATGATATTCTTCATGACTGTAACTATGCTATGTTATTCTGTTTTGTTCTCCTTTTATGGCTGTGTGAATACCAATTGTTGAAAACTTGAGTATGATCCCAGGACTGTTTGAGCAATTGCTTAGAATGACAGCCATTAAAAAGGAAGTGACAAGTCCTTTAAGGTTAACTATTTGTTTAAACTATTAAAGATACTCTTGTCCTGGCCAAGGCTCCACATTCAATCACTCTAGGTAGTGGACTGGGAGACTTCAAGGATCTCAAATCTGGGGAACCTGCTGAGTTCACTGGCTGCAGCACGAATATGGACACAGTCTAGCACAGCTCTTGCTGCTAGCTAAAGAAAGATGGGTGGGATTCTCCTGTCACCGAATATCTCAAGGACACAGTCCAGCACAGCTCTTGCTGTTAGTTCAAGAATAATAAGCGGGATTCACCAGTCGCCGACGCCAAAACACGTTCGACGATTGGCCAGAGAATACCCATTTCCGACCAAATCAGGGGTGGCGCCGCTTTCACGATGCTCAGCCCCTCCAAAGTGGCGTCCTCAGATAATACACCGTGCGCCATACCAACGGTCTCAGGACGTTGCCTGAGGCCCACCCCCCGATACTCTGCCCCTGATCGGCTGAGTTCCCGAAGGTGTTGGTCGCTTGTACTATCATCCGTCAGGAACTCAGCGTGGCGGCTGTGGACTCAGTCCAACGCCGCCACAGTTGGGGGGGGGGGCGGTCTGCGGGCAGGGGGTCTCTGCCACGGGCTGGGGGCATTATTGGGGGGTGATCCGGGGCTTGCAAACCGGCCAAAGGGAAGGCACTATTTTGCAGGCCGGGTCTGCGCGCGGCCGGGGCCATATTACATGACGCGGCCACGAACCTGGCAATTCTCCGAGCAGTATCGGCAGCTAGAGCCGGGTGCTGTACGCTGCTCGGCTGCTAGCCCCCGGCCAAACGGAGGATGCGCCAAATGTTCGGGTGTAATACGCTACCGTTCCCATGTCGGCATGAAGACATAGCCTCGCAATCAGAGAATCCAGCCCTTTGTGTCCTCCTACTCATCCTTCCTCAATAAATATATAATTGATGCTCTATCTGAACACCTCTCAGCCTGAACAAATTATTTTGGGAAATATATAAATAGTGAGCACCCTTGGATGCTGTAACTTGCTCAAAACAGCTTGCTCCAAAAAATAGCTCCCTGAAAAAAGAACAAATCCAGTCATTGCCTATCTACAGGTCAGGGACGCAACATCAATAAAAGTGAATATTTAAGATTTCTTCCATTGCTTTGTACAGCTGAAGTCTCTTTAAAAATGCAATCATAATCAATAAAACATCATGCATCAAAGTGCTCCTCAAACAAGCAGCATGGGTCAAAATGTACAATGGTTTCTGAAATATATATTTTCGACAGCAGAAGAAAATGTATCACCAAATCTGTTGCTCAAATAACTCTTGTTATTTTGTAGACCGTTGGCGTGAACAAAGCTGACCAAAATGTTTTAATGGACTTTGATGAAAAACATGATCAATATCTGATACTACTTCAATACAGGAACAGGTAATGTTGCTTTTCATTCTTCCGACCATTTATTTTCTTAAATTCATTTGGGTATTTGAGTGCATTGGATATCTTAACTGTTGAATAGGGGCTTTTAAACTTCATTGAAACCTACTTCTGTTAATAAGCGATTATAATAATAATAATTATTATTATTATTGAAGATGCCATTTTCTCAGAGATTGTGCGTGGTATTCTCCTCCTCTAGGATACCCAGTATTCTCCTCTAGGATGCCCAGAATGCATTCCCCGATGGGATGGGGAATCGGGCGTCGGGGCAAAATCCGAGGCCCAACCCCCTCCCCTCCCCCTGCACCGCGAATCAGCCCCAACCCCCCCACCCCACACCGCACTGCACTGCACAGCAGCTGCCACTCCCAGGATTGCCTGGGGTCCCCACCCCCAAGTAGAGAAGAACCCCTGTGAGAGGGGGGCACCCCCATGGGGACACCTCCCACAGGGACCCCTGTGAGAGGGGGACTCTGGAAGTATTGATCACATCAAAGAAAGGTAAGTGCAGTGAAATCATATGCTTGAGTGATTGGAATGCACTTGGTACCTGGAATTCATTTACCTCTCTTTAATGTAGTCAATGTTTGCAAACATTGGGGTTTCACCATTTAGGCCACTGAAGTGTGAAAGGATATGAATGGATCAAAGATGCAGGTGGATTAATGCTTTCCACAGCTCCCTGTCTGGTCTTCTCTCTAGCTTCCAGACCGTGGTCGCATTTCAGAGGGACAGGTGGGCGGGTTCCTTTAGTCAGGGGTCCATGTGGCAGGGGCCCCCTGTCATAGGAGTCCATGTGGCAGGGGTCCCCTGTCACTGGAGTCCATGTGGCAGGGGTCCCCTGTCACTGGAGTCCATGTGGCAGGGGTCCCCTGTCACAGGAGTCCATATGACGGAGGTCCCCCTCTCACAGGAGTCCATGTGGCAGGGGCCTCCTCTCACAGGGGTCCCTGAATTCACGGGGATCCCTCTGTCACGGGGGTCCCCCTACCCCCTGTGGCAGAGTCCCCCTGTCGCTGGGGTCCCTCTATCATAGGGCTTCTTGGGGTGGGAGGGTCCTCTATCACAGGGGCCCTGTTGTGGTGGTGGGGGTCCACCTATTACTGGGGACACTGTGGCGGGGGGGGGGGGGGCAAGCCCCCCTATCACTGGGGTTTTGAGGGAGGGTCCCCTATCACAGGGGTCTCAGGCTGGTTGCTGTTTGGGTCGCCCTGTGGTGGTATGTAATAGGGGTATTAAGGTACCCTGGGATGCCGAGAGGCTATTGGTAGATAGACACTGGATCCTGATTGGATCAGCCGCCTGCTGGCTCCACCCAGCAAGGCGGAGTATAAGAGCCCGGGTTCTCCCAGCAGCCACATTCTGTAACAGTGCTGCTGGGGAACAAGTCTGCGTAATAAAGCCATCGTTCGACTCCTTCTCATCTCGTCTCGTGAGTGATTGATTGTGCTACAATTTATTACGCAAACTTTTAAGGACATGGAGCTCCGAATCATGCCGGAGTGTCTGCGAATCAGCCCCCACGTGGCAAACGCAGCGGCCACTTTTAAACATTGGTTAGCGTGTTTCCAGGGATGCCTCCGAACGGCCCCCGGCATACCTACAGAGGAACAGAAAATCCAGTCCTGCATGCCAGGGTGAGCCCTGATATCTACACGCTTATAGAGGGTGCGGAAGATTTCCCGACGGCGATCGCGATGCTGATAGGAATCTACGTTCGGCCCGTCAACCAGATCTACGAATGCCACCAGCTCGCAACGAGACGGCAGATCCCCGGGGAATCACTGGACGAATTCTACAATTCACTGTTGATACTGGGAGAATCTGCAACTGCCCATTGGTTGCGGCCAATGAACACACAAGAGCTGCTGGTCCGAGATGCGCTCGTGGCAGGTATGCTTTCATCCCAAATTCGCCAGCGATTGCTTGAAAGAGACACACTAGGCCTCAAAGAGGCACGGGCCCTCGTGGCCTCGTTTGATGTGGAGTCACAGAACGCCCGCGCCTACGCCCCCGACCCCGCAGCAGCCCCTTGGGCACCGTGGACCCCCGCCGCGACCGAACCCCCAGGATCCCCCTGCAGGCCTGCGGTACCAGAGCGGTGGATCACCTGGGGGGGCCCTGCTGCTACTTTTGCGGGCAGGGGAAACACCCACTGATGTGCTACCCGGCCCGCTCAGTCCTCTGTAAAGGATGCGGGAAAAAGGGTCACTTCGTCGCTGTGTGTCAGGCTCGGGGGGTAGACGCAATCTCCGGGGGAGAACCCCAAACTCAGCCCCCCCAGCGATCCATGTGCGGCCAACGGGCGCCGCCATCTTGGGTCCCGGACTCCACGCGGGAGGGATGGGCGCCGCCATTTTGTGCCCTCCGGCAACGTGCGATCCATGGGCGGCGCCATCTTGCCCACCCCCGACCGTGTGCGACCCGTGGACGCCGCCATCTTGGCTGATATCTAAAGACCCCGGGATGGATGGCCACACGGGGCCTGAAGAAAACGCCCCGGTGCAACAATTACGACTGGCTTCGGTGACCCTGGATCAGTCGCGGCACCGTACGCTCCAAACAGCATCAACAACGATATTCATTAACGGGTACAAGACGCCCTGCCTGATCGACTCTGGGAGCACGGAGAGTTTTATACATCCTGATACGGTAAGACGCTGTTCCCTTCCGATCCACCCAAGTAATCAAAAAAAATTTCTGCTGGCGGGGTCCCATTCGGTAGAGATAAAAGGGTTCTGCATCGCGAACCTCACGGTGCAGGGGAGGGAGTTCAAAAACTACCGGCTGTACGTCCTTCCCCACCTCTGCGCTGCCACACTCCTGGGATTGGATTTTCAGTGCAATCTCCAGAGCTTAACATTTAAATTCGGCGGCCCTATACCCCCACTCACTACCTGCAGACCCACAAGGTCGATCCGCCTTCTCTGTTCGCAAACCTCACCCCGGATTGCAAACCAGTCGCCACTAGGAGCAGACGGTACAGCGCCCAGGACCGATCTTTTATCCGGTTAGAAGTCCAGTGGCTACTCAGGGAAGACATCATTCAGGCCAGCAATAGTCCCTGGAGAGCCCAGGTGGTAGTTGTAAAGACCGGGGAGAAGCAGAGGATGGTCGTAGACTATAGTCAAACCATCAATAGGTACACGCAGCTGGATGCGTACCCTCTCCCCCGCATATCCGACATGGTTAATCGGATTGCACAGTACAAGGTCTTTTCCACGGTGGACCTTAAGTCCGCCTACCACCAGCTCCCCATCCCCCCGAGCGACCGGAAATACACTGCTTTCGAAGCAGATGGGCGACTCTATCATCTTTTAAGGGTTCCATTCGACGTCACTAACGGGGTTTCGGTCTATCAACGGGAGATGGACCGAATGGTTGATCGGTACGGTTTGCAGGCCACGTTCCTGTATTTCGACAACGTCACCATCTGCGGCCACGACCAGCAAGACCACAACGCCAACCTCCGCAAATTCCTCCAGACCGCAAACGCCCTGAATCTCACATACAACAGGGAGAAATGCGTGTTTAGCACCGACCGTCTAGCCATCCTAGTGCGAAATGGAGTGATAGGCCCCGAACCCGAACGCATGCGCCCCCTCATGGAGTTCCCCCTCCCCCACTGCTCTAAGGCCCTGAAACGCTGCCTGGGCTTCTTATCTTATTACGCCCAGTGGGTCCCCAACTACGCGGACAAGGCCTATCCGCTAATCCAGTCAACGGTCTTCCCCCTGTCGACAGAGGCCCGCCAGGCCTTCAGCCGCATCAAAGCGGATATCGTAAAGGCCGCGATGCACGCAATCGACGAGTCCCTCCCCTTCCAAGTCGAGAGCGACGCGTCTGACGTAGCTCTGGCGGCCACCCTCAACCAAGCGGGCAGACCCGTGGCCTTTTTCTCCCGTACCCTCCACGCTTCAGAAATCCGCCACTCCTCAGTGGTAAAGGAGGCCCAGGCCATAGTGGAAGCTGTGCGGCATTGGAGGCATTACCTGGCCGGTAGGAGATTCACTCTCCTCACTGACCAACGGTCGGTTGCCTTCATGTTCGATAATGCACAGCGGGGCAAGATCAAGAACGACAAGATCTTGCGGTGGAGGATCGAACTCTCCACCTATAACTATGAGATCTTGTATCGTCCCGGAAAGCTGAACGAGCCTTCCGATGCCCTATCCCGCGGCACGTGTGCCAACGCACAAGTGGACTGTCTCCGAACCCTCTGCCACCCGGGGGTCACTCTGTTCTATCACTCCGTGAAGACCCGCAACCTGCCCTACTCCATCGAGGAGGTCAGGACCGTCACCAGGAACTGCCAGATCTGCGCAGAGTACAAGCCGCATTTCTACCGGCCAGATAAAGCGCACCTGATAAAGGCTTTCCGTCCTTTTGAGCGCCGCAGCCTGGACTTCAAAGGCCCCTTCCCTCCACCGATCGCAATACGTACTTCCTCAACGTGATTGACGAATACTCCCGGTTCCCATTCGCCATCCCCTGTCCCGACATGACCGCGTCCACGGTCATTAGAGCCCTCGGCACCATCTTTACACTGTTCGGTTTCCCCGCCTACATACATAACAATAGGGGGTCCTCTTTCATGAGTGACGAACTACGTCAATTCCTGCTCAGCAAGGGCATCGCCTCGAGCAGGACGACCAGTTACAACCCCCGGGGGAACGGTCAGGTAGAGAGGAAGAATGGAACGGTCTGGAAGACCGTCCTGCTGGCCCTACGGTCCGGAAGTCTCCCAGTTTCCCGCTGGCAGGAAGTCCTCCCGGACGCCCTCCACTCCATCCGGTCGCTGCTGTGTACAACAACGAATCAAACACCTCATGAACGCCTCCTTGTCTTCCCTTGGAAGTCCTCCTCTGGAATGTCACTTCCGACCTGGCTGGCAGCCCCAGGACCCACCCTGCTCCTAAAGCATGTGCGGACGCACAAATCGGACCCGTTGGTCGAGAGGGTTCAACTCCTACACGCGAACCCTCAATACGCATACGTGGCGTACCCCGATGGCCGACAGGACATGGTCTCCCTGCGGGGCGTGGCACCCGCTGGAGCCCCGCCCACCCCCCCAACACCAGTGACCCCCTCTGGAGCCACGCACACCCCCCCAACACCGATCAGCCCCTCCCTCCCACCGGCGCACCCCACAGCCGCCACCTTCCAGGGTGGATCGGTCCTTCCCCCGGCCCCGAATAGGGATATTGGAGCGGGACAAGGCATCGCAACGCTCCCAGAGACGACGAGGCCGGAACCTGCGCCTGCATCACCACCGGGGCTAAGACGATCGTCGAGGAGGACCAGGGCACCCATCCGACTCATCAAATCTGTATAATGAAGCACGAAATGCCTCTGTAAATAATTTTTTGGGTTTGGTTTGGTTGCCCAGTAAAAGCAGCATTGTAAGTATTTAATATCGGAGCATAGCCGCCATGTTAGCGGCATCCTAGGTACCGACTCTGGAAACCCCTACCACCATACGGCCCACTACCCCGCCGGGTTCCTTTTTAACAAGGGGTGAATGTGGTGGTATGTTTTAGGGGTATTAAGGTACCCTGGAATGCCGAGAGGCTATTGGTGGATAGACACTGGATCCCGATTGGATCAGCCGCCTGCTGGCTCCACCCAGCAAGGCGGAGTATAAGAGCCCGAGTTCTCCCAGCAGCCGCATTCTGTAACTGTGCTGCTGGGTAACAAGTCTGTGTAATAAAGCCATCGTTCGACTCCTTCTCATCTCGTCTCGTGAGTGATTGATTGTGCTACACGCCCCCAACTTTGAGGTGAGGGTGGGGCACCCAGGAAATGTTAGAGAGCTGCCATGTGGTTGGGAGGGGGTTGGGGACGAATTGCGTTTGGGGGGGGTGGGGGCTGACTTGAGATGCGGATGGGTGTTTGGCTGGCCACGGGAACTCATTATCGGGCCGCCCCTCAAGGTGGCGGCCCGATAGTGGGATTCCCTGGGAATCCCCGTATTCCACACCGTGCATATATATAAATACATGTCGTGGCTGAGGAGCACTGAATTGAATCCTGCTTTACGACTGTAAGGGGATCGTAAAACTGGTGCAATTCAGCTTCGGTGGGATAACGTAGTTATCGCCAGCTGGTCAATGGGGTTTATCATTGTGAGGCGGCCCCACGCCATTGGGAAACCCCCGGGCTGCTGGTAAAAGGGAGAATTTAGCCCATAGTCTCCCAAACGGAGAATTCAGCTTCATGTTTTTTTGAAACTGAGAGGCTGGATATTACTGTGTCCTTTAACATTGTTATCACTATTCTTAGTTCATTATAAATGCTATTTGATTTGATTTACTGCATTTTTTTGTGACTTATTTTGATAATATTTGGCTGTTTTAATTGTGAACATGGCATTGTTGCCTATCTTTTTAGAGTTTGCTTGTCTACGTGGGTTTTCTCCGGGGTTTTTTCTCTCGCTCTCGCTCTCTCTCTCTTTCCCCCCTCCGGATGAAAAAAAGCTGCCTCTGCTTGCTGTTCTTTTATTTCTTCTGTTTTTTTAATTTAACTATCCAATCTAGCCCATCACCTTGGTAATACCTCTTTCTTACAACAGTGACTACACTTAATTATGTATTGGTTGTAAAGTACTTAAAAAGACCCAGTGGTTGTGAAAAGCGCTATACAAATGCAAGTCTTTCTTTCCAACTCCCCTTCTTAATGTCATTCCCTTCTGCACGTCATAACAGTTCCTTACTACTAAAATTAAACAAAGCACATGTAAATATATTTATTCTTGACTACATAGTAACAGTATTCTGATAGATACATTTTCTCATTAAGCACTTGGTGAATATATTGCAGGACCCTAACATGCCCCAAAACTAAAATAATTTTGAGAGTCAATGGTGTTGTAATGTTTCCATGCGCTTAATAGCAGTATCTGAGCTTGCAAATTAATAAGACAGTTGCCGCATCAAGCTTCTTTGCATTCACTCTGTTTGGACCTTCCTCACCCCAGCAATTATTTAATCTCTTGAGAAGGAAAAGAACAGGAAATAAGGACTAAAAAGGGAAAATCATCTGAAAATTGTCCCTACTTTCCTCACGCGAGTAAAACCATCTTGACCTTGCTTATTTTTTCCAAAAATATATTTTATTCATAAAATTTATAGAAGTATATTACAAAACATTTCAAGTTTTAAAAAAATTACAGTGGAATAAATTTTGATTTGCCTCAAATACAGTGCGTTCCACTCATAGGTGCCTCTGTAGAATTGTAATTATCTTAATTATTTGCCGTATACATTTTGTGTCAGATATGTAGCTGAGGGAAAAACATTCCAATTGAAAAATTGCACAAAAGTGCAATAGATTTCAACTTTGTTTGATGCAGCATGTTCGTCTCTGAGGTGCCTCTATACAATTTCAATATTATTGTTATTCACAAAGTCAGGCATACAGCCCCAGGGGCTCTACAAATATTTCAACCCCTTAGACCTTAGGCAACCTTTTGTTATTGTGCCTCTGTGGCAGTTGCCTCAGGCTTTCGTGTGTCTCTCAGCATATAGCCCTGGACCTTGGAATGCTTACTTTTTTTTGCAAAAACATACTTTATTCACAAGGCATCTGAAAGACCATTACAAACATTTTAAAGTGACCATCACACACAGTACAATAATATTCAGGTTTTCTACACAGATCAGGTTACACTCTTGAGGTGCTTCAATAAGTCGCTGGCTTAGCTCAGTGGGCTAAACAGCTGGCCTGTAATGCAGAACAAGGCCAGCAGTGCAGGTTCAATTCCCGTACCGGCCTCCCCAAACAGGCGCCGGAATGTGGCGACTAGAGGCTATTCACTTCATTGAAGCTTACTTGTGACAATAAGCGATTATTATTATGTAATATTCACTGTATGCACTCCATATAAGTCATGCAGCACAAGGGGTTCTATAGAATTCTACGTCTATAGAATCCTTATAGTGCAAAAGGAGGCCATTCAGCCCATCAAGTCCGTACTGACCCTCCGAAAGAGCACTCCAGTCAGGCCAACTCCCCCCGCCCTAATCCATAACATTGATCATGGCCAATTCACATCTTTGGACTGTGGGGAAAAAACTGGAGCACTCGGAGGAAACCTACGCAGACACTTGGAGAACATGCAAACTCCACAGTCAACCAAGGCTGGAATCAAACCTGGGTCCCGAGCACTGTGAGGCAGCAGTGCTAATCTCTGTGCCACAGTGCTGCATCTATGGCTGAAGGATCGTAGACCTAGGGCAGCATGGTGGCGCAGTGGGTTAGCCTTGTAGCCTCACGGCGCCAAGGTCCCAGGTTCGATCCCGGCTCTGGGTCACTGTCCGTGTGGAATTTGCACATTCATAGAATTTACAGTGCAGAACGAGGCCATTCGGCCCATCGAGTCTGCATCTGCTCTTGGAAAGAGCACCCTACCCAAGGTCAACACCTCCACCCTATCCCCATAACCCAGTAACCCCACCCAACACTAAGGGCAATTTTGGACACTAAGGGCAATTTATCATGGCCAATCCACCTAACCTGCACATCTTTGGACTGTGGGAGGAAACCGGAGCACCCGGAGGAAACCCACGCACACACGGGGAGGATGTGCAGACTCCGCACAGACAGTGACCCAAGCCGGAATCGAACCTGGGATCCTGGAGCTGTGAAGCAATTTGGATGGGGTGGTGTTTGTGCAGTGTGTCCAGGAAGCTTTTCTAACACAGTATGTAGATTGTCCGACCAGAGGAGGGGCAATATTGGATTTAGTACTGGGTAATGAACCAGGGCAAGTGATAGATTTGTTAGTGGGGGAGCATTTTGGAGATAGTAACCACAATTCTGTGACTTTCACTTTAGTAATGGAGAGGGATAGGTACGTGCAACAGGGCAAGGTTTACAATTGGGGGAAGGGTAAATACGATGTTGTCAGACAAGAATTGAAGTGCATAAGTTGGGAACATAGGCTGGCAGGGAAGGACACAAGTGAAATGTGGAACTTGTTCAAGGAACAGGTGCTACGTGTCCTTGATATGTATGTCCCTGTCAGGCAGGGAAGAGATGGTCGAGTGAGGGAACCATGGTTGACAAGAGAGGTTGAATGTCTTGTTAAGAGGAAAAAGGTGACTTATGTAAGGCTGAGGAAACAAGGTTCAGACAGGGCATTGGAGGGATACAAGATAGCCAGGAGGGAACGGAAGAAAGGGATTAGGAGAGCTAAGAGAGGGCATGAACAATCTTTGGCGGGTAGGATCAAGGAAAACCCCAAGGCCTTTTACACATATGTGAGAAATATGAGAATGACTAGAGCGAGGGTAGGTCCGATCAAGGACAGTAGCGGGAGATTGTGTATTGAGTCTGAAGAGATAGGAGAGGCCTTGAATGAGTATTTTTCTTCTGTATTTACAAATGAGAGGGGCGATATTGTTGGAGAGGACAGTGTGAAACAGATTGGTAAGCTGGAGGAAATACTTGTCAGGAAGGAAGATGTGTTGGGCATTTTGAAAAACTTGAGGATAGACAAGTCCCCCGGGCCTGACGGGATATATCCAAGGATTCTATGGGAAGCAAGAGATGAAATTGCAGAGCCGTTGGCAATGATCTTTTCGTCCTCACTGTCAACAGGGGTGGTACCAGGGGATTGGAGAGTGGCGAATGTCGTGCCCCTGTTCAAAAAAGGAACTAGGGATAACCCTGGGAATTACAGGCCAGTTCGTCTTACTTCGGTGGTAGGCAAAGTAATGGAAAGGGTACTGAAGGATAGGATTTCTGAGCATCTGGAAAGACACTGCTTGATTAGGGATAGTCAGCACGGATTTGTGAGGGGTAGGTCTTGCCTTACAAATCTTATTGCATTCTTTGAGGAGGTGACCAAGCATGTGGATGAAGGTAAAGCAGTGGATGTAGTGTACATGGATTTTAGTAAGGCATTTGATAAAGTTCCCCATGGTAGGCTTATGCAGAAAGTAAGGAGGCATGGGATAGTGGGAAATTTGGCCAGTTGGATAACGAACTGGCTAACCGATAGAAGTCAGAGAGTGGTGGTGGATGGCAAATATTCAGCCTGGATCCCAGTTACCAGTGGTGTACCGCAGGGATCAGTTCTGGGTCCTCTGCTGTTTGTGATTTTCATTAATGACTTGGATGAGGGAGTTGAAGGGTGGGTCAGTAAATTTGCAGACGATACGAAGATTGGTGGAGTTGTGGATAGTAAGGAGGGCTGTTGTCGGCTGCTAAGAGACATAGATAGGATACAGAGCTGGGCTGAGAAGTGGCAGATGGAGTTTAACCCTGAAAAGTGTGAGGTTGTCCATTTTGGAAGGACAAATATGAATGCGGATATAGGGTTAACGGTAGAGTTCTTGGCAATGTGGAGGAGCAGAGAGATCTTGGGGTCTATGTTCATACATCTTTGAAAGTTGCCACTCAAGTGGATAGAGCTGTGAAGAAGGCCTATGATGTGCTCGCGTTCATTAACAGAGGGATTGAATTTAAGAGCCGTGAGGTGATGATGCAGCTGTACAAAACTTTGGTAAGGCCACATTTGGAGTACTGTGTACAGTTCTGGTCGCCTCATTTTAGGAAGGATGTGGAAGCTCTGGAAAAGGTGCAAAGAAGATTTACCAGGATGTTGCCTGGAATGGAGAGTAGGTCTTACGAGGAAAGGTTGAGGGTGCTAGGCCTTTTCTCATTAGAGCGGAGAAGGATGAGGGGCGACTTGATAGAGGTTTATAAGATGATCAGGGGAATAGATAGAGTAGACAGTCAGAGACTTTTTCCCCGGGTGGAACACACCATTACAAGGGGACATAAATTTAAGGTGAAAGGTGGAAGATATAGGAGGGATATCAGAGGTAGGTTCTTTACCCAGAGAGTAGTGGGGGCATGGAATGCACTGCCTGTGGAAGTAGTTGAGTCGGAAACATTAGGGACCTTCAAGCAGCTATTGGATAGGCACATGGATGTCGGTAAAATGATATAGTGTAGATTTATTTGTTCTTAAGGGCAGCACGGTAGCATTGTGGATAGCGCAATTGCTTCACAGCTCCATGGTCCCAAGTTCGATTCCGGCTTGGGTCATTGTCTGTGCGGAGTCTGCACGTCCTCCCCGTGTCTGCGTGGGTTTCCTCCGGGTGCTCCGGTTTCCTCCCACAGTCCAAAGATGTGCGGGTTAGGTGAATTGGCCAATGATAAATTGCCCTTAATGTCCAAATTGCCCTTGGTGTTGGGTGGAGGTGTTGAGTTTGGGTATGGTGCTCTTTCCAAGAGCTGGTGCAGACTCAAAGGGCCGAATGGCCTCCTTCTGCACTGTAAATTCAATGATAATCTATGATTAATCTAGGACAAAGGTTCGGCACAACATCGTGGGCCGAAGGGCCTGTTCTGTGCTGTATTTTTCTATGTTCTATGTTCTATGTACCGTGCTGCCCATTCTCCCCGTGTTTGCGTGTGTTTCGCCCCCACAACCCAAAGATGTGCAAGGTAGGTGGATTGGCCACGCTAAATTGCCCCTTAATTGGATAAAATACATTGGGTAAATTTATTTTTCAAAAAGAAAGAAAGAACGATCTTAGACCTTAGAGCTGTCCTTTCTGTGCATATTAAGCTGGAAGGAGCAGGATCATTCATTATGCTAGTTGAATAACTTTAGATTTATAGAAAAGTTTATTTTGTTCCAGGCCTCAAAAATTATTCCTTTATAAAAAATGTGTTGTAATATTCATTCTAATGAGAAGAAAAAAGATTAAATAACACATGCAGACTCTACCTAATTTGCATGTGTGCAACTTGTGTAATTTACAAATAGACTTTAATAATTATGTTTCTACAATGGGTTATATTGTGGAATTACTATATTTATTTTGAAAGTCTTCTCTGAATGAAAGTGCACATTTAATTACAGCTTTAGAAAAATTCAACCGATGACCTAGTTATTGGCTTGTAACCCATAGCCTGCTAATCATGTGAATATTGTATTGGGGTGTTACTGGCAAACCCATTGTAAAGTTCAGTTCTGCGAAAAGTATTCAAAGTATCATTATTTCTGCTACTGACCTATATATGTATCATATGTTTGTGATTTTCAAGAACAGTTAATTATTTGAATTGATATGAACCAGAATGCTGTTTTATATTTAGAATATTGAAAAGATTAAAGGCAAAAGATCCTAAAAAGATTCAGCTGGAGCGTTTAGAGCAAGGATTTTCTATTTATGTAAATGGTGCCAACTCTGAATTAAAGAGGCAACCAAAAATCGAAGCTGCTTCAAGATCAGTGCATACAGCTGGTGAGTAATGACTATAACAGAGGAACAAGCTGTTGTGTTGCCCAGGGGAATAAAATCTTTCCTTTCATTAGCAGAGAAGGCATCAATCTGTTGTTTTCTGATCTCACAGGACATACCATTATTTATTGCCATTAAAAAGGCAGCTTTCGTCCGAGATCGTTTCTTTTCTGTTAATAGTGCAGCACATTCTCCCCATGTCTGCGTGGGTTTCACCCCCACAACCCAAAGATGTGCTAGTTAGATGGATTGGCCACGCTAAATTGCCCCTTAATTGGAAAAGAAAAATAATTGGCTATTCTAAATTAATTTTTTTTAAAGTGCAGTTAAATTGCAACCATGTAATACTGAGACATTTGCAAAATTTCCAAACAACTGTAAGTGACCAGTAAAAACTAATCCTTCTGAATTTTCTATTGAATTTCTTGGTGACTATCTTGTATTGACGGCCTCTAGTTATATTCTTCCCCACAAGTGGAAAAACGCTCTCTATCAAAGATTATCATACTTTTAAATGCCTCAATTAGGCAATTTCTCTGCCTCTTCTTTCCTGATATGTATGCCCATTCATTTCTGGTGTACTCCTTGTAAATCTGTTATGTACCTTTTCCAGTGCCTTTATATCCTTTTTATAATAAGTGACCAGAATGGAAGCTGTACACATTAGCATAGCTTCCCTACTTATCGATTCTGTCCTCGAGAAATAAAGCCTCGTGATCAATTTGCTTTTTTCATAGTCTTGCTAATCTTTACTGCAACATTTAGTGATAAATGTAATTGTTGTCCGAGATCCCCTTATTCCTCTACAACACTCAAGAAACTCGACACCGCCCAGGACAAAGCAGCCCGCTTGATTGTCACCCCTACCAGGGGCCACAGTGGTTAGCACAGTTGCTTCACAGCACAGAGAACCCGGGTTTGATTCCCGGCTTGGGTCACTGTCTGTGCAGAGTCTGCACGTTCTCCCCGTTTCTGCGTGGGTTTGCTCCGGGTGCTTCGGTTTCCTCCTGCAAGTCCTGAAAGACGTGCTTGTTGGGTAAATTGGACATTCTGAATTCTCCCTCAGTGTACCAGAGCAAGCGCCGGAGTGTGGAGACTAGGGGATTTTCACAGTAATTTCATTGCAGTGTTAATGTAAGCCTATTTGTGACACAAATAAAGATTATTATTATTAAATATTCAATCCCACCACCATCGACGAACAGTGGTAGTGTGTATGATCTACAAGATGCACTGCAGGAAGGTTCCTCCCTCCAAGCCACTCACCATCCTGACTTGGAAATATATCACCCTTCCTTCACTGTTGCTGGGTCAAAATTCTGCAACTCTCTAACAGCGCTGTGGGTACCTACATGGACTGCAGCAGTTCAAGAAGGCAGCTCGCTACCACCTTCTTAAGGGCAACTAGGGATGGACAATAAATGCTGGTCTACCCAGTGCTCTCATCCCGTAAAATGAATTTTAAACCCGCCAAGACCTCCCTATTCTTCCTACCAAAATGTTCTACCTCACGTATATCTGTTGAAATTCATTTGCCAATTTTGCAATTTTATTAATGTCGTCCTGGAATTTATTGCAGTCCAATTTGATTTTATTTGGAAATTTAGGAAGTATCAATGGATTTAACATCTTTGAAAAGTGGATAAATCCCCATATGAAATGAATCGCAGCCTGCTTAAGCGAAGCAAGTGAAGAAATAGTGGTGACTCTGACCTTCACTGTCCAAATCTCTGGCTACAGGGATGGTGGCAGGGGACTGGAGGGCAGTTAACATTGCATCATTGTTTCAAAAGGAGAAAGGAATAGAATGAATAATTACAGACCAGTCTGCCTAACTTTGGTGGTGGGGAAATTATTGGAAAAACAGCAGAGGGGAGGGTTAAATCTTCATTTTGGAAGACATGGGATTCGTTTAATTAATGCAATCAACATGAATTTAAGAGAAGGTCATGTCTGACTTAGAGAATTTATTTGAAGAGGTAATAAGGAAGGTCGATGAGGGTAGTGCATTTGCTGTAGTCTATATGGATTTTAGCATTGATTTTGATAAAGTCGCAACATGGCAGACTGGCCACAAAAGTAATAGCCCATGGGATCCAAAGCAATAGGTCCAGAGGTAGGAAGTAGAGGATAATGGTCATTGGGTGTTTTTGTGACTGACTGTTTCCAGTGCGGCTCTGCAGGGCTTAGTACTAGTTACCTTGGATTTTGTGGTATGTGTCAATGTTTGGATGTAGAGTTTGCGGAAGATACAAAAATTGGAAGTACGGTTAATAATGAAGAAGAAATAGGTGTGATTGCACTACAAAGGGGATTCATGGCTGGAGAATTTGTGATAAGGAGAGATTGGATAGAGGAGATGTACGGGGCAAGTTTTTTACACCGAGGGTACTGGGTGCCTGGAACTCACTGCGTGGTGGTGCTGGAAGCCTGGAACTCGCTGCCGGAGGAGGTGGTGGAAGCAGGGACGATAGTGATGTTTAAGGGGCACCTTGACAAATACATGAATAGGATGGGAATAGTGGGATACAGACCCCGGAAGTGAAGAAGATTTTAGTTTAGACGGGCAGCATGGTCGGCACAGGCTTGGAGGGTCGAAGGGCCTGTTCCTGTGCTGTACTGTTCTTTGTTCTTTGTTCTAATTCCATCTTCTTTGGGAGTTTCTTGCATGGGCAGCGGGAAAATACCACTTAATTCCTATTTTTAAAAAATCACCATCCACAGTTTTATTTGATCTTATTACTTTTATTATCCTGCTAAATTTCTGGCTTCATATTTTACGAATGAAGCTTTGTTTATGTTGAGCCCATACATTAAAATTATGTATGCAAAATTAATTTCAGATTCAGCTGCAAGACCAACTTTGTATCTTGAAGAGCTACAAGAATTTGATGTAACAAAACGAAGAACCCAAACTGCACCAAGCAAAGTTCATCGTAAGGGTTGGGTGCAGGTACAGTCAAATTGTGATTAAACCTACAGTTGGAAAAGTATTTGCCATCCAAAGGGAACTTGAAGGCCAGAGTCTACCTGCCTCTTTGATAACGTGAAACTGCCAAAGTTCTAGAGTGGAGTCCTGGTCTGACTGTGGAAAAGAACAGTGTGTCAGTCCCTCTTTCCACCTGTCCCCTCGAGACATTACCCTGCACTGCTCTCGTTGGATGAATAATGCAAGCATTCTGTCATGCTAAATATAAAAAGTGCTTAAGGGGAAGTTGGATTTATTGATCCGCACCTCTTCCTGACGGTCAGTACAGTTTATTGGCAGGCAATATAAATATGTTATTGCCATTTCTGAATGCCTCTGAGTATGAAAATTATCCTCTCATCGGCAGTCCCTTGGGATCTAGGATGACTTGTTTCCACTCTGGTTTGATGGTTTCTGAGAGGACCGAAAAGTCCAATGAAGAATCTGCAGACTCTGCCATGAGTGGGGCAGATGGTGTTTGAAGAGTCTGACAAAGGAGGGGTTTGGAGGTTTGTGCGCTCTCTCGGCTGCCTTGACTTTGCCTTTGTGTGCCCCTGAGGAGGTCTCTCGATGTGTTCGGTCCCTTCTCAAATGAACCTTCCCCATTTTAGTTGGTAACAAGCCAGGAACTCCGATGAGTCGGCGAGAATGTTTGACATCGTCAGGGATCCTTTGATGATATCCCAACAAACAGAAATTAGAGTATAACTGCAGCATTAGTTTTTGCTAAGTTTGTAAGTTACTTAAGATCAGCTTAAAATTCAACTTTTTCATATTATTGTTTCTTCTTGATTTACAGTAGAAAATTAGTTGCTTTCTTTTCAGAAATTATCACATTGCTTTTGTTATCTGTTATAAGTTTTCAGGTATGGATTTTCATCAAGCCAGATTGTGTCTAAGAAGCACATAAAGGAGCATGCTATTTAAGGAAAGTTTGGTTGAGATGTCACGAGACAATGAGTTATTTTGTGCAATGCAAAGGAGCATTAAATAAATCTAAATATTTTAGTTGTCCTCTGCTTGAATGTGTACAAAACAGATAATACAAGGCCAACTCGCTCAAATCATTAATGACGCTCCTGAGACATGAAGTACCCTGAGGGCTGGAATATTGGGTACTATTGATTGCCTTTAAAGTGCCAACATTTTTTTGAGGAGCGCAAATGATTTCTTTGACTGATTTAAATTTTGACAGTTTACCTGAAATGTGGTCGTATTATGCCACCCAGAAGGAAAAGAGGAAAGCTTTAACTCAATTTGCGATTCTCTTTTGAAGTATTCATTCAAATAAGGAAGCGTCTCCATAGAATCCACAGGATCCCTACAGCGCAGAAGGGAGGCCATTCGGCCCATCAAGTCTGCAACGACCCTTCAAAAGAGCACGCTACCAAGGTCCAATCTCCAGCCGTATCCCCGTAACCCCACGCAACCATTAGACACTTAATGGCAATTTAGCATGGCCAATCCACCTAATCTGCACAATCTTTGGATGTGGGAGGAAACCGGAGCACCCGAGGGAAACCCACGCACACACAGGCAGAATGGGCCAACTCCACACAGACAGTCACCTGGCGCTGGTGTTGTCTGACCAGTTGCATCTTGCCTCCTCCACATAATGGAACATGGGCCTTAATTACTTGGACATTATCTCTTAGTTAGCTTTATGTAACATAAATTCGGCATGAATAAGCTTCAGCAACTTTTAATGTGAGACCCTGATGCCCAGTGTCGTCAGGCATTGCATTATTGGCTGAAAAACGTCTTGACTAGCCTGTGCGTCAATTACAAAGGTATTGTCAGTAAGTGTTTTCTGCCCTTTGTCTCTGTCTCGAGTTTTAATTCAAGATTCAGAAATGTGCAATTTTAACACAACGCTGGTGTTGATGTCCCTTGTCAGATAAATGCAATTGTATTTTTTCCCCAAGCCCACAGTGTGGATGTCTATAATGTCAGAACTGCTGAATCCTGACAGTTAAAGATTGCAGGTTGCCATGTTCAGTGCCACTCCGACTGGAGTCTGCAATCAGAAGTATAAAGTGAGGGCTGTAACGCTTTATCATGTTCCATATATGTTAAGGCATGTTAAGTTCTGTTAAATATATCACTTGTATTTCATTACAGAGTTCAGTCCATATTAAAACAGAGAAAGGAGCGCAGTTGCACCTTGGTCCACCTGTCGATTACTCTGATGATTTTGAAGCTTACGAAAGTGTGAATATGGAGACAGAGGATATACCATGTAATTGCTCTCAGGTAACTTTATGTATTGCCTGTCATAGTGTGGTTTTAAACAACTTCACTCAGGCAGTGAATTTTTGAACTCCTCCACTGGATTTCCTTGCAGAGTGATCATAGTCCAGCAGGTTGTAAATTTCTTCAGATATGACATAGAATGGGTGTCACAGTGGTTAACACTGCTGCCTCACAGCTCCAGGGACTTGAGTTTGATTCTGGCCTTGTGTGAATGTCTGTGTGTAGTTGGCACATTCTCCCTGTGTCTGCGTGGGTTTCCTCCAGGTGTTCTGGTTTCCTGCCATGGACCAAAGATGTGCAAGTTAAGTGGATTGGCTATGCTAAATTGTGGCCAAAAATATTTAGGTTAGGTGGGGTATTTGATTTGATTTATTATTGTCACATGTATTAGTATATAGTGAAAAGTACTGTTTCTTCATGCTATACAGACAACACATACCGTACATAAGGGAGGTAAAAAGACTGTAGAATGTAATGTTACAGTCATAGCTAGGGTGTAGAGAAAAGATCAATTTAATACTAGGTCGGTGCATTCAAAAGTCTGATGGCAGTAGGGAAGAAGCTGTTCTTGAGTCGGTTGATACGTGACCTCAAACTTTTGTATCTTTTTCCTGACGGAAGAAGGTGGAAGAGAGTATGAGTGGGGTGCATGGCGTCCTTAATTATGCTGGCTGCCTTTCCGAATGGTGATCTGGACACCTAAAAACTTGAAGCTCTCGACCCTTTCTACTTCATTCTCATTGATGTAGACAGGGGCATGTTCTCCTCTACGCTTCCTGAAGTCGATGACAATCTCCTTCGTTTTGTTGACATTGAGGGAGAGATTATTGTCGTCGCACCAGTTCATCAGACCTATCACATTCCTATACTCTGTCTCATCATTGTTTGAGATCCAACCCACTACGGTGGTGTCATCAGCAAATTTAAGGTAGGAGTGCACTTTCAAAGGGTTGGTGCAGACTCGATGGGCTGAATGGCACTCTGTGGATTCTATGAACCGGCAGCCCAGGAACAGGCTATTTATCCCAGCTGGTCCATAGTGGTGCTTATTCTCCACATGAACTTCTACTTTTATTACCTCTTCCCATCCTTCCCCTTTATCACTCTGTTCTGTTCTTCCTTGTGTAAATATCAAGCCTTCTCTTCAATCTGTCAATCGTTTCTGATTGAACCATTTCATGTGGCAAGAGTTCCACATTCTTGTCTGACTCTGTCAATAAATTGTTGGCCCCTTATTCTGGTACCATAAATGGAAATCTTCCCTTTCAAACTCAATTCCTATTTAAAAGGAGCGATAAATCCATGAAATTATAACCAATCAGCTTAATGCAAGTGGTAAAAAAAGATCATGGAATCTTTACTCGAGGAGACAATGAATGAATGTATAAGCAGACCTGGGTGATTACAGCTATTAGGAAAGGCTGACTTGTGTGGAGCTCTTTAGAAAAGACAAGGTTGCGGGGTGGTCTGATGCAGGCCTTAAAAGTTATATAGGGGGTTGATGGCGTAAACGTAGAGATGGTCCTGCCTTTTGTGGGGGTGCCCAATGTGTCATAAAGTACAAGATAATTAAGGAAGTTGGGTGAGATTTCTTTACCCAGAGAGCAGTTAGAATTTGGAATCTACTGTCATAACGAGTAATTGAAGCAAACAGCATAGATGCCTTTAAAATAATCTAGATAAAAAGAGGAAGAAAGGGATTTCCAGAGCTTTTCTTGCACTAATGCACAATGACAATTTGTGGATGATGGCTGTGATTCATGTGCAGGGTGAGTGGGCGCACAGATTTTGTGAGGTGATCAGCCCTCTGCGCAGTGTTGCTGGCTAGTCTGATGGGGTTGGGTTGAGAAAGGGCTGCAGTTTCCTATGTTTTGCAGCTAATTGGCTTTTCTCAGTGTATTTGTTTCTGTAAATTTCCTCAAATGCCTTATATGTTCCTCTGTTGCCTTCTATTTCTGGTTTTAAGGAAGTTTCAACAATTTTTCTTTTATATTTCATCACCTTCTTGCCTACATGGACCTCTTTGTTTACATTTATACAGCCAAGCCAGGCCTCATTTAAGAAGTTTGTACATGTACCATAACATGTCCATACTTCTGAAATTTTAAATAAAGGAGCGGAAACTGGTCTTGTAACGCATATCTGAATTGACACTGTTATATGCTCTTTGTTTTTGATGGTTCACCCGGATAACCCAACCATCCATTTCTGTTCTTAAAATAGTGAGGATTTTTCTGAGTCGCAACATTATGCAGTGTTGCCTACCAACATATTGCCAAGCCAAGTGCACATCAATGGACTCCTATCTCTTGACAGCCTTTGTAATGCAAATCTTCATTCAATTCCACACAGCAATATATTGCATTAGGCAGTGATTGACAGTTTTATTAAGACATTTATAGGTGCTTGGTGGATTTTTGATCTATCTTTACTTTCCCGCTTGAATGCATCTCCATTATCCTGCTTTGATGCTCACCACAATGTTTATAAACACTCTTGCTATGATTGCCAGTTCCTCACCACATCAACATCAAAAGCAGCTAAGTGTTTTCTGCTGAGAAGAGTTTGTGGGGGGGGGGAGGTCTGTTGGATGAGGGGACGTGGAGGCCTGTTGGAGGGTGGGGGAGAGAGGAGGCCTGTTGGAGGAGGGTGTGGAGAGGAGGCCTGTTGGAGGGGAAGGAAGCCTGTTTGGTGTGTGTAGAGGGGGGGGGGGGGTTGGTAGGAGGAGGCCTATTTGGGGTGTGGAGAGCGGGGGGGGAGGAGGCCTGTTTGGGGTGTGTGGAGAGTAGCCGTGTTGGAAAGGGGGGGGGGGGGAGAGGAGGACTGTTGGAAGGGGAGGTGAGGAGGCCTGTTGGAGGGGGGCAGGAGAGGAGGCCTGTTGGAGGGGGGGGGGAGGAGAGGAGGCCTATTGGAGGGGGGGAGGCCTATTGGAGGGGGGGGGGGAAGAGGAGGCCTGTTAGTGGGGTGTGTGGAGAGGAGGCCTGTTAGAGGGGGGGTGGAGAGGAGGCCTGTTTTGGGGGGGGGGGAGGAGGAGGCCTGTTTGGGGTGTGGAGAAAAGGCCTGTTTCGGGGGGGGGGGGAGAAAAAGGAGTCCTGTTGGAAGGGGGGGAATGGAGGCTTGTTGGAGCGCGGGGGAGCAATGGAGGCCTGCTGGAGGGCTGGGGGGGAATGGAGGCCTGTTGTAGGGTGGGGAGATGGAAATGGAGGCCTGGTGGAGGGCGGGGAGGGGGAATGGAGGCCTGTTGGTGGGCGGGGGGAAATGGAGGCCTGTTGGAAGGGGGGTGGATGGAGGCCAGTTGGAGGGCGGGGGGGCAGAGGAGGCCTGTTGGAGGATGGGGAGAGAGAGGAGGCCTGTTGGAGCGTGGGATAAATAGTCTGTTGGAGGGCGGGGGGGAGAGAGGAAGCCTGTTGGAGGGCGGGGGGGGAGGGGTGGGGGGAAGAGAGGAGAGGGGAGGCCTGTTGGAGGGCAGGGAGAATGGGGGCCTGTTGAAGGGCGGGGGTGTGTGGAGAGAGAGGAGGCCTTTTTGAGGTGGGGGGGAAGGAGGCCTGTTCGATAATAATCTTTATTAGTGTCACAAGTAGGCTTACATTAACACTGCAATGAAGTTACTGTGAAAAGCCCCTATTCGCCACACTCCGGCACCTGTTCGGGGACACAGGGAGAATTCAGAATGTCCAATGTAACAGCACATCTTTCTGGACTTGGGAAGGAAACCGGAGCACCCAGAAGAAACCCGCAGACACAGGGAGAACATGCAGTCTCCGCGCAGACAGTGACCCAAGCCGGAAATAGAACCTGGGACCCTGGCGCTGTGCTACCCACAGTTTGGTGGGGGGAGGGGGGGTGGGGGTGGGCAGGAGGCCTGTTTGGTGGAGGGGGGGGAAGAGAGGTGGCCTGTTTTGGGGGTGGGTGGGGGGGGGGGGGGGGCTGTTGCGTGGGGACCCCCTCCGGATCACTGTACTAAGCCAGCTGCTCCAAATGACGGGATTCCAGTGGAATCCGATGAGCTATCCTCCGTGCATGAATTAACATGATGAAGGAGGGAGACCCGTACCTGGGCCCCTCTCCCCGTGCCAGTGGAGACCCGGAGCGAGTCTCTGCACTTTGTCTCCAGAACGGAGAATCCAACCCATTATGTAATCCTAAATTTACTCATTGCTTTTAATATATAACAGATGCCTTGATGTCTTGGGTATTCTGGTCAATGTACTTGGAAGTCATAAGGGTCTTGACTTAAGTTTTCCTTTGGCTCCTGTTATATTGCCGTTAACAGATGTTTTGATAACAACAAATATCATCAATTCAAGAGATTCCTTTGTGCAATCTAAGAAGATCTGAATTATGATTCAGTTATTTGGTTAATTAAATGCCATACTTGCATGTGATTTTCCTTGTTCCTTTCTTTCTTGTGTGTGATCTACCTTTGCTTCAGCTTCATAAATTCCGTCAGTTTTTTCACTGTGTTTTTCCGCAGCCTGTTGCTAAAACTCACTAATTGCTTTCCTGGTTGCAGATTTTTCAGTGACGTTCCAGATATGGACTGTAGATGGGAAACCCTCCTTTTACTGGGAAAAACATCTTAAGCACCATTTAACAGAATGTAAACTGGCTGCTTGAGGTCGGGACATTTATTACAAGAGAAGCAACATGAATTGAAATACGGTCTTTAAAATAAAATAAATGTTCCAAGTTGCTTCATAGAGGTGCAAGAAACAAAAGCATAAAGCTGAGGAACATTGGTGGGAACTGTAATCAAAGTGATGGTCAAAGAGGTAGGTTTTAAAGGGGGATGATTGTGGAGAAGACTGGTTTAGGGAAGGGATGAGGATGGAGCAAAGGTAGATCTAGAGCACTAAGTCTGCGTAAGTGGCTGCCACCGATTTTGTGAAAAATGCTGCCTTTCTCCAGACTATCAGTTATACATACTTTTCTTTTTTCCAATTTCTTGCAGATTCTTGCTGACGATTCTTCCAGGAACAGAGGAAACTCTTGTTTCCTACCAAAGTCTTCCTTCATAAAACCTGGAAGAATATCCGATAAAAGCTGTTGTGAGGGCAATGACAAAATACTCCTGAACATGCAAGATGTTAAGGTGTGTGCTGGCAGTTCAAGTTAACCCCCAGTGTTTAAGTTGCATTTGTCAATGAATGTTTAATTATAAAATTAGCCATAAATAATACTTTAAACTGTAAACTTTAGACCTAATGTTCTTGGGATGTGAGAAATGTTGGAAAACCTGGGTGCAATTCTCCCATCGGGAGACTAAGTCCCGACGCCGGAGTGAAAACCGGAGCGTTTCACTCCGGTGTCTGAGGCCGCTCCCAGCCCCCTATTCTCCCGCCCCCGGGGGGCTAGTAGCAGTGTTGCGTCATTTACGCGCGCCGGCCCTTGGCGCCACGTAAAAGCCGTGTAAATGACGTGGCCGGTGCTGCGTAAATGACGTCAACCACGCATGCACGGGTTGGCCGGCGCTAACCCGCGCATGCGCGGTTGCCGTCCTCCCCGAGGCCGCCCTGCAAGAAGATGTCGGATGGATCTTGCGGGGCGGCGGAGGAAAGGAGGTCCAACTTCAGAGAGGCCGGCCCGCCGATCGGTGGGCACCGAATGCGGGCCAGACCCCTTTTGAGGCCATCCCCGGTGCAGGAATCACCCCCCCCCCCCCCCCTTTTGCACAGGCCGCCCCCGGGCAGCGACCGGGTGTGGACGGTGCTGGCGGGAAGCCGTCGTGTTGGGCAGGACGCTCGGCCCATTCGGGCCGGAGAATCGCCGCTCGCCTGCTGCAAACGGCGAATGCCGATTCTCCCACCGGCCAGCTGTGATTCTCACCGTGCCGGTTTGGGGGGGGGTGGGAGAATCGCATGCGGGTGCTGGGTCGGCGTGGCGGGACTCACGCGGCGCCCCAGTGATTCTCCCACCCGGCGTAGGGGGGGGGGGGTTCCTTATTCATTATCCATCCCTGGTTGCCCTATATCAACGATGCAGTGGTGTCATATGTAAGGTAGACCCTGAAGGACAGAATGATCAAAACGGAACAGAGGAAAGACTTGCATTTATATACCAAGGGATGTTTCAAATGCTTTACAGCCAATTAAATGCTTTTTCAGTCACTGTTGTACTGTAGGAAATGCAGCAGCCTTTTTGCATTCAGCTAGCTCCCACAAATTGCAAACTGTTAATGAGTACATAATCGTGTTCCTTGTGATTGAGGGATAAACATTGGTCAGGACACCTGGGATAATTTCCCTGCTCTTCTATGAAATAGTGACATGGAATCTTTTATGCCCACCTGAGAAAGTAGACGAAGCCTCCATATAACATATCCAAAACATTACACCTCTGGCAGTGAGGGACTCCCTCAGCAGTGCCAGCTTTGATTTTAACTCAAGCCCTGGAGTGGGACTGAAGCTGGGAGCATGTGAATCGGAGGCAAGAGTGCTGTCAACTTAGCCACATCTAATACTGCAGGTATCTTAAGGTTGACATCTTAATAGCTTACTGATCATCGTCTTCATTGATACATTGCTTGAAGTATCACCTGTTCATTAGATGTTGAGAAGAAGCCTGACGCAGACAGCAGAACTCCAGCTTAACAGCGAGAAGAGCATTGACAGTGAAGACTCTGATTCTCTAGAGGATGAGAAGATTGGAGAACAGATTGAACCAGAGAATCTGGAAGATCTACAGCTGAATAAGCTGTCTTTCCAGAAGGGTTCAGAGGCTAAACAGTACAGTCTACATCCAGGAGATCTGATTGTACTTGATTTTGGGCCTGGTACAAAAAGTAAGTTCATAAGATTTCAGAAATGCTGTGCATTTCAACATTAATAGAATTTTGTCTCATATTTAAAATTTGATTCCATAACTTGTGGAACTTTTAATATTTATTTTTTGCTGTTTTATTTTCTTTTGAAGCCATGTTTTATGATCCTTCAGTGAAAAGGATAGTGGGATTAGTTTTGGGTTGCTCTAGCATCGCACTGGAACTCGTAAAGAGCAGTTAGTGACACAGTGGAGCAATTCGCTGTCTCAGGTGCTGTTAAACCTTGATGATATTCATAGCTGCTATACAGCTTCTCACTTTATTTAATGCCAAAAATTTTAAGAAATATTATTTATGAATGTCATACTGCGCAGCTAGGTACTGAGTGTTAGGGGATCTTCACTAGCTGAAAACTGAGTTCTGGATCAGGATATTTAGCAAATTATGGAAAATTCATGAAAAATCGACCACTTTGTGTTCCAGAAGGCCTTGACTCTTCTGAATGGATACAGAGAGATCGTTGCCTACATTGGGTCGCAGTCCACTTAAAGTCCTCCAACTGGTAGACATCCTGGAAATGTTTATCCTGAAGATTTATGTGCGGCCAGAGAGTAGGAGAGAAGAGGGCAGCACGGTAGCATTGTGGATAGCACAATTGCTTCACAGCTCCAGGGTCCCAGGTTCGATTCCCGGCTTGGTCACTGTCTGTGCGGAGTCTGCACATTCTCCCCGTGTGTGCGTGAGTTTCCTCCGGGTGCTCCGGTTTCCTCCCACAGTCCAAAGATGTGCAAGTTAGGTGGATTGGCCATGCTAAATTGCCCTTAGTGTCCAAAATTGCCCTTAGTGTTGGGTGGGGTATTGGGTTATGGGGATAGGGTGGAGGTGTGGACCTTGGATCGGGTGCTCTTTCCAAGAGCCGGTGCAGACTCGATGGGCCGAATGGCCCCCTTCTGCACTGTAAATTCTATGTTCTAACAGAGAAATGGGCAGGTGAAGGCATGCAATCTGGGGAAATTACATAACCTTAATATCATCCTTATCTGTCAGTAACCATAGAGTGCACCCCGAATAGGGTTTGTTGAGATGGCTTTTGTACCCGACACAGATCTATTTCTGCTTTTCCTCTGCCATTAAGTTGCAGTGTTAATGTAAGCTCACTTGTGACACCAATAAAGATTATTATTATTATTAAATGTAACTCTACTAAACCAAAATGGAATATTTGAGAGAATAATCAGAACCATGCAATAGATATATTACTACATTTCCATTCTCTGCACTTAGGATATTATTTGTGACTGTGCTTGAGTTGACATTTTGATAGCATTAAAACTATTAAATAGAGCATTTCCTATGGGTGAAATAAGCTATTTATTGCACAAGTACAAACATTTTGTATTTGCAAATATGATTTAATAATATCTTATTTAACTGAAATGTATAAATGGTGTGATGCTTTTTTAATTGATCAGGATAAGGGGATAAAACAGCAAAGATGAGAATCAAGGTGCATGGAGAACTAAATAACATTAGAACAAAGAGGTAGTCCAGAAAGAGGAGGGATGTGCAAATGTGAAATAAATAGCAGACTAAAGCTGAATTGGAGTGTGTATGGTAAATCCAAGGAGGGTGACAAATAAGGTTGCTGTGCTGCACATGTAAGTTGCCACTGAAACTATACTCTCGTGCCAATGAAGGGCTCAATTAAGGGTAGAAATGGGATCTGACTGTGCCTGGCTACAGTGTGTTCAGAAGAAAAATGAAAAGTAAAAATAGTGGGTATGAGAATGCTTGAAAGTATGATGATGGGGTTAACGATTCAAAGCCAGTATCTAGAGACAGAGAAAGAAGTGATATGCTGCCCGGTGGAGGATGGAGGAGTAAATTGCTAAATAGATTTCTGAAAGGGTGGTAATAATAGGATACTTCAATTTTTCTTAATCTTTCACGGATGTCGGCATCGCTGACAAGATGATTGTTGCCCATCCCTAATTGCCCTGGAATTGACTGGTTTGCCAGCTCACTTCAGAGGGCAGTTAAGAGGCATGCACATGGCTGTGGGTTGGAGTCACATGGTAGATTCCCTAAAGGACATTAGTCAACCAGATTTTTTTTCAACCATCAATAATAGCTAAGATTAACTTCCAGTTCCAGGGGCGGGATTGACAGACCCTCCGCCGGGTCGGAGAATCCCGGGGGGCGGCCCCCGCCGCTCCGACGCCGGCTGCCGTATTCTCTGGCGCCGGTTTTCGTGCAGGGTTTACGCCACGCCGGTTGGTGGCCATTGGCAGCGGCCACCCGGCAATTCTTCGGGCCCCGATGGGCCGAGTGGCCGTCAGTTCCTGGCCAGTCCCGCCGGCGTGAAATTGACATGGTCCCACATGGCGGGACCTGGCTGGTAGCTCGTCTAGTGGAGTCCTTGGGGGGGGGGGGGGGGGGGGGCGCAGAGGGATCCGGCCCCAGGGGGCCCCCACAGTGGCCTGGCCCGCGATCGGGGCCCACCGATCTGCGGGCGGGCCTGTACCGTGGGGGCACTCCTTCCTTCCCCACCGGCCTCTGTAGGGCTCCGCCATGGCCAGCGCGGAGAAGAACCCCCCTGCGCATGCACAGGAACACGCCGGCCGGTCTGCGCATGCGCGGAGCCACACCGGCGGTTCGCATGCGCCAACTCGCGCCAGCCCTTTGGCATGGCGCCAACCCCTCCGGCGCCGGCCTAGCCCCCGGAAGTGCGGAGGATTCCGCAACGTCCGGTTGGCCCGACGCCAGAGTGGTTCGCGCCGTTCTTGGCGCTGACGTCGTGCCATCCCTCCAATTGCGGGAGAATCCCGCCCCAGACTGATTTCAAATTCAACCAGCTACTGCGGTGGGATTTTGAACTTTTGTCCCCAGAGTTTGAGCTTGGATCTCTGGATTACCAGTCGAGTGACATTAACACTGTGCCACCTTCTCCCCAAATGAAAAGTCAAGGACAGGGAGGAGCTTTTGGCGATGAGAGCACTCTCTCGATTATTATGCTTCCAACCCAATCAAGAAAGAGGTATTGCTGGATCTGTTTCCGAGGAGTGATGTGGGGCATGTTGCAATGGGGAGCATTTGGGAAACCATGATCACAATATAGGCGATGGAGCTAATTTCAGTGAGTTAAAAAATGATCAGCCTCGGCTGGGTTGAAAACAAAGATCGGAAGGTACATCAGTAAATGAGAGTTTCAAGGAAAAGGTATCGTGAGAATGCAGATTAAGCACACCCCCATGAAATGAAATGAAAATGAAATGAAAATCGCTTATTGTCACAAGTAGGCTTCAAATTAAGTCACTGTGAAAAGCCCCTAGTCGCCACATTCCGGCGCCTGTTCGGGGAGGCTGGTACGGGAATTGAACCGTGCTGCTGGCCTGCCTTGGTCTGCTTTAAAAGACAGCTCTTTAGCCCTGTGCTAAATCAGCCTCCATGAGGGGGAAAGGAAGGCCATTCAAAGCCAGAACTTGCTGAATGAATTAAAAGTTGTCATTAAAATGAAACAGAAAAAGGAAGCTTATTATAAATGCCAAGTTCAGTAGAGAATGAAGCAGAACGCAGGTGCAGAGGAGAACTGGTGTGGGAAATAAGAGAAGCTAAGGAAGTGAGAAAAGATTAGCAAATAACAGTAGTTTAAATAAATAGTAAAAGAAGAATCGTTGGAAGGCTGATTCGACATGAAAAAGGAAATCATTATGTTGAGACAGAGAGAGCATGGTTGAGTATTTTGCACCTGACTTCACAAAAGAGAAGGATGGTGCTCACAATGCCAAAGTAAAGGAGACGGCAATTGAGGAAATTGGATCCGATAAAAATAGAGGATATCCTTAAAATATTGGCAGCACTCAAACCAAAATATTTCCTGATCCGGATAGGATGCATTCTAGGTTGCTCAAGTTAGTATGGGTGGACATAAATGGAGACTGTAAGCAGAACCTTGCAATCCTCCTTCGATATGCAATGGTACCAGAGAACTGAAAGGTTTTTTTTTAAAAAGTGGGAGGCCTGTCAATTAATGTCGGTGGTGGGGGAACTTGTGGAGATCATCATCTGGGAGAATGTTGCTTGTCACCGGGAAGAATATGGATTAATGAATGAAAGCATCCATGGCAAATAGTCTATGACAAACTTGATTTGAGTTTTTCAGTGAAATAGTGGGTAAATGAAGGTGGTGCAATTGTGCGTATGGATTTTCAAAACATATTTGGTAAAGTACTGTATAATGGGTGTGTTACCAGCATCATTGCCCTTCAGATTACAGGGAGTTGTGGCAACATGAATCCAAAATTGGGTAAAAGACAGTAGAGGTGTACAGTTGTTTTTCAGACAAGAGGGGAGTAAATAGTAGGTCAATATTAGGAGTACTGCTCTTTCTGATGTATGTCCATGACCTGGATTTGGTTGTAGCAGGGAAAATTGCAAAAGTACAATTACTACTTGTAATTGTAGTACACAGTGAGGAGGATATAGAAGACTTCAGGAGGGCAGACTAATGAAATGGGCAGGCACGAAGTGAATGATAGTAAAAATGTCAAATTATGCAATTTGGAAGAATCACGAAGGGTAATATAAACTAAATGGTACAATTTTAAATGAAAAATCGGAACAGAGATCCCTGGGGGTTCCCATATACATTTATTTGGTCAGACAAGTTGATGAGGCTGTGTTTTTAAATAAAAAAATGCAGGAGACCTTGGGCTTTATAATTAGTCGCGTCATGTGAGGAGGTTATGCTGAACCGTTATAAATCACTGCTTGGGTCTCAGTTGTATTATTGTGACCAATTCTGGGCATCACAGAGAAGGGTGTTAATATCTTGAGCACAGAGACAATTTACTGGAATAATACTGAGGATGAGACTTCAATTAGGTGAAACATAGAACATAGAACATCACAGCGCAGTACAGGCCCTTCGGCCCTCGATGTTCGCCGAGCTGTGAAACCACTCTAAAGCCCATCTACACTATTCCCTTATCGTCCATATGTCTATCCAATGATCATTTGAATGGAGATGGAAGAAGCTGGGATTTTTGTCTTTTGAGCAGACAAGCTTATGAAAGTGGTGTTCAAAATTCTGAAACTTTTCAAAAGATAGGAAGAACCTGCTTCCACTGGTAGGATGGTTGATGACCAGAGAAGCAAGGAGGAGACTGGAGATATTTTTTACACATTGATTAATGCTGATCTGGAATGCAGTCCAGTGCCTGAAAGAGGGGTGGAAGTGGACTCCGTCGTAGTTTGATAAAGGGAATGGGATTTATATTTTTACTGAGAATTTATAGCACAGTAAAAACCATTCATCCCAGCTGCTCTCTGCCATTGTTTAAGCATTGCACAAGCTGTCTCCCAGAACTGTTCATTTACTGAAGGTTGACAGTGGTTAAGTTTCTGCCCCTGTTTGTTAGTTTGTGCGAATGGACCGATTTCAACTAAACCTGGCAGATGGTGTGGCTCAAGAAAGAGCTTTTTGTGAAGATGATGATCCTGCTCCTAGATTTTTTAATATGATCCTTTATTATTGGGAAATGGAGCAAATTGACTTTTTCTCTTTTAAAATATTGTGGGTTGTTTTATTCTGAATGTTGTCAATTGATTTGGAATAGAGTCATAGATATTTACAGCATAGAAACAGGCTCTTCGGCCCAGCTTGTCCATGCCGCCCAGTTTCTATCACTAAGCTAGTCCCACTTGTCCACTTCTGGCCCATATCCCTCTATACCCACCCTACCCACTAACTGTTTTTAAAGGAAAAAATTGTACTCGCCTTTACCACTGCCTCTGGCAGCTTGTTCCAGATGCTCACCACCCTCTCTGTGTGAAAAAAATTCCCCTCTGGTCTCTTTTGTATCCCCCCTCCCCCCCCCCCCCCCCACCCCACCCCCTCACTTTAAATCTATATCCTCTAGTTCTAGACTCCTCTCTCTTTGGGAAAGGATATTGACTGTCTACCTTATCTCTGCTCCTCATTCAATGTTGTCGGTTGTTTCAGCTGCTGTGGTGTAATTTGTCAACATTTTAGCAGAGTTTTCACAGCAGGTTGTTAGCAGGGTGGCCTGATGGGCATGTCTCCTCACCGAGATGGAAGCTCTTGGTTTAAAAAAAATAAGCTTTGTTGTTACAGAACATCAACCAACTTTTACAGATGCACCATAGAAAGCATCCTATCTGGCTGCATCACAGCCTGGTATGGCAACTGCTTAGCCCAATACCACAAGACTGAACCCCCTTAATTTGTATTTGCCCTTTTCCAGTCGAAGAAAGTCATATAAGTCCCCCGGCCAGGCCGCCACCCTCGGCTGCGTTGCTGACCGCCACTCCCAACAAAATTCTTCGCCAGGCAATCAGAGAGAAGGAGGCCACAATGTCGGCCCTCCTCCCCTCCATCAGCACCAGCTTCTCCGATATCCTGAATGTCGCCACCAAGGGTTTCGTTTCGGTTTGTGCTTTGGACTGCAGTAGAAAAAGGGCTGTGTTTCCCTGTTTTCTCTGTTGTTATTTTAAAGCGGTTCCAGGGAACTGAAAGCACATTGGGCGTGGCAAACTGCCTCGGTAACTTTAAAGATAGAGTTGCTTTCCGGAAGGAGTTTTGAACCTGCTGGTTGGAACTGGAACATAATCTCAGTGAAAGGACCAGTCCCATTCAAGTGAGATTACAGTGTGCTGGGCCACGCCCTTGAAAGGGGTTTTGGTTTATTGGATTTTGTATTGAATTGGAACAGCTACTTAGGGGGATTCATTAAGAGTTATATACATAGATTACTGAAGCTGTTGTGTGTTGTTTTATGTTTGCGATTGATAACAAATTCTTGATGAGTGTTTTATATATGTTATCTACATTCTTATAATAAATTTGTTTCGATAAAAGTGCCTTGGAAGTCTGATGAATCTGTTGCTAACTTTTGGTTGGCTCTTAATTCGTAATTTGCTCTGTTTGTTTAACCTTTGCTCTACAGTCGCCAGGTATCTTTATGACACCGCCACGAGGTTCAAGTTCAAGTAATGATCAATAACTCAACACACCAATTAGTAAGATTCAAATCAAAACACATTTATTATACGCAGTAAATCACTACTCATGCATAAACTCTATTTTCTAGACTATTCCTATCACTAAAAGGCCTATACTTAGCTTCGGAATTGGCCCACCAGGTCAGGGGAACAAATGGCCTTTCGTTCAGGTCCTGAGTCTGCAGGATTCAAAAGCTGGTATGGACTTGTAGCTCGGAGCGCCTATCTCGTAGCGAGCGTTAACTGGAGACTTACTTGGTTGGTGCGGCAGCTTGGACAGGCCACTCTCATGGGTTGATTCAAGTTGCTGAGTGACCCTGCCAAAGAAGGACGATTTGAACTTGGGGGCTTTACTTTATAGTCCCCAGGGGCTTCCCGCCCTTCGGGGTGGACCCCGTACCTGGTTCCAAATGATTGGACTGCGTTCCGATCATTTGGATCGATTTCTCCAATACTGGAGTTGTTCCCTGATCGCTGGGCGGTCCCTAAATGTCCTTGGCCTTCCTTTGTCTTGGCTCCTGCTGGCGCCGAGGAGTCTGGCTTGGCTTTATTCACCTTAAGTGTTGCAATTGTGCCTGGGAATCGCTCATTACTATGCAGATGGCTGCTGGTTTCAGTGTTGTCTGGTTTTTGCAAGTTTCAATACACATTATTTCTGCACTTGCTAGTCTTTGCCTGTGTTGGCTGAATTTCCCTTCAGTCTTTGCGGTTCTCCAATTTAAGTCGGGAAGTGGCCAACCCAGGTGGCTACAAACCACACCTGAAGTGAAGGCTCTTGTGCTCATCCTAGCCAAATTCAACATAAAAGTTATAGGTCAGGTGGGCTTCATTGTACACTTTTGAGATTCTAAGCCCTGGCCCATAACATAATCATATCCAGTTTTCAAAAGAAGGCCTTCAGTATAAAGATCGGAAGTGTCTGGAATATGAACAGGAACCTCGGCAGAACTTTCGTCTTCACCACTTGGACCCTCCCTGCCAGAGTCAAAAGCAATGTGCCCCACCTCTTCAGATCCTCCCCCAGCTTTGTTAGATTCCATTTATGTAGCAGAGCCCATTCCTCGCCACCTGAATCCCCAGGTATCTAAACCTGTCTCTGGCCACCTTGAATGGCAACCCCCCTAGATTGGCTCGCCGACCCAACTCTTTCACCGGGAACACTTCGCTTTTCCCTACATTTAGCTTTTATGACGTGAACGCCCCAAACTCCCCCAACAGGCCCATGATCCTCTCCATGCTCTCCAGCGGGTCTGAAACATACAATGTAGGTTGTCCGCATATAGCGACACCTGGTGCTCCCTTCATCCCTTCGTAATCCATTACCACTCTTGTCGACCCCCTAAGAGCCGTTGGCAGAGGCTCTATCGCTAGCGTAAACAACAACGGCGACAGTGGGCACCCTTGCCTTGTTCCCCTGTGCTGTTCAAAGTTTTGTGAGCACATGTCATTGGTCCGTACACTCGCCTTCAGTGCCAAGTATAACAGCCGCACCCATGCCACAAACCCAAACATCAGCCAAAACCCGAACCTTCCCAGGACCTCAAACAGGTACTACTACTCAACCCGGTCAAATGCCTTCTCCGCATCTATGGACACAACTACCTCCGATACCGGAGCTCTCTAAGGGGTCATGATCATATTTAACAACCTCCTTATATTACTGGAAAGCTGCCTGACCTTTATGAAACCTGCCGAACCCTCCACAACGACCCCAGGGACAACACCTTCCATCCTTCCTTGCACTAACTTAGCCAGCACTTTCACATCTGTATTTAACAGCCATGTAAAGAACAAAGAACAATACAGCACAGGAACAGGCCCTTCGGCCCTCCAAGCCTGTGCCGATCACGTGTCCTATCTAGATCAACCGCCTGTATCCTTCTATACCCTGTCTGTTCATGTGCCTATCCAGATAAGTCTTAAAGGTCACTAACGTATCTGCCTCAACCACCTCACTTGGCAGTGCATTCCATGGGCCTATACGACCAACATTCCAACAGGTCTTTCCCCTTCTTTGGTATTAATGTGATCGTTGCCTGCATCATCGTCTCCGGCAGCTCCTCCTTCTCCAATACCTCATTAAATGCCCCAAGAGATGTGGCGCTAGGTCCATCGCAAACTCCTTATAGAATTCCGCTGGATGACCATCGGGCCCCGGGGCCTTCCCCGGCTTCATATCCCTTATACTGTCCAATACCTCCCTTAGCCCAAGGGCTCCTCTAGCATCTGCCTTTTCTCTTCCTCCAACTGTGTAACTCCAGTTAGTCTAAAAACCGTCCCCTATCCCCCTCTTCACCCCCCCTTGGGTCCGCCCTGTACAGTTCCTTATAATAATCCCGAAACGCCTCGTTTATCTTCCCCAACTCTGACACCACACCCCCTGTCCCAGTCCGAATCTTCAATATTTCCCTGGACGCAGCCTGCCTCCGCAGCTGATGCGCTAATATTTGACTCGTCTTCTCTTCGTATTTGCACTGCACCCCACTTGCCCTACGCAGCTGTCCTACCGCACCTCCCTGTCGTCAACCTATCAAATTGCCCCTGCAATGTTTTCTCCTCGCCAATCCCTCCATGGTGGGCGCCCTCGAGTAATCCTCAACTATCTCGTTAATTAGCCGTTCATATTCCTCCTTCCTTTCCCTATCCGCATGTGCCTTGAATGAGATAATTTCCCCCTCCTCCCCTCCCCCGGACCACCGCTTTTCGAGCTTTCCAAAATGTGGCCGCTGACACCTTCCAGTTTTGGTTCAGTTCTACAGAATCTTTAATTACTGCTTGCTCTTTATCACAAAACCCTCTATCTGCCAACAACCCTGAATCGAGCCTCCAACTTGGCCTCTGATCCCATCCCGATCTATGCTGAGTCTCCAGCCAATGGGGCGCATGATCCGAGACTATTATCCTCGCGTACTCTGCCCCCTCCACCTCAACCAAAACTTCCTGACTCAGCACTAAAAAGTTGAATGCACCCGATGAACATGTGAGAGAAAGGAATACTCATAGAATCATAGAATTTACAGTGCGGAAGAGTGCCATTCGGCCCATCGACTGCACCAGCCCATGGAAAGAGCACCCTACTCAAGGCCAGGCTTCTACCCCATCCCCACAACCCAGCAACCTGACCCAACCTTTTGGACACTAAGGGGCAATTTAGCGTGGCCAATCCACCTAGCCTGCACATCTTTGCACTGTGGGAGGAAACCGGACCACCCGGGAGGGGGGGGGGGGGACACAGCCGTCCCCTTACAAACTTTTCTCCCCTGCTACCCTTTTGGTCAACCCAACAGAAAAAAGAAAACCCCTCCACATCAGAGGAAAAGAAAAAAAAAACTTCCTCCAACCCCCGCTCTCCCCATATTTCCATTATTCCAGAGTGCCAGCGCCTCCGCTTCCCAAAAGTATTCTGTTCTTCCCCCAGTTTGTGCTCCTTGATAAAGTCATTGGATGCTTCTGGGGTCTCAAAATAATATTTCCGGCATTCACAAGTCACCATAGTTTTGCCGGGTAGAGCACCCCAAACCTCATCTGCCGTTGATATAACACTGCCTTGGACTGTTGAACCCAGCATGCCATTTTGCCAGTTCAGCTCCAGTGTCTTAGTATATTTGGACCTTGTTCCCCTCTCTTTTGCTGTTCTGCTTCTCCCTGGCTCACTTGCAAGATCTTCTCTTTCTCAACAAATTGTGGAGTCTCGCGATCACCGCCCGCGGCGGCTCCCCAGCTCTTGGCTTCTGCCTCAGAGACCTGTGTGCTCTGTCCACCTCAGAGACCTTGTCCAGCACCCCCTCCGCCACCAGCCCTGCCAGCATCCTCGAAACGTACCTTGTGGCACTCGCACTTTCCAGTCCTTCAGGCAGGCTCACTATCCGCAGATTATGCCTCCTCGACCTGTTTTCATGCTCCTCCACCTTTGCTCTCAACGTCTTGCAAATGTCTCATAAGAGCCCCACCTCCGCCTCCAGTGTCACCACTCTGTCACTTGTGTTCAGAGATCTCCCTCTCGATCTCTCGGATCTGCGACCCCTGTGCCTCCAGACATTTTTCCACCCTCTCCATCAAGCTCTTCAGGAGTGCCTCTGCCCCTTCGATGGCCTTCGAGCGATCCTCCCGCATTTCCTTCCTCTGCTGGCGGAACTCTTCCTTGATGAAGGCCATCAACTGCTCCATCTGGGGCTTTGCTATTGCACTGGCCTTTCCCCCTCCTCCATCCTTCCACTGGCTGCTGTGCCACACGTCCCTTCCAACTCCTTCACCTTCTGCCAGGTTTGGTAACCAGCAGACATACCACTGCCGGGTTGAACTTCTCCGATCTTCAGCTATACTTTTCCGTCGAAGTTGCACCTGATTTCAGGCAAAAAGAGCTCTTTTCTACGCCTTAAAGCAGGAGCTGCCCTATGTGCGACCACTCACACTTGGCCGCCACCGGAAGTCCTCCTTCCTGCATTTTAATCACTCTTCATAACATAGTGTTGGTAAACTTTAACATGATGAAATCATCTTGAAATTCATAATAAACCTATTGGAATTTGTTGAAAAACACCAACTAAAAGCTAAATTGTTTAATGTGTCCTTAAACTTTATTATTTCAAAAGCTTTTTATCCATTGTGATGAATGGAGTTGATGTTGCTTTCCAAGGTTAAATATTCTTCTGTACCGTGGGTCAGTTTAGCTCAGTTGGCTGGACAGCTGGTTTGTGACTCCGAGCAAGGCCATCTGCGCGGGTTCAATACCCATACTGGCTGAGTTCATAGATGAAAGCCCGCCTTCTCAACCTTGCCCCTCACCTGAGGTGTGGTGATCCTCAGGTTAAATCACTACCAGTCAGCTCTTCCCCCTCAAAGGGGAAAGCATGGCGACTTTACTTTTTAACTTTATTCTTTTATACATATAGCAGCACTAAGTCGTCAATGTGAAATATAATCTAATTTCTTACTAATCAATGGATAGCTTAACCACAGTGTGGGACAATAAGTCATGTCGATTAGAAAGGCTTTAGGCTAAAATCCTGGTCTGAGGACTTTGAACATGTATCAGTGCTTCTGTCCAGTTGATAGATGATGGATGATTATTTGGGATTTGTTGAGAGGACTGCTATTTATAATTTCATTATATAATGTAATTGAATCATAATAACCTGCAGGGTAGGGCAATAGGGAGCGAAAAGGGGAGTGGGCCTAATTGAATAGCTACTCAAAAGAACTGGCACAGGCATGTATTAGTTACTTTTGTGCTGTATGGTTTCATTTTAACATGCTTGTGTCCTTCCGTCAGAAGGGGAAAGAACAAAAGGAGTCAGATTGGAGGGGAGTAGAATTAGTCAAACTATCTTACATTGTAATGTATGTTAACAAGGAATATAGGTTTGGATTTAAAACAGATTATTCATGAATGCATCATTTGCAGGCAAACGAAAAGAGCGAATTCTAACAGTAACAAGGAAAGATGATGTAGAATGCTACATTCCTGTGAAGCCCACTATGGTGAAAAGTAAATCTTTTGATAGATTTGCATCTCCTAACCAAGATGGAACAGATCTGATTTCAAGTAAGATTTTATTCTACTTGTGGGAGAGTGTCTTTAGAATTGACATCCTTGGCAACTTGTAAGGAGATGTTACAATTTAAACTTTGAGAATCGTGGATAATTTTCAGACAAATATTTGAACACTTGAGCAGCCATTTAGAGATTTTTCTTTGCATTTTAGTTTTAAGAAGTATTGAAATACAAATCCTTAACATAGAGTACTCCGGTTTTGTTCTTTTGCCATTCATTTTTACTGGAAAATGTTTTTTTTTTCAGACACTTACTGCCCTATTCAGTTACATAGTACCACAAACTATTGGCACAATTGACACTCACTTATTTGATTTGTTCATGGCATGTGGCATTACCGATAAGGTGATATTTATTGTCCATACCTATTTGCCATTGAGAAGATGGTGTGAACCACTTCTTGAAATGCTAGGGTCCATGTGGTGTAAAGTAAACCCACTGCTGTTAGGTAGGGTAGTTTTTAAAAATTTGTTTACAGGATGTGGGTGTCGCTGGTTAGGTCAGCATTTATTGCCCACCCCTAGTTGCCCTTCAGAAGGTGGTGGTGAGTTGCCTTCTTGAACCGCTGCAGTCCTTGAGGAGTAGATGCATACGCTGTGCTGTTTGGGAGAGAGTTCCAGGATGTTACCCCAGTGACGGTGAAGGAACGGGATATATTTCCAAATCAGGGTGGTGAGTGACGTGGAGGGGAGCAATCAAGCGGGCTGCTTTGTCCTGGATGATGTCGAGCTTCTTGTGTTGATGGAGCTACACTCATCCAGGCAAGTGGAGAGTATTCAATTGCATTCCTGACTTGTGCCTTGTAGATGGTGGATAGGCTTTGGTGATCATGTGACGATGAAAGAACAGTATTGTATTTCCAAGTTCGGATGGTTTATGGTTTGCGGGTGGACCTCGGGTGGTAATGTTACTCTGAATCTGGTGCCCTTGTCCTTCTAGGCGATAGAGGTTGTTAGTTTGGATGGTGCTGTTGAAGGAGCTTTGGTAAGTTGCTACAATGCACCTTGTGGATGGTACAGTTGCAACTGTGCTGTGGTGGTGGAGGGATTGAATGTTGGAGGTTTAGATCAAGTGGGCTGCTTTGTGTTGGATGGCGTCAAACATCTTGAGTATTTTATATTGTTGGAGCTGCACTCATCCAAGCCAGTGGAGAGTATTTCATCACACTCTTGACTTGAGCCTTGTAGATGGTGGATGGGCTTTGGTGAATCAGGAGGTTCCTCATTGCAGAATTCCCAGACTCTGACCAACAACAATAAAATAAACCAGGAATACTTTAACTAAGACAATTGCTATACACAGTATCTGTAACTTTACCCAGTTACAAACTTTATTTCACGAACTACATAGATAATTCTCCTCAAGCTTTACACAACATCTTATAGATATTTAAAATGTATTTTTAAAATCCAATAAAATCCAGGCAGTTATATCTCTTTGGGATTTGATTCTGAGTTTAAAAAAAAACCTAGCTTCTTAAGATAGACTTTCTTCACAGAGCCGGCTTGCTGGGAGTTATACGGCTATTCCTGCTGTGGCTAAGGTCGAAAGCAGCTACCCTTGCATAGGTTTAATCATATCTTGATGTCCAGTTTTTCCTTTTTGATCTTTCTCTATCTGAATTAATCTCTTCAGAAGTAAAACTTAAGTACATTTATTTTGTGAGTCTACCTTTTTAGTGTAAATGCCAAGTTCACACCTTGTCTCCTCCTTTGAACCTCTAACCCCTTATTCAAACCCTTTATGTTCTGTTCCCCATTGTTAGCAGCTTGCCTGAGGTGAACATGTGTTTGCAGTGTTGCTAAGGTCATCAGTATATCAGCATAATGAAACTGTCCCTTTAAGCAGCTTACATTTTACAATAGTTTTTAAAAATATGTAACTAGAAAAAAATGCCAAATTATTGGATTTCCCTCTTATTTCATGTTCTCACTATTTTTCCTGACACCGTCATCGTTAAGACCTCCTATTTGCACCTGTGTAACATTGCCTACCTCCACTTCAGCTTATCCATTCCAAAACTCATCCATGCTTTTGCTACCTCCAGACTTGACTGTTGTAGCATACTGCTCCCCACCCTCCCATGTTCTAATCTGTGTAGACTACTGGTGATTCAAATTTCTCTTGTCCGTGTCCTAATCTCGCCAAATATTATTCACCCATACCCCTCTGCTTACTGGCCTATTCTGGCTAATGGTTAAATACTGTATTAATTTTAAATTTGTCGTCCTTATTTTCAAATCCTTTCTTGTCATTGATCCCTCTTTATATCTGCAATCCTCTGAGGTACCTGCACTCCTCTAATTCTGTTTTTTTGGCATTCCAAGTAATAACAGCTTCACAATTGGTGCCTCAAGTTGCCTAGGCTCTAGGCTCTGGAATTCACTGCCAAAACATTTATCTTTCTTCCTTTAATGACACTCTTTGAAGGATAGCACAGTGGTTAGCAGTGCTGTCTCACAGCACCAGGGAACCCGTTTCAATTCCAGACTTGGGTGACTGTGTGGAGTTTGCACTTTCTCCCCGGGCCTGCATGGGTTTCTCCTGGGTACTCATGTTTCCTCCCACGGTCCAAAGATGTGCAGGGTTGGGTGGATTGACCATGATAAAATTTCCACTTAGCTTCCAGAGATGTGAAGGTTAAGTGAGGTTATGGGGATAGGGCTAGTGAGTGAGCCTAAGTAAGGTGCTATTTCAGAGGATTGGTGCATACTCAATGGGCCGAATGGCCACCTCCTGCACTGTATGATTCTATGGAACCTACCTTTTTGACCCAGTATTCAGACATCAGTCCTGATATCTCCTTGCCCAGTTCAGTTTCAAATTTTATTTTGTAACGCCAATGACTCGAAACATTAGCTCTTTTCTCTCCCTACAGATGCTGCCAGACCTGCTGAGATTTTCCAGCATTTTCTTTTTCGCTTCTCTTCCTCTTTTCCATCAACCCATTCCTATCAATTTGCAAAGCAAAACACAGTTAATGCACAATTTACCGTACTAAATAGAAACATGGAAAATAGGAGCAGAAGTAGGTCATTAGGACCTTTGGGCCTGCTCTGCCATTCAATATGCCCATAGCTGACCCTTTATATCAACGCCATACTCCCGTACTCTCCCCATACCTCTTGATGCTAGAAATCTACCTATTTCCTTCTTCAACATATTCAGTGATTTGGCTTCTACGGCCGTTGGTGGTAGAGAATTCTACAGATTCACTCCCTCTGAATGAAGAAGTTACTCCTCATCTCAGCCCTAAATGGCCAACCACGTATCCTGAGATTGTGATCCCTTGTTTTGCCCCACCCCCAACCAGAGGAAACAACACCCTGCATCCAGCCAAGCCAATCCAGCCTTGTCAGAATTTAATACTTTTCACAAGATCTCCTCTCATTCTTCTAAATTCCAGTTGAGCCAAAATGTCCTTGTATGACAATCCTGCCATCCCAGGAATCAGTCTTTGCTGCACTCCCACCATGGAAAGCATATCCTTTCATGGAAAAGGAGACCAGAACACACAATACTCCAGGTGTGGCCTTAGCAAGGTCCTGTACAGCTGCCAACAGACACCCTTGCTCCTCTACTCAAAGTCCACTCGCAATGAAGGCCAACATACTATTTGCCTTCTTAACTGTTTGCTGTACCTGAATGCTTGATTTCAGTGACTGGTATACAAGGACATCCAGGTACTTTCAGCCACCAACATTTCCCAATCTGTCACCATTTAAATGATATTCTGCCATTCTGCGTATCTGTCTGAAGTGGATAACTTGCCACTTATCCACGTTATGCAGCATCTGGCATATATTTGCTCACTCTCTCAACTTGTTTAAATCACCTTGAAGCCTCTTAACATCCTGCTCACCACCCATATTCCCATCAAATTGTGTGTCATCGACAAACTTGGAAATATATGTTAAATATTACATACAATTGAATTCTAGGTCTTGCATCCTGATTTTATTTCTCAGCATAAATGTCCTTGCTACAACTCTATTTTTAAACCTTGATTTGTGTAATCGGTAATAGTAACAAGTTTTGTTCATTTATTTAGACCAAGAGTGTCGTCAAGAGAGGATACTTTCTGCTGTAAGAAGGAATATCTTCCAGGTGAAGGATCCAGAATTATCTGCTTCTAGTGTCTTTCAAGCCATGCAGAAAGAAAATGAAGATGTGCTGAACAGTGTAGAAAAGCAGAGAACGATAAAAACGCCCCTATGTTGGCAAATGGTATGCAATAACAAGAGAAAACTGAATTGTCAGGGATTTTGAAGTACATGCTGATTATAGGATGGGTTGAACTTATTTCTTGACAGCCTTGCAGAAATTGTTCAAGTATTCTCTACTCGCAAGTGCTACAAAGGTCATGGACATTGGAATTTAAATTTACTGCAAAGAGATTTATCAGAATGGGGAGTTTGGAACCTGATCAGCCATCCTTCAGAGGAAGAAAGCAATTTCAACTCGGGTCAATTGGTTGTGTAGATTCCTAGAATCCCTACAGTACAGAAAGAGGCCATTCGGCCCCTCGAGTCTGTACCAACATTTTGACCTAGGCCCAATCACCCGCCCTATCCCGTAACTCCACCTAACCTTTTGGACATTAAGGAGCAATTTAACAAGGCCAATCCACCTAACCACATCTTTGGACTGTGGGAGGTAACGGGAGCACCCGGAGGAAACCCAAGCAGACACGGGGAGAACGTGCAAACCCCACACAGGCAGTCACCCGAGGCTGGAATTGAGCCCGGGTCCCTGGTGCTGTGAGGTAGCAGTGCTAACCGCTGTGCCACCGTGTAGTTTCAATGTTTCCTATCAATTGTATTTGAGGGCAGGATTAGAGACTCTGTACCACTGTCCCATAGTACGCTAAAGTCCATTTGTGTTAGAATGCCCATTCGGCCATACTACACAGTGCGGTAGGTCTTCCTATTCTGAGGATTGGGTTAAGCACTTTTTAAGTGTTTTTATTGGTTTTCACAGTTTTAGGTTACACATCCCCATTCATACTTTTATGTTTTCAGGTTTGTTGAGCCAAAGAGAAATTAATATTTACAAGTGTGCAATAGGCCAATGAAAAATGCGAAGAAAGAGAGAAAGAAACACAAACCATATTCAAGCAAGGAGCATTATAAATATTTACAACCCCACCCCCGGTGGCTGTAGATCCTATTTGGCCATTCTGCCATCTGCCATCGTGTATATTGCCCAGTGTGCTGATGTTGTATCTGTCATTCCCGCTCAGCCACCTGTGTCCTGTGGTCTTTTTTTAATGGGTTTTTGCTCCTTTCTCCCCCCTTTCGCTTCCTTTTTCCCCCCCTCCCCCTCCCCCCTTTCCTTTTCTTTTTGTGGCGCATCCCCCCACTCACTTTCCCCTGGCTTGGAAACAAGTTGGTGACTATTGTGTGGAAGCTCACTTCCGACCCACAGATTGCGAATGTTACCTTCTCCAGTTGGAGAAATTCCGACAGGTTGTACAGCCAATTTGCAGTTTTGGTGGTGCTGCTGATCGCCAGCCCTGCAGGATTATTTGGGGGCGATTAGGGAGGCAATGGATAGGGCGTCGGCCCCTTCCCTATAAAGCATTCCTGGCTGCTCTGAGACCTCCAAAGACCACCACCTTTGGGCATGGCTCCATCCCCACAACCTTGAACATTGTCTCAGCGGCACGGTAGCACAGTGGTTAGCACTGTTACATCAAAGCACCATGGACCTGACTTTGATTCCCGGCTTGGGTCTCTGTGCGGAGTCTGCAAGTTCTCTCGTGTCGCTGTGGGTTTATTCCGGATCCTTCCTCGGCGTGGGTTTCCTCCCACAAGTCCCGCTTGATCGGTATGCCCCGTACTTGCCATGTGGATGCATCCCTGAACTCCAGGGTTTAGCTTTGTTAGGGGGCCATCCAAAATGGCCACAGTAACTGTACTCGCCATCAGGCCGGGCCCCTGCACTCCGGGATTTCCTTTTGTCCAGGGCCACCCATGATAGCTGCCAGCTATGTGTAAGGCATGTAGGTGAGCCCCTGCATTCCAGGGTTTCCCTTTGATGGGGACCTTTCTGTTCCTTGCTGCCATGTGCGATCTGTTGTAGCCAGCCTGAAGCCCTCCAACCCACCCCGTCACTTTGTTCTCCCGTTGAGTCTGCTTCCCTCCCCTTTCTCCCCCCCCCCCTCCCTTGCCCCTACTTGTGTTCCTCCCCCTGATTACCTAGCTTGATACATCTCCGTTTGTAGTGCCCCCCCCCACTCCTGTCGCCAGGCACCCTCTTCCCAGCAGGAGATGCGTAGCACCTCCCCCCCCCCCCCCCCCCCCCCCCCTCCTCACTCGTACTTCCAGGTGCTAACTTACCAGCTAGCACGGTGACCACCTTCCTGGGGTCGGTCTAAACCCCTTCGGCCGCTGCATGTCAGTTTCCCCCTCCTCCTCACCCATTCTTGTGCCCTGCTGTTGTCGCCCCCACTTTTCTGAGCTGTAGCTCCAACATTCAGAATGAGGCTGTGCAGTCCTGTGGAAACAGTCTCTCAATGTCCCAATCCACCAGGGTCGCTGGTTCATGAATGATTCTGTGGCTGCTTCCCATCCTGTGTTTGTGGACGAATCCGTCCGCTTCCGCCGGTGAGATGAAGTAAAGTTCTCTGGCCTGAAAGGGGACCCAGAGATTGGTTGTGTACAGCATTCCAAATTTCACAGCGTTCTTACACAGGGCTTCCTTGGCTCTATTGAATTCCGCCCACTGCTTGGTCAGGTCTGCCCCATTGCCCTGGTATATCCTGATCGAGTGTCCCTCCCAGTTACAAGCCCTTATCTGTCTGGCCCAGTTCAGGATTCTTTTCCGGTCCTGGTGCCGGTATAGCTTTCCGATTATGGTCCTTGGTTGTTCTCCGGCCTTGGGCTTTGGTCAGAGTAACCTGTGGGCTCTGTCTATTTCTAGAGGCTTGCGGAAGCTGTCTCACCCCACCAGGTTACCCAGCATTTGGACCACGTATTCCATGGGGTTCCTGCCCTCGGTTACCTCCGATAGGCCCACTATGCGTAAATTCTGGTGCCACGATCGGGTCTCCTGATCCTCGGCCTTTTGCGTCCCTTGTGTCGCCACCAACCTTGCCATCTCCGTTTCCACTGCGGTGATCCTGTCGCCTTGGTCAGTCGAGGTCTTCTCCAGCTCTCTTATGGTTGCGTCCTGGGTCTCCAGCTGCCCCTCTGCCTTTTCCAGGGCCACCTGCAGGGTGATCCCTGCCTCTACCGCAAGCACCTTGAACGTTACCTCATCTCTGCTTTAATGGACTCCTTGAGCTCTTGGAGTTCCTTTGTAAGGGGAGGGGGAGCTCTGTGTTCTGCCTGGTGGCCCCTCTCGGTCAGGCGTGACCGGGGCCTCATCGACCTGTGTGCTTGTCATCTCCTCGATTCGTGTCTCCATCCTTTTGCTGCCTTTTCCATCCTTTTAGCCCTTGGAGCTGCTGCTGCTCGGCATACCTCGTCCTGGTGTTGTTGGAAGAGGGCGAGGGGTGTTTCTTCCTGCATTCAGCAGGCTATTTTGAGCTTAAAGTGCCTAAATCCAAGTTTTCAGGAGGCGAGCCACCTTTCATGCATCCGCTCAGCACATCCCCATCACCGGAAGTGGTTAGCCACTTTATAGGTAGGTTCACATTGCAATAAGCCTTGAAAGCGATCAATTTAGTTTCCAGGAAAATGGTTCTATTCTTCAAAAGTTCTTGAAGTAATTTGAAAGACAGCAAGATAGGAATGTAGGATTTTGTATAATATAAACAACCATATTTGATCGAGTTAATTCTTGTTCAAAAACTAATGTCTCAGTTATTCGGCTATTTCATTATTTAGCTTTCGCCTTCGGAGCTGGCAGTAAATGGCACGCTGCAGTGTTCATCTGGATCAGCAAAGCATAATAAGATCGATAAAGCTATTGAACGAATCAGCTATTTGGAGCCAAGGTAATCTCATGAGTTCATTATGTTTCTGTAATGATGGTTTTATGTTGAAATCATTTACGATATTGAGAACCTAGATCTGTGTGCATTTCCACTTGCGCTATTGCATTCCAGCCATATATTTGTAATTTTTTAATATCAGGTTTACCATTAGGAATTCCTGTAACCATATGTATATGGAAAACACATCATTCTGTACAATCTGGCCACTGGGTGGCGTAATATGGATGTTGGCTTCACAGAAAACTCTCAATCCTTTTGAAATTTTTATTTCAGGATTGTTTTCCTCAGTAAAAGTACGTAAAACATTGGTTTAAGCACGCATTCATTAAAAGTCTTGTTTATTCATGCAGCTGAGCATTTTCCAGACTGCCTCAGGACAGTTTGGTCACCTGTGCTGAGAAATATGTTTTTGTCAATTCCATCAGTTACGCTAAAATGTTTTTCAAACTTAACTTGAAGAAAACGATAAAAGGAACAGTTTCCTGTAGGGAGAATGAGCTTGCAGGGATAAATACAGAACACTGCAGAAACCTGTAAAAAAGGTACATAGAGAGACCTGGAAAAAGTACAGCACCTGAAGCTGACAAATGCTCAGTACCACAACAGTAAGAGGACAATCGGGGAAGAGGTGAAAAAACTTGAACTTGTGTTTAAATAATCCCTTTATATAGCGCTGATCCATAGAATTCCTGCAGTGCAGAAGGAGGCCATTTGGCCCATCAAGACTGCACCGACCCTCCAAAGGAGCATCCCATCTACGTCCCGCCCTATTCCCGTAATCCCACCTAATCTACGCATTTTTGGACTGATGGGTGGTCCTTCTTGTCACTAAGCACATGTTCAGCTGTGGTTGGTTTTAAGAGATGGCTGGGCTGGAGCATGCAGTTCCAAAAAGGCACCAGTGACATCAAATTGGTGGGCACGATCTAATGGCCACGTTGCATCATGTGCAAATCCAACCGAACCGGTTAGATTGCGGGAGAGTCCAAAATCACGAACCTCACCAGACGCGATCAATTTCCGATCTAACCAGCCCACTCCCGTTCCCGAGATCTGGATCCTGCCGAGGCATGGCGAGAAACCAATAATCACCAATTAAGGCCAACCTCCATCCCGTTAACGGGAAGGACCCCCTATCTAATGACCATCCATGATCTAACCGGCTCCCAAACGGGTCTTGCGGGCGCTGTTTAGCACACATATTTAAAATCGTGAAATGGCTGCGGTGGGAATCGAAGGAGGTGGGTGGACACCTTGGTAAAGGAGCAGTCAGCGCGCGGGCACCAGGGCTGCTGCCCCAGTTCTCGCGTGAGGGTGGTGGATGGTGGTGGTGTGGGCACACCGAGGGGGCAAGGGGGGGGGGGGTTGTCGGCCGCCCACCTACCATTGGTGGGGGACACCGCTGGGCTGGGGAGGGTGCGAGGGGCTCAGCCCCCGTTGTTCCGACATGCCACCCCCCTGTACAGTATATCCATACCAGGGGCAGCCTCGGCCCCTGCCTGTCCGATGTCTGTCCCACCGATCACCTCCAGGGCAATGTCCCGCCCATGTAATACGTTGAAAGTCTCCACTAACTGTGGCAGCTGCTGGCCGCACAGTCGAATGATATCGCTAATAGGGAATAGGCGATGTTAGTAATGTGAGCACTCCACTGTTTCCAAGTGGATTCCCATGGGTAGATGTGCCTAGCCACAGGATGCTGCCACTGCCTCCCAGGCAGCACTGGCTGCCCTGTGGCTGACCCTCCGATCCCCTCGGGGGAACAGCGTAGCCCACTGTGTCCATCAGTCTGGCCAGGTCGACATCACCAAAACGTGGGGCTAGTCTGCTCCGTGGCATGGCTGCGTGCTGTACGACAAAGGCTTGCCTTCTTAATGTTGTGACAATCTTTGAGGTGGAGGGAGGGGGGTGGTTTCTCTCTCTCTCTCCCCCCCCCCCCCCCTATTCCCCCCCCCCCCATATTTCTACCCCCCCCCCCCCCACCAACCCGGTGTCACTTTGAAGGAAGATGAGCCCAGAGCTGGTACGGGGTGAGGAGTGGAGGATTGGAAATGGTAGGGTGTGTTTACCTTTGCTGTGATCGAGGGAGTCACCCCGCCCCCCCAGTTAGACAGTTAGAGATGACCAGTTTCTGTTTCATTCTTTTTCTTTTAATTTAGATTCAGAACATCCATTCTTTCTTAGGCGCAGGCAGGCTACTTGTTATCCTGACGAGGACTGCGTTATATTTGACTTTTGTCTTGATATGGGTCTCCCCCTCTGGATATTATTGTTGCTGTTGGATCCACAGTGAGGATGAGGGTGGCTCTGAGTATCCTTTATATGACGGTAGATCCTGTGATTCGGCTGGGTGTCCCGTCCCCAGGGGGTCGTCTTCTCCTCCCATCTGAGTGGATGTGGTGCTGACTTGGCCTGATGGGATGGTAGGGGCACTTTGGTGGATTGGGGAGACCAGCCCTCCCTCCCAGGCGCCAGCAATTTATGCGTCTTGACGGTTCGTCTTCCTCAGGGCTCGGGCTCCCCGTTCTTGTGGGGTGGGGTGGGATGGGGCAGGGGGGTGCCTTGTCCTGATTCAGACAGGTTTGGGGCAGCCTTAGTGAGGTATAAGGGTTGGGGCTATGTGAAAGTTCCCGGGGTCAGGTTATCCGGAAATTCCTTCTTTAATGGTGCTGGGCTAGGCCAGACTGGCACCGTGGTCTATATCCTGTTGTCCCCAAGGAATTGGGGTGCTCTCGGGGTGTCCATAGGGAGAGCCTGGTGTGGCCAGGTCTGGCACCCGTTGAGCAATGACTTTGGGAAGGACCGAGCGTCATAACTAAGGGTTATCCTTTTTTGCTTTATCCCTGGAGTAGCAGCAAGATCCCCCTGTGGTTCAGTTGGCAGGCTCTCGCCCATTTTGGAATGTCTCAGATCACCCTACAATACAAGTTACATAGAACATACAGCGCAGAAGGAGGCCATTCGGCCCATTGAGTCTGCACTGCCCCACTTAAGCCCTCACTTCCACTATCCCCGTAACCCAATAACCCTTCCTAACCATTTTGGGTACTAAGGGCAATTTATCATGACCAATCCACCTAACCTGCACATCTTTGGACTGTGGTAGGAAACCGGAGCACCCGGAAGAAACCCATGCAGACACGGGGAGAACATGCAGACTCCACACAGACAGTGACCCAAGCCGGGAATTGAACCTGAGACCTTGGCACTGTGAAGCCACAGTGCTAACCATTGTGCTACCGTGCTGCCCGTTGGCTGCACATTTCCTTGCAGTAACTTACACGAATCTACAGCTAACTTTACAAAGTTTCTACAGATCCAGTTTTCCAATGGTCTCCGCTTGGTACATGTGCCAGCGCTTGTGACTGCGGTTGTCATAATGGTTTAAAAGTCACTGTTAAATAACAGAGTTCATGGTACAGCACGTTATTACGTGAAAATCAATCCAGCAATTTGAGTTTAGGAAAAGATATGCTCTGAGTTGTCAATTGCCACTAATTGCTGGATGGTTTGCGCTGCTCCATTATCAGCCATGCAAAAATGGGATCTCACCACCCTGTAGTTTCAAGAAATTGCTGGAGTTGCATCATAAGTGTGAATTAAACTCCCTTTGATAAGTTAAGGCGGATATTTCACAATATAAAGATTTATAAGATTTTAAGAAATAGAATCAGGAGTAGGCCATTCAGCCCTTTGAGTCTGCTCCGCCATAAAATAAAACCGTGGCTGATTTGACGGTAGCCATCACTCCCCTTTCTGCTGTCCCATAAATGCATTTGAACCAGTTCAGAGAAAGTTTACAAGATTAATACCAGGAATGTCCTTGTCTTATGAGAAAAGGTGGGACAAACTAGGCTTGTATCCACTAGAGTCTTCAGCTCTGTGCTTGATATCTCCGAGACCCACGAATCCTGGTCATGTGCCAGCTGGGAGAGAGCCGCACAGGCGTGGTTTAGATTTTTTATGTTGAGCAGGCCCATGCGCATGACAAACAGGATTGGAGCTGGAAAAAGGTGCCATCCGCCTTCACAAAAAGCAAAAACTCAAAGGATGCCTACTTGTGACAATAAGCTATTATTATTATTATTATTATTCTAAAGCAATGGCTGGAAAGGAAGCGGCTGAAACTCAAAATCTCACTCCTTTAGCTTCCTAGAGGGTTTTTTAAAATTTCAACGGTGCTCTCACTTTTCCTTTCCCTTTCTTAATACAATGTTTCTTCCGTTTACTGTATCTACTTCGACTATAATTTGCCTTATGCTTAAGGAGTATCGATTTAAGGAGTTAAACTATGGTTTTATCGTTCAGCATGGTCCAGGTGCTCTGCTGATTCCATTACCAACTCATACTTCCAATAATGTGCAGCGCAAGATTAATTAGCGTTGAAGGATAAGAGAGTAAATTAAATCACAAACTCACTGCCAGATCCCTCATTTACCAAACTCGGGGTCAGTGGGTCCAGTAATCTGTCTCTCGCTACTGATTCTCTTCCATACTGCCTTGTGTCTTGCATTACGGCAACCATGAATTACTGTATTTGAGGCTCATCCAAACCAACACTTGTCACTAATTTATCTCAATCTGCCACAAGACGCCACACTTTGTACCCAGAGATCTTGTAGCACCACCAGTCCTGTAAACCTAACATTGGAAGAAATATTTTTCACCGGCCTTCTTTTTCATATATTTCTGTTCTGCTGGAACCTTTTGGAAATTACATTTCTGTTCACTTTATTGTAAATTTATTTAAACTTAGCATATATTTTATAATTCTTTCAAAGTTCATGGGCATTGCCTGTTATGCCAGCATTTATTATCCATCCTTAATTTCCCTTGAGCAGATGGTGCTGAGCAATCTTCTGGAACCGTTGCAGTCCATGTGATGTAGGTACACCCACAGTGCTGTTAGAAAGGGAGTTCCAGGATTTTGATCCAGTGGCAGTGAAGGAATGCTGATGTATTTCCAAGTCAGGATAGTGAGCGATTTGGAGGGGAAATTGCAGGCTGTGGGGTTCTCCTGCATTTGCTGCATTATCCTTCTCGGCGGCAGAGGCCCCAGGTTTGGAAGGTGCTGTCAAAGGAGCCTTGGTGAGTTGCTACACTGCACATTGCTGCCGCTGTGCATCGGTGGTAGAAGGAGTGGATGCTTAAGATGATGGATCGGGTGCCAATTAAGTGGGCTGGTTTGTGCTAGATAGTGTCGATCTTCTTGAGTAATGTGAGAGCCGGACTCACTCAGGCAAGTGGAGAGTATTTCACCACACTCCTAACTTGTGCCTTGTAGATGCTGAACAGGCTTTGGGAGTCAGGGGGTGAGTAACTTGTCGAATTCCCAGCTCTGACCTGCTCTTGTAGCCACAGTATTTATATGGGTGATCCAATCAATTTCTGGTCAATGTTAAACCCCAGGATGTTGTTATTGGGGGAATTCAGCACAGGTAGTGCCATTGAAAGTCATGGGGAGATGGTTAGATTCTCTTGTTTGTGCTTGTTTGGCGTGGCCATTTGCCACTTAAACCTAAACCTGAATATTATCCAGGTTTTGCTGCATCTGGAAACAGAATGCTTCAGTATCTGAGGAGTCACAAATGGTTCTGAACATTGTGCAATTATCAGCGAACATAACATCCCCTTTTCTGACTTTATCAATGCAAGGAAGGTCAATAATGAAAAGCGTGAAGACGGTTGGGCCTAGGAAGCTGTCCTAATGTTCTCCTGCAGCCAGGTCCCGGGACAGAGATAATTGACCTTCAACAACCACAATCATCTTTGTGTTATGTATGACTCCAACCAGGGGAGAGGTTTCTGCCTGATTCTCATTGACTCTGACGGCTCCTTGATGCCACATTTGGTCAAATGCAGCCTTGATGTCAAGGGCAGTCACTCTTGTCTCACCTCTGGAGTTCAACTATTATGTATTTTCTTTTATTTCCTTTTCTTTTCATGTACCTAATGATCTGTTGAGCTGCTCGCAGAAAAATACTTTTCACTGTCCCTTGGTACACATTACAATAAACAAATCCAATCCAGCCCAACTGTTTTGTCCATATCCGGGTCACGGCTGTAATACTGTCAGGAACCAAGTGGTCCCAGTGGAAACCAAACTTTGTGTCATTATTGCTGAGTAAGTGCCACCCGATAGCAATGTCGACGACACTTTCCATCACTTCTCTGATGATTGAGAGTAGATTGATGGGGTGGTAATTGGCGGGGCTGGATTTATCCTGCCTTTTGTTTACTATTTTCCACGTTGCCAGGTAGATGACAGTTTTGCAGCTGTGATGAACACAGGCTGCTGCAAGTTCTGGAGCACAAGTCTTCAGTACTATTGCCGGAATATTGTCAGGGCCCATAGCCTTTGCAGTATCCAGTGCCTTCAACCGTTTCTTGATGTTATGTGGAGTGAATCAAATTAGTTGAAGACTGGTATCTGGAGCGTATCAGGAGGGAACTTGGGTGGAAGCTGAGATCCACTCAGCACTTCAGATTGAAGATGGTTGCAAATGCTTGAGCCTTGCCTTTTGCAATACTGAGTAAATTATTGTCCTGTGAAAAGTTATAATGTAAAAATTCCATCATTCGTGAAATTGCACCAAATATTGATTTAAATATTCTGTGTGTGTTCTGCGGTATTAATGATGCTGCAGCAGGAACCATGCAATAGCACATGAAATGCATTTGGCTAGAAGAAGCTTCTGCTTCCCAGACATGTGCAGCTAATCAGAGAATCTACCCCATTAACTGTTGAGAATCAGACTTGAATGAAAGAAAAATATTCAATAAGTGGCAATATTTTCTTTGATCATTGTTGCTCTCTGTGACAACCTTTGACCTGGAAACAGTACTGAGGAAAAATTGTAATTTCTTTAAAAGGTCTGTGGAATCTATTTTTTACCCAAGATACTTGAAAATGAGTTTTTGCATTAATTGTTAAGGAGTGAATTGTAATTTTCTTGAACAGGAAATACTTGTCCATGTGACCTTTGACCTGGAAGGAAGTTGAAAAAAAAAGCCGTGTGGCTGGTAGACAAAGGAGAGCTTAAAACAGAAGAGCTGGAGGGTGAAGATGATCCGTGCACAGATGCAAGCCAAAAAGAAAGTAGACAGAAACAGAAAAAGGAACCAAATTATTGTAGGGAGAAGAAGCAAATCTCTCAGGAAGAGGTCAGTTCTGTTTTGCAGGAAAAAAGACAGGGGATGCGATTCTCCGGCCTCGTTACGCTCTTGCTCAAGCGAAACGAGGCTGGTGAATAGCGGGAGAGCAGCATAAGCAGCAGGTAATAGACAGAGCTAAGCGATTCCACAACCAAAGCATCAGATCTAAGTCCTGTCACATACGTGCAAAAGACTTGGCTGAGGCATTCGCAACAATCTTCAGCCAGAAGCGCTGAGTGGATGATCTATCTTGGTCTCCTCCGGAGGTCCATTGCATCACAAATGTCAGTCTTCAGTCAATATGATTCATTCCACATCATGATATTAAGAAACAGCTGAAGGCGCTGGATACTGCAAAGGCTATGGGCCCTGCTAATATTCGTGGCTCTGGCTTAGCACAGTGGGCTAAACAGCTGGCTTGTAATGCAGAACAAGACCAGCAGCGTGGGTTAAATTCCCGTACCAGCCTCCCCGAACAGGCGTTGGAATGTGGCGACTAGGGGCTTTTCACAGTAACTTCATTGAAACCTACTTGTGACAATAAGCGATGATTATTATTATTATTATTATTATTATTATTATTCCGGCAATAGTACTGAAGATCTGTGCTCCAGAGCTTGCCGCACCCCGAACCAAACTGTTCCAGTTCAACTAAAGCACTGGCATCTACCCGGCAATGTGGAAAATTGCCCAGGTGTGTCCTGTACACAAGAAAAAGGACAAATCCAACCTAGCCGATTACCGTCCTATCAGTCTACTCTCCATCATCAGCAAAGTGATGGAAAGAGTCATCAACCGTCAAGTGGCACTCACTCAGCAATAACCTGCTCACGGATGCACAGTTTGGATTTCGCCAGGGTCATTCAGCTCCTGACCTTATTACAGCCTTGGCTCAAACATGGACAAAAGAGCTGAATGCTAGAGGTGAGGTGAGAGTGACTGCACTTGACATCAAGGCAGCATTTGACCGAGTATGGAATCAAGGAACCCTAGCTTAAACTGGAATCAATGGGAATCGGGGGGGGGGGGGGGGGGATACTCTCCGCTGGTTGGAGTCATACTTGGCACAAAGGAAGATGGCTGTGGTGGTTGGAGTTCAATCATCTCAGCTCCAGGACATACCTGCAGCAGTTCCTCAGCGTAGTGTCCTAGGCCCAAACATCTTCAGCTGCTTCATCAAAGACCTCCCTCCCATCATAAGGTCAGAAGTGGGGATGTTTGCGGATGACTGCACAATGTTCAGCACCATTCGCGATTCCTCAGATAATGAACCAGTCCATGTCCAAATGCAGCAAGACCTGAACATATCCAGGCTTGGGCTGACAAGTGGCAAGTTACATTCGTGCCACACAAGTGCCAGGCAATGACCATCTCCTACAAGAGAGAATCTAACCACCGCCCCTTGACATTCAATGGAATTACCACAATCAACATCCTGGGAGTTATCATTGATCAGAAACTGAACTGGACTAGCCATATTAATACTGTGGCTACCAGGGCAGGTCAAAGGCTAGGAATCCTATGGCAAGTAACCCACCTCCTGACCCCCTCAAAGCCTGTCCATCATCTACAAGGCACAAGTCAGGAGTGTAATGGAATACTCTCCACTTGGCTGGATGAGTGAGGCTCCACCAACACTCTAGAAGCGCGACAACTTCCAGCCCGCTTGATTGCTCCCCCTTCCACAAACATTCAAACCCTTCACCACCGACGAACAGTGGCAGCCATATGTACCATCTACAAGATGCCCTGCATCACCAAGGTTCCTCAGACAGCACTTCCAAACCCACGACCACTACCATCTAGAAGGAAAAGGGCCGCAGATACTTGGAGGTTCCCCTCCAAGTCACTCACCACCCTGACTTGGAAATATGTCGCCGTTCCTTCACTATCACTGGGCAATGTATGAACCTACCGTGCGGTTTAAGTGTAGTCCCGTATACAATTCAAAACTCAGTGGAATTTAAGTTCCACTTCTCGGAAGCGAAATAAAAATCTTTTATTGTGCCTATTGATTATAATTGAGAGACTAAGATCTTCTTGTGGTTACAAATCAAATGTTCTCAAAAAGCCCTTGCCAGCAAAAGACTTTAAGAGAAATAATTGGCTTAATGGTTTACAACAGATTTAACTTTCAAAATACAATAACAGTTCTTTGCTCAAAGCAAAACAGCTTGCGTGAACTTCAAGAGTTACAGTGGAAATATGAAAATACGAAATAAGGATAGCGAGTAGTTAGGTCAAAAGTATAGAGTGATCCTGGATAGAAAATGGCTTCCCGAACCGCTATGTTGAAGGAGAATGTTATAAGTCTGATTCCATCTGACCCACCCCCTGCAATGTGCTGATTGGCTTGGATGGGTCTCAAATGTATTTGGTTGGTTGGTTAGTTGTCAATCATCAATGTGCAACATATATTCGGATATGTTGCATTTGTAGATGTTTGTGTGTGTTGGAATGTGATATATCCTTTTAATCAATTCTGGTTTTCACTGGTTTATTGCTGACTGTGCTTTTATCTGAATTCTGAACAATGGTGTGTTCATGTAGTCATGGCGACCTTGGGTATGGCTGCATAGCTGTGGTCAGTTTATGATATCTGTAAAATGTTGCATAAGCTTTAGCTAGATTTTTTTGAACGTTTCAGATTCTGTGTTTTGCCACTGCAAATTCTGCAAGCTGTGTGTATTTGTAATCTAAGTTATGCTTGACGTTATATGATGAAATCCATTTTAAAATGGATTTTAAACTGGGCTTTAGTATTTACATTAAAATAGCTAAATCAATTACCCTTTTACCTATCAGAAACAGCCAGTTTGGTTCAGACAACATTCTGGAACACCCTCCCTAACAGCACACAGGCTGTACCTACACCTCAAGGACTGCAGTGGTTCAAGAAGCAACTCACTACCACCTTCTGAAGGGCATCTAGGGATGGGCAATAAATGCTGGCCTAACCAGTGATGCCCATATCCCGTAAATTAATTTTTAAAAATCAGACCACGATGCCTGAACACTGTGCCTGAACATTGCGGAACGCAACACCACACAGGCAGTAGCCACCATCCAAACACCCAGGGGATGGGACAGCGCTCTGGGGGACATATCCATGGCCGGAGGGTGGGTGAGTGCCAATGGGAGGGGACCAGCGCCCGGTCCAGTTGTTGTTGTGAGTGGGTGTCCAGGGTACAAGGTCTGTGGTCCGGTGAGGGGGACCCGCTGCGGTCGGGTGTGTGTGGGCAGATAGGGGGGTGGGGGGGAATCAGTGGGGGAATAGAGGGTCCCAGGGTGGGAGTCACCGCTGTTTGTCAATCTAACACCCTCTCCCAATTCCTGACCAATATTGAACGCTATGACAGGGATGCAGAAGTTGCCCCAGTGATGCTGTTGCAAGGCGATGCAGACAGATGCCGCAGACGGTGGCAGCAGCAGCCGCGTCTGCAGATGCTCGCGGCAACGGCCCATGTGCTGGATTCCGCCCCACACCTTGAGGACCGGGCTGCCCATCAGGCTGGGGAGGGACCCAGAGGGAGAGTCCAGCAACAGCCCAAAGTGTACAGGCATCACTGGTCGTTTGAACAGATGACAGCGCGTGCCGCAGGAGACTCCACCTCGACAAGGAAATGGTGCGACACCTGTGTCATGTCCTCGCAGACATGGCACTGCGTGGACAAGGACATCCGCTCTCAGAGGCCGTCAAGGCCACTGCAGCCCTGAATGTTTATGCCTCTGGATCATTCCAGGGCTCGAGTGGGGACCTGTGTGGCATCTCACAGGCCGCAGCCCACAGGTGCATCTGACAGCTCACAGGTGCCCTCTATGCCTGGGCGGAAGACAATATCGTCTTTGACATGGACTAAGCCCTGCATCATACCCGGACAGCAGGTTTCTCTGCCATCGCCAGGGTGCCCCAGGTCCAGGGAATCATAGATGCCACACAAGTTGTCCTGCGCTCACCGGGCCATCTGGGAGTGCCCTATGTTAACCGAAAGCGGTTCCACTCCCTGAACATACAGCTTGTGTGCAACCACCAGATGAAGATAATGCATGTGTGTGAACACTTCCGGGTAATGTGCACGACAGCTACATCTTGGGGAGTTTGGTCATCCCCGCCCTCTTCAAGGAGCATCCCAGGATGGGTGGCTGACTCTTTGGGGATAAGGGGTCTCCGATGAAGACCTGGCACGGTAGCACAGTGTGTAGCACTGTTGCTTCACAACTCGTGTTCCAGGTTCGAATTCCCGGCTTGGGTCACTGTCTGTGTGGAGTCTGCACATTCACCCTGTGTCTGCGTGGGTTTCCTCCGGGTGCTCCGTTGTGCCCTCCACAACCTCGCACATCAGCGGGACGATGTGCTGGAGGTTGGTGATGAGGAACATATGGCCACCGAGGAGGAGGACGAGGATCATGAGGCGCTGGACCAGCAGGGGCTGGAGGACAAGGCCGGGGAGGAACCTGAGGCCCAGCTGGAGGCTGCAGGACAGGTGGGAGCGGCGAGGGTCTGGCAAGCCCAGACAGCCATGGAGGCGCTCGTACATGCCTGCTTCACTTAGGACGTGGCCTGATCTGTCATTGCTACGTTATCAACCCCCCATACCTACCCTACCAGTGTATGTTTCACATCCCTCCAGGATGCTGGAATTGTTGGCACCGTCAGCGGGTCACTGTCAGGGGCAGAGAACTGATCGCCGGTGCTCCTCAATCTATGCCATAGTCTGATCCCTGCCTGTCTGCTGAGTGTTCGCTCACACACCCATCACTTGCACACAATGATGTATTGTGGAAGCAAGTGACAGGCATCAGACTGATCGCGCACAAGGTTGTTTAATGTTTTAGACAGGTCCTCACTCTCCCGATGGTCCTGTCCCCCCCCCCCCCCCCCCCCCCCCCCCCCCCCCCCCCCCCCCCGGTGCCCTCGGTGATCCTCTATGTATTTTACCTTCCTAGCGGTACCACTACATCGAGGTAACTCCCCAGACTGCATATCAGCTGCTTAACACATCTTGTGGCCTTCGATGTCCATGGCGGCGTCTGCTAGGGGCTCTGGGGCCGGAGGGCTGCGTCTCACTTGTTGCCGCCACGTGCACAGCTGTGCCACCCTGCCCCATGTGCTGAGTCCAAAGCGCGGCCTCATCAGAGGGGTGGAACTTGAACTGATGGCCACCATGAGACGGGTCCGGTTTGGCACCCAGGCTCCCTTCCCCCCTGTCGGTGCCCACAGAGCACTGGGGTTCACCTTGGGATGGAGGGGCAGCTGGTTCTAGCTCTGGCTGCCCCTGCATCATCTTGCTTTGCCAGCCCTGGCGGCTCCCCAATGTCTGCACCATAGTGCCGACGCCCTCAGCGATGCTTCTCAGTGACTGGTAGATGCTCTGCAGTGCCCCAGCAATGCCCATTTGAGAGCGGGACATGTCCCGCATAACCTCACCAAGGTCAGTCTTGTACTGGTTGACATCCCCCAGCGAGCCGGACATTCTGCCGGGACCTTCAGCCATGAAGGTCATCTACTGCACGACCACCTTGGACACCTTCACTAATAAGAAGAACAAAGAAAATTACAGCACAGGAACAGGCCCTTCGGCCGTCCCAGCCCACGCCGATCCAGATGCTTTAGAATCATAGATCATAGAAGTTTACAGCATGGAAACAGGCCCTTCGGCCCAGCCAGTCCATGCCGCCCAGTTTTTACCATTAAGCTAGTCCCAGTTGCCCGCACTTGACCCATAACCCTCTATACCCATCTTACCCATGTAACTATCTAAATGCTTTTTAAAAGACACAATTGTACCCGCCTCTACTACTACCTCTGGCAGCACAGTCCAGACACTCACTACCCTCTGAGTGAAGAAATTGCCCCTCTGGGCCCTTCTGAATCTCTCCCCTCTCCCCTTAAACCTATACCCTCTAGTTTTAGACTCCCCTACCTTTGGGAAAAGATGTTGACTATCTAAACCTTAACTTTTTAAAAAAATATATATTTTATTCAAAATTCTTGGCCAACCATAACAGTACATTGTGTATCTTTTATACAGTAATATAACAATATAAATAACAATGGCCAGTTTTTTAAACAAGAAATAAATAATATATAAACATCAAAATTAAAAAACAAAACTAAATGGCAACTGCCTTGTCCCAAATAAATACTCTCCAAAAATACAATTCAGCAGTCCAGTGTACAATTACCTATAACAACAACCTATACATATTATACTTATACACTAACATCCCTGAGAGTCCTTCTGGTTCCCCCCTCCCCGGGTTGCTGCTACTGTCTTCTTTTCCATTCCCTCTATCTTTCTGTGAGGTATTCGACGAACGGTTGCCACCGCCTGGTGAACCCTTGAGCCGATCCCCTTAGGACGAACTTAATCCGTTCCAGCTTTATAAACCCTGCCATGTCATTTATCCGGGTCTCCACACCCGGGGGCTTGGCTTCCTTCCACATCAACAGTATCCTGCGCCGGGCTACGAGGGACGCAAAGGCCAAAACATCAGCCTCTTTCGCCTCCTGCACTCCCGGCTCTTCTGCAACCCCGAATATAGCCAACCCCCAGCTTGGTTCGACCTGGACCCCCACCACCTTCGAAAGCACCTTTGTCACCCCCACCCAAAACCCCTGTAGTGCCGGACATGACCAGAACATGTGGGTGTGATTCGCTGGGCTTCTCGAGCATCTCGCACACCTATCCTCTACTCCAAAAAATTTACTGAGCCGTGCTCCAGTCATATGCGCCCTGTGTAACACCTTAAATTGTATCAGGCTTAGCCTGGCACACGAGGACGATGAGTTTACCCTACTTAGGGGATCAGCCCACAGCCCCTCCTCAATCTCCTCCCCCAGCTCCTCTTCCCATTTCCCTTTCAGCTAATCGACCATAATCTCCCCCTCGTCCCTCATTTCCCTATATATGTCTGATACCTTACCGTCCCCACCCATATCTTTGAGATCACTCTGTCCTGCACCTCCTGCGTCGGGAGCTGCGGGAATTCCCTCACCTGTTGCCTCGCAAAAGCCCTCAGTTGCATATACCGGAATGCATTCCCTTGGGGCAACCCATATTTTTCGGTCAGCGCTCCCAGACTTGCAAACGTCCCATCTACAAACAGATCTCTCAATTGTGTTACTCCTGCTCCTTGCCATGTTCGAAATCCCCCATCCATTCTCCCCGGAGCAAACCTATGGTTATTTCTTATCGGGGACCACACCGAGGCTCCCGTCTTTCCCCTATGCCGTCTCCACTGCCCCCAAATTTTCAGAGTAGCCACCACCACCGGGCTTGTGGTGTATTTCTTCGGTGAGAACGGCAACGGCGCCGTCACCATAGCTTGTAGGCTAGTCCCCCTGCAGGACGCCCTCTCCAGTCTCTTCCACGCCGCTCCCTCCTCTTCTCCCATCCACTTACATACCATTGAGATATTGGCGATCCAGTAGTACTCACTTAGGCTCGGTAGTGCCAGCCCCCCCCTATCCCTACTACGCTGCAAAAATCCCTTCCTCACTCTCGGGGTCTTCCCGGCCCACACAAAACTCATGATACTCTTCTCAATCCTTTTGAAAAAAACCTTCGTGATCACCACCGGGAGGCACTGAAACACAGTCCAAAGATGTGCGGGTTAGGTGGATTGGCCATGCTAAATTGCCCATAGTGTCCAAAATTGCCCTTAGTGTAGGGTGGGGTTACTGGGTTATGGGGATAGGGTGGAGGTGTGGACCTTGGGTAGGGTGCTCTTTCCAAGAGCCGGTGCAGACTCGATGGGCCGAATGGCCTCCTTCTGCACTGTAAATTCTATGATGATAATCTATGATGACAAAGAGGAATCTCGGGAGGACCACCATTTTAACCGCCTGCACCCTCCCTGCCAGTGACAGGGATATCATGTCCCATCTCTTGAAGTCCTCCTCCATCTGTTCCACCAACCGTGTTAAATTTAACCTATGCAATGTACCCCAATTCTTGGCTATCTGGATCCCCAAGTAGGGAAAGTCCCTTGTTACCTCCCTCAGCGGTACGTCCTCTATTTCTCTGCTCTGCTCCCCTGGATGCACCACAAACAACTCACTTTTCCCCATGTTCAGTTTATATCCTGAAAATTCTCCAAACTCCCCAAGTATCCGCATTATCTCTGGCATCCCCTCCGCCGGTTCCGCCACATACAACAACAAATCGTCCGCATACAGAGATACCCGGTGTTCTTCTCCTCCCCTGCATACTCCCCTCCACTTCCTGGAACCCCTCAATGCTATTGCCAGGGGCTCAATCGCCAGTGCAAACAATAATGGGGACAGAGGACATCCCTGCCTCGTCCCTCTATGGAGCCGAAAATACGCAGACCCCCGTCCATTCGTGACCACGCTCGCCATCGGGGCCCTATACAGCAGCTGTACCCATCTAATATACTCATCTCCAAAGCCAAATCTCCTCAACACCTCCCACAAATAATCCCACTCCACTCTATCAAATGCTTTCTCGGCATCCATCGCCACCACTATCTCCGCTTCCCCCTCTGGTGGGGGCATCATCATTACCCCTAGCAGCCTCCGTATATTCGTATTCAGCTGTCTCCCCTTCACAAACCCAGTTTGGTCCTCATGGACCACCCCCGGGACACAATCCTCTATCCACATTGCCATTACCTTGGCCAGAATCTTAGCGTCTACGTTCAGGAGAGAAATAGGCCTATAGGACCCGCATTGCAGCGGGTCTTTTTCCTTCTTTAGGAGAAGCGATATCATTGCCTCTGACATAGTCGGGGGCAGCTGTCCCCTTTCCCTCGCCTCATTAAAGGTTCTCATCAGTAGCGGGGCGAGCAAGTCCACCTATTTCCTGTAAAATTCAACTGGGAATCCATCCGGTCCCGGGGCCTTCCCCGCCTGCATGCTCCTAATTCCTTTCACTACTTCCTCCATTTCGATCTGTGCTCCCAGTCCCACCCTCTCCTGCTCCTCCACCTTAGGAAATTCCAGCTGGTCCAGAAAACACATCATTCTCTCCTTCCCACCCGGGGGCTGAGCTTCATATAATCTTTCATAGAATGCCTTGAACACTCCATTCACTCTCTCCGCTCCCCGCTCCATCTCTTCCTCCTCATCCCTCACTTCCCCCTATTTCCCTCGCTGCTCCCCTTTTCCTCAATTGGTGGGCCAGCAACCTGCTCGCCTTCTCCCCATATTCGTACTGTACACCCTGTGCCTTCCTCCACTGTGCCTCTGCAGTACCCGTTGTCAGCAAATCAAATTCTACGTGTAGCCTTTGCCTCAAACATTACCCACTTCCCCACTAGTATAGCCACCCCCCTGTTTTTCGCAACTAGCCCCGAATGAAACACCTGCCCCACCCATCCTTTGCGTAGTCTAACCTGGTCTATCAGTTTCAAATGCGTCTCCTGTAACATAACCACATCTGCCTTAAGTTTCTTAAGGTGTGCGAGTACCCGTGCTCTCTTTATCGGCCCGTTCAGCCCTCTCACATTCCACGTGATCAGCCGGGTTGGGGGGCTCTTTACCCCCCCCCCCCCCCCTTGTCGATTGGCCATCCCCTTTTATCCAGCTCCTCACCCGGTTCCCACGCAGCTGTGTCCCCCCCCAGGCGGTGCCCACCTGCCCCGCCCACCCCACCCCATACCAGCTCCCCCTTCTCCCCAGCAGCAGCAACCCAGTAAATCCCCCCTCCCACCCCCCACCCCCCCGCTAGATCCCCCACTAGCGTAGTTACACCCCCCATGTTGCTCCCAGAAGTCAGCAAACTCTGGCCGACCTCGGCTTCCCCCCCGTGACCTCGGCTCGCACCGTGCGACGCCCCCTCCTTCCTGCTTCCCTATTCCCGCCATAATTATCATAGCGCGGGAACAAAGCCCGCGCTTCCCTTTTGGCCCCTCCCCCAATGGCCAACGCCCCCAGCTCCTCCACCTCCCTTCCTCCCTCCCCCACAACCTGTGGAAGAGAGAAAAGTTACCGGGTCGCAGGATTAACAACATAAAAATCATCTTTTTCCCCCCTCTTCGCCCCCCCATATTCGCCCCACCACTTTGTCTCAAACGTTCTTTTTTAATAACCCGCTTATTCCAATTTCTCTTCAGCAATAAATGTCCACGCCTCATCCGCCGTTTCAAAGTAGTGGTGCTTCCCTTGATATGTGACCCACAGTCTTGCCGGCTGCAGCATTCCAAATTTAATCTTTTTATGAAGCACCGCCTTGGCCCGATTAAAGCTCACCCTCCTTCTCGCCACCTCCGCACTCCAGTCTTGATATACGCGGATCACCGCGTTCTCCCACCTACTGCTCCGAGTTTTCTTTGCCCATCTGAGGACCATTTCTCTATCCTTAAAACGGAGGAATCTCACCACTATGGCTCTGGGAATTTCTCCTGCTCTCGGTCCTCGCGCCATCACTCGGTATGCTCCCTCCACCTCCAACGGACCCGTCGGGGCCTCCGCTCCCATTAACGAGTGCAGCATCGTGCTCACATATGCCCCGACGTCTGCCCCTTCTGCACCTTCAGGAAGACCAAGAATCCTTAAATTCTTCCTCCTCGCATTATTCTCCAGCACCTCCAGCCTTTCCACACATCGTTTATGGTGTGCCTCATGCATCTCCGTCTTCACCACCAGGCACTGTATATTGTCCTCGTTCTCGGCAGCCTTTGCCTTCACGACCCGAAGCTCCCGCTCCTGGGTCTTTTGCTCATCTTTTAGCCCTTCAGTCGCCTGTAATATCGGGGCCAACAGCTCCTTCTTCATCTCCTTTTTAAGCTCTTCCACGCAGCGTTTCAAAAACTCGTGTTGTTCAGGGCCCCATATTAAACTGCCACCTTCCGACGCCATCTTGGTTTTTGCTTGCCTTCCTTGCCGCTGCTCTAAAGGATCCACCGCAATCCGGCCACTTTCCTCTCCTTTTTCCATCCGTATCCAGGGGAGTTTCCCTTCTGGTTTCCCTTCTGGTTTACCGCACAGTGCTTTTAGCCGTTGGGGCTCTTATTAAGAGCCCAAAAGTCCGTTCCACCGGGAGCTGCCGAAACGTGCGACTTAGCTGGTCATCGCCGCACCCGGAAGCCCTAAACCTTAACTTTTAATCTAAACTTTATCTAAACCTGTTGCCTATTTTCCAAGGATCCACTTCCCTCTGTTCCCCGCCCGTTCATATATCTGTCTAGATGCATCTTAAATGATGCTATCGTGCCCGCCTCTACCACCTTCGCTGGGAAAGCTTTCCAGGCACCCACCACCCTCTGCGTAAAAAACTTTCCATGCACATCTCCCTTAAACTCTCCTTGAAATCAAGACCCCTTGTAATTGACACCCCCACTCTTGGAAAAAGCTTGTTGCTATCCACCCTGTCCATACTTCTCATAATTTTATAGACCTCAATCAGGTGGGGGGGTGGGGGGGGGGGGTCGGGGGTGGGGGGGGTCGGGGGGGGGGGTGGAGGCTGGCGAGGCTTCATTTGCGACAAGAAGCCAGTGAGGCCTCGTTAAGTTGACCAATTAACGTTGAATTGCGTTGGCAGCCTCGTTGGGCCGAGTTGCAATTCCCGCTCGTTACCACGCTTCGACATTTTTGCGGAGAATCGTGCCCGGAAGCTTTTGAAGGTATCGAGTGAGTTGGTTAAAAAGGTCTAAAGGCTTGTGAATAGCTCATATAATCTAAAGAGCTGGGTCTTTTCCCAGAAGCTGCCAAACAGTGAACCAGGGTGATATCGGTAGGCTGGTTCATACAGTGGAAAATTACACCATTGGACTGTCTTGATCAGAGGGAGAGAGGAGGATGTGTCGAAGTGTGTCTGCCTTGCTGATGGTAAGCATGTCAGTGAAACTCAAAAGATGAAGGCTGTTGTCGGATTGGATGAATAAAGATCAGCATATTGTCGAATGTGGTGGCTACACAGTGCCATTCATTTGCGGGGAGTGATGAAAGTGCTTAAGGTCTTTAAAAAACAATTATTTTTACAAGATGTGGGCTTTGGTGGCTAGGCTAGCATTTGTTGCCTATCCCGAATTGCCCTTGAGAAAGGTGGTGGTGTAAGATTTATCTTTGTTATGTTGACTATTTAAAGTGAAATTTATTGTTTTATTTTTGTATGCAATTTTCATAGGTTCTGATTCATGTTAATGTAAAAGTTACAGAAAATGAAACCTTTTTGGTAATGTCTTCTTTTGGGGGGAGCTTTCGGTTAGTTTAGTTATTTTGGTTTACCTTTCCATAACATCTTAAACAGTTTCAAAATTGTACAAATAATTTGGATTTTAATGGCCTCAGTGGCCACCTATTTGTTTAATGCTGCTATTGAATAAGAACATATGAAATAGAAGCAGGAGTAAATTAGTTGGCCCCTTGACCCCGCTCCGCCATTCAATATTATCACAGCTGACCTTCTGCCTCAGCCCTGCTTTCCCGTTTGCTCTCCATATCACTTGATTCCCTGAGAGATCAAAATGTTATCTATTTCAGCTTGGATATACCCAACAATGGAACATTTACCTCCCTAGACAATTCACAGATGTACCACCTAAAAAGAATGTTCAGGAATAAACAGCTTTCTGAAAACAAAGCCTTTTCTGGCTTGGTACAGGATGACTGCTTCAGATTCAAACTTTTCACACCTTCCCAGCACACAGACCTGGTCTTCAGGACATTTCCCCACCCACAGCCAAACAGATCAGTTGAACATAATTCCTTAAATATCTAGCCTCTACTTTTAGTCAGTAAAATGTAATATATTGTAAGTTGTTAAAGTTCCTAGCCACTTCAGAACGTCCCTTGGTGAAAACTTAGTCCCCACTTGTCATATAATACAAATTCTAGACCCAACCTATTTACTTTTAAATCAATCACACCATACCCCCTCATTACAAATGCATGAACTTAACATCTTTGCCTTTCGATCTATCATCTCACAGACAAGCTGCTTATAACCACCCCCAGTTTAATTAATCATGGACACACCCACAAACAGTTTTCTTTCCACAATACCACCATAATCAAAGATTTTTTTAAAACATCCATCATCACACCTCCCTCAAAGCAAAGAAATGAAACATTATATTGGTAGATGTTTTCATTTTCTTAACCTCCTTATTACTTACTTTACTTATTGACATGAAATACTACGGTGCACATGCATCAAACATGATAATATGTACAAATTCTTTGAAAGAATAATGTTAATTCTAGTCCATTTTCAATTTCCTGCGATTCATGTTCTTTTTCAATCTGACCTCTTGACAACGCATCTGCAATTCTTCCATCCAGCCACATATATAATTTTCAAATTGAACAGTAGCAATAATAAACTCCACCTGAACAGTCTGGATTTTTTTGTGCCAAAATTTCCCTAGAAACTTCAAAGGATTGTGGTCAGTATGCACAATTGTCTCTGAAAAGTTCTTTGCAGCATACACTTCAAAATGCTGCGAAGCCAGAACCAAACTTGAGTGTCTCTTCCATTTCTTTTAACGTACATTCAATTTCCATGAGAAATACCATACTGGATTCTCAAGTCCCAGTTTATCTTTCTGTAGCAACACAGAACCAACACCCACATCACTCGAGTTAACGGCCATGTTAAGCTGTTTTGTATAATTGGGTGATGCTGGAGTAGGGGTAATAGTCATAGAGCCTTTAAGCTGTCAAAGTTATGATCTTTCAAAAGTCACTGGAGTCAGGGAAAGTCCCAGAGGATTGGAAAATCGCTGTTGTAACCCCCCTGTTCAAGAAGGGAACAAGGAAAAAGATGGAAAATTATAGGCCAATTAGCCTAACCTCGGTTGTTGGCAAGATTCTAGAATCCATCGTTAATGATGAGATTTCTAAATTCTTGGAAGTGCAGGGTCGGATTAGGACAAGTCAGCATGGATTTAGTAAGGGGAGGTCATGCCTGACAAACCTGTTAGAGTTCTTTGAAGAGATAACAAATAGGTTAGACCAAGGAGAACCAATGGATGTTATCTATCTTGACTTCCAAAAGGCCTTTGATAAGGTGCCTCACGGGAGACTGCTGAGTAAAATAAGGGCCCATGGTATTCGAGGCAAGGTACTAACATGGATTGACGATTGGCTGTCAGGCAGAAGGCAGAGAGTTGGGATAAAAGGTTCTTTTTCAGAATTGCAACCGGTGACGAGTGGTGACCCGCAGGGTTCAGTGTTGGGGCCACAGCTGTTCTCTTTATATATTAACAATCTAGATGACGGGACTGGGGGCATTCTGGCTAAGTTTACCGATGATACAAAGATAGGTGGAGGGGCAGGTAGTATGGAGGAGGTGGGGAGGCTGCAGAAAGATTTAGACAGTTTAGGCGAGTGGTCCAAGAAATGGCTGATGAAATTCAACGTGGGCAAGCGCGAGGTCTTGCACTTTGGAAAAAAGAATAGAGGCATGGACTATTTTCTAAACGGTGACAAAATTCATAATGCTGAAGTGCAAAGGGACTTGGGAGTCCTAGTCCAGGACTCTCCAAAGGTAAACTTGCAGGTCGAGTCCGTAATAAAGAAAGCAAATGCAATGTTGTCATTTATCTCAAGAGGCTTGGAATGTAAAAGCAGGGATGTACTTCTGAAGCTTTATAAAGCATTAGTTAGGCCCCATTTAGAATACTGTGAGCAATTTTGGGCCTCACACCTCAGGAAGGACATACTGGCACTGGAGCGGGTCCAGCGGAGATTCACATGGATGATCCCCGGAATGGTAGACCTAACATACGATAAACGTCTGAGGATCCTGGGATTATATTCATTGGAGTTTAGGAGGTTGAGGGGAGATCTAATAGAAACTTACAAGATAATGAATGGCTTAGATAGGGTGGATGTAGGGAAGTTGTTTCCATTAGCAGGGGAGACTAGGACCCGGGGGTACAGCCTTAGAATAAAAGGGAGTCACTTTAGAACAGAGATGAGGAGAAATTTCTTCAGCCAGAGAGTGGTGGGTCTGTGGAATTCATTGCCACAGAGGGCGGTGGAGGCCGGGACGTTGAGTGTCTTTAAGACAGAAGTTGATGAATTCTTGATTTCTCGAGGGATTAAGGGCTATGGAGAGAGAGCGGGTAAATGGAGTTGAAATCAGCCATGATTGAATGGTGGAGTGGACTCGATGGGCCGAATGGCCTTACTTCAGCTCCTATGTCTTCTGGTCTTAAAAGCTGCATGGCACTCGTGTGTTCATTCAAATCTTCTGCTTTTAAGCAATCCAGTCAGTGGAGCAATGAGCCCACTGATATTTGGCATGAATTTCTGATAAAATCCACTTGCCCGGAAATCGCAAAACGTCCCATTTTGTTGTAGGCACTGGGAACTCTACAGTAGCTTTTGCTTCTCGTAGGGCCACTTGACCATATGCAACAATGTGGTTTCACCTTTGCTTTCACAAGTTTACTTTTAGCTAAGTTAACCAGCTAAATTGGCTCCCTGTAGTCAGTTAAACGGTACTTTTAAATGTTATTAATGTTCCCCCCACGTTTGACTGAATACCACTAAGTCATCAATATGCTCAGCACAATTGCTCAGTCCTTCAATCACTTTGTGGTCGCTGAAATATTTCTGTTGCATTTTTCATATCAAAGGACATTACTTTGTATTGTTATATACCATCTAGAGTCACATGCTGATATCTCTCTTGCCTTTCCGATAAGGATAGTTGCTAGTATCCTCGCAGTAATTCAATTTTTGTGATGAGTACCAATTGTCAAACTCTCAATACAATCCTCTAGCTGTGGAATAGGATATGAATCTGCCTTTGTTACTGTATTTACTTTGCGATAATCAATGCACAGTCTTTGCAATACATCCAGGCTTGGCACCATTACAATGGGCGAACACCAATTACTATGCCTGGGCTCTATCATGTCATTTTAAAGCATAAATTAAATTTTTTGCACACTTGAGGCAATTTTACTGGATTTAATTAATATGGGTGTCTCCTTATTGAAACCAAATCCCCCAAATCAACATCATGCAAAGCCAAATTTGTCTTCCCTGGTAAAACTCTAAATGTTGTCTTTTTTCAATTTAATCAGAAGAAGGTCAATTTCAGAATCTTTAATTTTGGTTTCTTCCTTCTTGCCTACAGTTACTAGCACCTGCTTCTGTTGATCCCCTCTGTCAAAGTGCCGTTTGAGCATGTTTACATGTAGCACACTTGTTGACTCTTTCCCCTGTCGTGAACAAAGCCCAGTCCATCACGTGAACCTGCCTCCCATCCATTGTGTTGCTCGTTTTAGCCTTAGTTTACTTTATTCTTATTCTGTCACCTTTGCTCATGAGTCGTCAGGTATCTTTCTGATACCGCCACGTGGTTCAAGTCCAAGTATTGATTAATAATGCAACACACCACTTAGTAAGAGTTAAGTCAACGCTCATTTATTATATACAGCAATAAATACTTATACAATAATCCTTCTTCTAGACTACTACCTACCACTAAAGGCCAATACTTAACTTTGGAAATGGCCCACCAGGTCAGGGAAACGAATGGTCTTTCGAATTGGTTCTGGTCTGCGGGATTCAAAGGCTGGTACAAGTCGATAGTCAGGAGCGCCTATCTGGTAGCGATCGCTGGAGTAACACTTACGGTTTTCTTTGTCAAACGGTCTCGAAGGTTGTGAGCAGGAAGAGAAGGGTTGATCTGAACTTGGCCCCTATTCTTATAGTCCCCAGGGGCTTCACGCCTCTCGGGGCGGACCTCATACCTGGTTCCAAGTGATTGGACTTGGTCCTTGGTTCGATATACTCCAATAATGGGGCGATTCCTTGATCGGGGGGTGGTCGTCTACCTTCCTTTGTGTCAGCTCCTGCTGGCGCCGATAGGTCCGGATCGGCTTTATGTTGCTAATGTGTAGCAACTTACTGCTTAATATGGCTGCTTAATATGCAGATGGCTGGGTTGTTGTGATGTTGATGGCTGCAGGTATCGGTCTGGGCTGACTTCCCCAGAGCCGAATACACTGTTTTACCTGCAGCTGTCCGTTTGAGTCCTGTTGGCTGATTTTCACATCAGCCTCTTTCGTTTGCCATTTTAGATCAGGGTTTGACCATTCTAATCGGGAATCAGCCATTTTAGGTGGCTACATTTGTCTCTGTCTACACCTCCTGCTGCCTTAGGAAAGCGGGCAGCATAATCAAACACCCCCTTCCATCCGGGTTATTTTCCCTTCCAACTTCTTCCATCGGGCAGGAGATACAAAAGTCTGAGAATATGCACTACAGATTCAAAACCCACCACTGGGAGGTTCCTCTCCAAGTCACCCACCGCCCTGACTTGGAAATATATCGCCGTTCCTTCAATGTCGCTGGGGTAAATTCCTGGAACTCCCAGTCTAACAGCAGAGTGGATGTACCTACACCTCAAGGGCTGGAGCGGTGCAAGAAGGCAGCTCACCACCGCTTTCTGAAGGGCAACTAGGGATGGGCAATAAATGCTGGCCTAACCAGTGATGCTTACATCCCGTAAATGAATTTCAAAAAACAGCTGTATCAGATCTAGTACTAGGGAATGAGCCAGGCCAGGTCATCAAAGTTGCAGTGGGAGAACATGTGGCGAACGGTGACCACAATTCCATAAGCTTTCGGATACTCATGGAAAAGGACGCGTGTTGTCCGAGGGTCAAGGTGCGAAATTGGGGGAAGGCTAACTACAACCAGATTAGGCAGGATTTGGAGGCTGTTGTTTGGGAGAGGCTGTTTGAGGGTAAATCTACATTTGGCATGTGGGAGTCTTTTAAGGAGCAGTGGATGGGAGTGCAGGACAGGCATGTGCTGGTAAAAAGTTGTTGCAGGGAGAAAAGTCAACCTGAAGTTTGAATCGCAAGACAGGGTTTATTGTCTGAAGCTCCAGGGAGAACAGCGGGCCGGAGTTAAAAGACAGCACGGTCCACACTGAACTCAAAGTACATACAGAAAGTCTTCATCTTATATAATACAGATTTCTTACAAGTTTTGGCGGGCTTTTGGGTTCATGCATATTTACAGTTTTACCCTGCAGACATGATTCTTGGCGGGCTTATTCATGACGGTATTATCGTAGGTTAGTTTCAGTGGGCCATTACCGGTTCCCACTTCACAGCCCATTCATTCCTGATTTCATTCATTCATAGTTTTCGCGGGCTTCCTGGCTCTGACGTCAATACCATGCTTTTTAATAGGATTTATTTAGGTTCACAATAGAGCTCCCTTTAACTAGATCAAATGGTGATGGCTTTTGGCTGGCGGTTGAGATATGTTCCGGGTTTCATAACGAGGTGTTAAATGCAGGCTTTGTATTGATTGGGAATACTTTATTGTCCTGATAGGATCTGTGTCTGTGCTTTTTAAGTGTGGTCTTTCTGTGCTACCCATCTGATTTAACCGTTTGCCTGCCTGTTTCTGATACAGTGTCAGCCATGATTTATGGTCTTGATCAGTTGTCCCGAATTTTCCCCTTACAAAGGAAAGACCGGAAAGGCAGGATTCGGGAACCATGGATGACCAGGGAAATTGCGAATCTTGTCAAAAAGAAAAAAAGATGCATATGTGAGGTACAGGCAACTAAAAACATAAAAAGCACTTGAGAAATACAAGGAAAGTAGAAAAGAGCTCAAGCAGGGAGTTAGGAGGGCAAAAAGCAGTCACAAAATGTCCTTGGCAGACAGGATTAAGGAAAATCCCAAGGCATTTTATACGTATATTAGGAACAAGAGGGTAGGTAGAGAAAGAGTTGGTACACTCGAGGGCAAAGGAGGGATATTATGTGTAGAACCAGAGGAAGTAGGTGAGATCCTTAATGAGTATTTTGCATCAGTATTCACAAAGGAGAGGGACACTTTGATTGGTGGTGTCTCAGAAGGATGTGTAAACACTTTAGAACAGGTCGTTAATATGAGGGAGGAAGTGTGAGGTGTGTTAAAAAGCAGTAAGGCAGACAAATCCCCAGGGCCAGATTGCATCTGTCCCAGATTACTGAGTGAGACAAGAGATGAAATCGCTGGGCCTCTGACAGAAATCTTTGTGTTGTCATTGGCCACAGGTGAGATCCCAGAGGATTGAAGGATAGCCAATGTTGTACCATTATTTAAGAAGGGTTGCAAGGATAATCTGGGTAATTATAGGCCAGTGAGCTTTGACGTCAGTGATAGTGAAATTGTTGGAAAAGATTCTCAGTGTTAGGGGGCGGGATTCTCCGAGCCTCCGCGCCAAAATCGCGATCGGCGCGGGGGTGGAGAATGGGTGTTGTTGCTAATTTTCTCCTTGGTTTAATTGCTCTGTTTTATTACCTTTGCTCTTGAGTCGCCAGGTATCTTTGATACCGCCACGAGGTTCAAGTCCGAGTAATGATCAATAATCCAATACACCGATTAGTAAGATTAAATCAAAGCACATTTATTATACACAGTTATCGCTACTCATGCACAAATTCTACGTCTAAGCTACTTCTACAACTAACAGGCCTATACTTAACTTGGAATTGGCCCACCAGGTCAGGGAAACAAATGGCCTTTCGTTCGGGTTCTGAGCCTGCGGGATTCGAAGTTGGTACCGATTGGTAGCTCGGAGCGTCTATCTCGTAGCGAGCGTTGAATTAAACTTACGAGTTCGATCTTCACGGCTCCGGTCACGGTCAATGTTGGTTCGTTGTTGCTGGGTGACCCGGGCAGGAAAAGAGCGTGGAGAGGAAGAGAAGAGAGCGATTTGAACTTGGGGCTCAATTCTTATAGTCCCCAGGGGCTTCCCGCCTTTTGGGGCGGACCCTGTACCTGGTCCCAAGTGATTGGACTTTGTCCCAATCGCTTGGTTCGATTTTCTCCAATGCTGGAGCAGTTCCCTGATCGATGGGCGGTCTTGAGGTGCTCGTTCACCTCCTTTTGTGTAGGCTCCTGCTGGCGCCGAAGAGTCTGGTTTTGCTTTGTGTGTCTAAATGTTGCTTATTGTTCCCGATGATTGCTCATTTGTATGCAGTTGGCTGTTTTATTATGCTGATGGTTGCTGATATCGATAGTGTCAGGCCTTTCCAGAGGTAAATACACAGCCAACCTGCAGCTGCTGGTTTTTGTCTTGTTGGCTGACTTTCCCATCAGCCTTTGCCGTTCGCCATTTTGAATCGGGAGTTGGCCATTTTAAGTGGCTACAGTGTCGACGCCTAAATCTTCGCGACGTGGGTAGGGGGCCATTGACAGAGGCCCCCGCGGTGATTCGCCAAGTGTAACTGGCCGAGTTCCCGATGGGCTGGGTCTTTCATGGTCCCACACGTCGGGAACTCGGCGTGGCGGCTGCGGACTCGGTCTGCGGCGGCCCAGGTGGGGGGCGGGGGGCTCCTTCACCGGGGGTGGGCCTCACAGACGGCCAGGCTATCGATCGGGGGCCACCGATCTGCGGGCGCGCGCAATTTCAGGGGGGGGGGCCTATCTTTTTGGTGCCGCTCCACGGTGTGGGTCCGCCATGTCGTGCGGGACGGCCGAAGCAGGCCACCACCATGCGCATGCGCGGACCCCCGACCGGAAATGCAGGGCCCCGTATCGGCAGCCGGAGCTGCGAGGATTATTCCGGGGCCCTGCTAGCCCCCTTCAAGTAGGAGAATCACTCTGGACTTCCCTGAAGAAAGTCCAGAGTAATTTGCCACGTTTTTACGCTGGAGTGGGGACATAGTTCCATTATTGGAGAATCCAGCCCAGGATCAATGCACATTTGGAAGTGAATGGTCTTATTAACCAGACAGGGTTTGTACGAGGGAGGTCATGTCTCACTAATTTGATTGACTTTTTTTGAGGAGGTGACAAAAATGATTGACGATGAAATGGCTGTGTATGTTGTCTACATGGACTTTAGTAAAGGATTTGATAAGGTCCCTCATGACAGGCTGGTGCAAAAGATTGGATCACATGGGGTCAGGGGTGAACTAGCAAGATGGATCCAGAACTGGCTTGGCCATAGAAGACAGAGGATAGCAGTGGATGGGTTTTTTCCGAATGGAGGTCTGTAACTAGTGGTGTTCCACAAGAATCAGTAGTGGGACCTCTGCTATTTGTAATGTATATAAATGACTTGGAATAAAACGTAGCGGGTCTGATTAGCAAGTTTGTGGATGATACTAAGATTGCAGAAGTTGCGGATAGTGATAAAGATTGTCATATAATACAAAAGGATATAGATAGGCTGCAAAATTGGGCAGAGAACTGGCAGACAAAATTTAACCCGGATAAATGCGAGGTAATGCATTTTGGTAGATCCAATTCAGGTGGGAGCTATAAAATAAATGGCAGAACCATCATGGGCATAGAGACACGGAGAGATCTGGGCGTGCAGGTCCACAGATCCTTCCACAGGTGGAAATGGTGGTAAAGAAAGCACATGGCACGCTTGCCTTCATAGGACAGGGTATCGAGTATAAAAGCTCGAAAATTATGTTACAATTTTATAGAACGTGGTTAGGCCGCATTTGGAATTCTGTGTCCAATTCTGGTCACCGCACTACCAGAAGGATGTGAGGGCTTTGGAGAGAGTATAGAAAAGGTTTACCAGGATGTTGCCTGGTATGGAGGGTATTAGCTTTGAGGAGAGATTGAATAAACTGGGATTGTTCTCCCACAAGAGACGGAGCTGAGGGGCGATCTGATAGATGTTTATAAAATTGTGAGGGATATAGATAGGGTGAACAGTTGGAGGCTTTTTACCAGGGTGGAAATGGTGATTACAAGGCGGCACAAGTTCAAGGTGAGGGGCGAGAAGGTTCAATGGAGATGTGCGGGGGAAGTCTTTTACACAGAGGGCGGTGGTGGCCTGGAATGCACTGGCAAGTGAGGTGGTTGAGGCAGATACGTTAGCGACCTTTAAGACTTATCTGGATAGGCACATGAACAGACTGGGTATAGAAGGATACAGGCAGTTGGTCTAGATAGGACACGTCATCGGCGAAGGCTTGGAGGCCTGAAGGGCCTGTTCCTGTGCTGTATTGTTCTTTGTTCCCCAGTGTTACCAGACTCCTGAATGACCCTCATATGGACTGAACTGCTCTCTCCACGCATCTTCTCTACTGAGTAGTACCACACTCTGTGCACTTCACTCGATGTCTGTGTCTGTGAATTTATATTGTGTATCTATCGTATGTCCTATGTTTTTCATGTATGGAACGATCTGTCTGGACTGTACGCAGAATAATACTTTTTGCTGTACCTTGGTACGTGTGACAATAAACCCAAATCCCTATCTGAGGTGTTCACTACTTGGTGCACTATTGCCCACTTTTTATCTGCTGGGACATGAGGTCTCCATTTCCTCATTAACACATTATCTTTAAAGTAATAACACCCTGGAATGTATTTCGCCTCAGAGTAAGCTGTCTGCTATAACTGTTTAAATGCTGGATCCTTCTGCTGTAACTCCACTAACTTTAACAAACTAAACACATCAGCCTCATTCTCTCTAATCTTCGCTTGAGTAATCTCTTCAACAATACATCCAACCAACTGGGGTTTGGCATCCTACCCCTGTCTTATACATTTGTCCTCTTCGTGTTTATGTTTATGTGCCTTTAACCTTATCACCACACAAAATTGGCGGTATGGTAGAACAGTGGTTAACATTGTTGCTTCACAGCGCCAGAGTTCCAGGTTTGATTCCTACTTGGGTCCCTGTCTGTGCGAAATCTGCACATTCTCATCGTGTCTGCATGGGTTTCCTCCGGGTGCTCCAATTTCCTCCCACAAGTCCTGAAAGACGTGCTGTTAGGTGAATTTGACATTCTGAATTCTCCCTCTGTACCCGAACAGGCGCCAGAGTGTGGTGATTAGGGACTTTCACAGTAACTTCATTGCACTGTTAATGTAAGCCTACTTGTGACAATAAATATTATTAGATTATTAAGAGCCAAATACTTCGGGAATTTCTATAAGAATTATTGGTTAATTCATTTGTGTTGTTATTCCAGGACGCGTGGCCCACTCTTCTAGTCCCTAGAATTGACTGCACACTTGCCCAGGGTGTTGGAACAAGATATACTTTCCCTTCACATGTAAAATCTTTGAGCATCTCTGTGACTTATCCTTCTGAATTTCCTTTAGTAGGCTGCGAATACGTTCCTGCCTCTATGGTTACTATTGACTCCTCCTCCTTCATCTGTACAAATGCTACTGGTTTGACTTTCACTTGGGTGTCAGAGCTCACAGCATATTTCTTTACAGAATGTTTCTGAGTTCTTATCACTGCAATTGGTCTCCCATTATACTTCCAGCAATTTTATCTTGTATACCCAGCCATGTTACAATAATAATGTACCTTTCGCCCTCCTTCTGCTTTCCATATTTTCATCTTTAGTAGACTGGCGTCCTTCAGCTTGTTCCTTGTTACTAACACTTTTACCATCACTATGTTTCGTCTATCTCCAATTTCCTTGCTAACTCCCATGTGATCCTTTTTCCACATTCAACTGTGTGAAATATTATGAATGTCGGCTAGACAAGATCTTCCCTGATCTTTTTTTTGTCTTTCATCTCAATATCTTTCGACAGTCACTGGAATACTGTTTCTTAATCCTTCCACAATAATATCTCTCTCATTTTCAACTCTCATTTTCAAAAATATTGTCTAGCTTCAAAGGCCTAAACCCACAGAGTTTCTTTTTCTCTTGCAGACTTTACAAATAACTGATTAGGTCCTGATCATGTAGTGTTGCACTTTTACTACCTCTTATTCTGCAGATTGGTCTTCTGATAAGCTTACATACACATGGCTGGACCTGACAAAACACTCTGTAACATAGTCTATGCATGTCTTGGCCAATTCAATTTTGGAGCTTTCTTTACACGTGGTGAAATATGTTTCAACTCCATCCTCTGCAAATTTAGGCACTAACTGAAGATTTTTTAGTTGAATCAAATTCCTCAAAGGAATCAAACTCGCCATCCAAATCACTATCTCTCCTTTCATTCTTCATTCTGAGTTACACTTTGGACAGTTCAGACTGCCTGACTAATTTCTCTTTTTGAAGCTCTCTCTTTCTCTATTCCCTAACTTTCCTCAATTGCGAACTTGTCTCTCTGAAGTTCAATTTGCATTTTGATTTCTTGCAATCCTTTCTTTTCCTTTTCTTGTTCCTCTTTTTCTCATGCATCTTTTTCTTCTAGTTCAAATCTTTTCAGTGCCATTTCGTTTTCAAGTTCAAACTTTAGCTTTTCTCGGTCTCTTTCTCTGTCACTCTGCTTTATTTGCATCCGACGTCTAGCTACGACACACTAGTTTCAAGTGTCTCCATTAACTTTAAATGTTGGATAAGTGTTTTAACCGTATCAGCAGAACACTTTATTTCTATCTGCACTTCACCTGATAATTCTCTCAGTTTAGTTTTAGTCAGAGAGATTTCAAATACTCCACAGTTACATCTTCACAGGAAAACCTTAGCAACTGTATTAAGAACCTGGCCAAAGTTAAATGCAAGGGTATCACAAAACCCAGAAGGGCAGCACACTGGCACAGTGATTAGCACTGCTGCCTCACAGCGCCAGGAACCCGGATTAATTCCGGCCTTGGGTGACTGCCTGGGTGGAGTTTGCATTTTCTCCCTGTGTATGAGTGGGTTTCCTCTGGGTACTCCGGTTTCTTCCCACAGCCCAAAAATGTGCAGGTTAGGTGGATTGACCGTGGGGAGTGGGCCTAGGTAGGGTGCTCTTTCAGAGGGTCGGTGCAGAATTGTTGGGCCGAATGGTATCTATGGTAACTTGGAACTTAATGGTTCTTAATGGTGTGTATTTTCAATTTGGCATAATGTGAGGAAAGATATGCAAGCCAGTGAGGAAAAGTCCATCTTGTAATCAATCACAATAGAATGTTTAGTGACTTAAAAGAAACACACAACACAGACTACAATACTAGACAACAGTATACGTAACTACAATAATGGCTACACACACAGACAGTATCTTATGCCGTTAGTCCTCGCTCCCAGCTAACTGCGTTCCTGAATTTTGAGAAACGTCACTTTTCCGAACAATATCCAATATCGTATCACTGTGAGCTAAATCCAGCATATAAGTTTCATAGATTTCATAGAATTTACAGTGCAGAAGGAGGCCATTCGGCCCATCGAGTCTGCACCGGCTCTTGGAAAGAGCACCCTACCCAAGCCCACATCATCCTATCCCCATAACCCAGTAACCCCACCCAACACTAAGGGCAATTTTGGACACTAAGGGCAATTTAGCATGGCCTAACCCGCACATCTTTGGTCTGTGGGAGGAAACCGGAGCACCCGGAGGAAACCCACGCACACACGGGGAGAACGTGCAGACTCCACGCAGACAGTGACCCAGCCGGGAATCGAACTTGGGATCCTGGAGCTGTGAAGCAATTGCGCTAACCACTATGCTACCGTGCTGCCCCATGTTAAGTCCCATGAAGTACCTACAAGCTTAGTAAAGCTTCTCGTTGGTTTCAGAGAAGTGTTTTTTCTCAGATTTTTAATACAGCAGCTTTTAACACCAACTTCCTTTTTGGAGAAAACTACCCTTCCAGCTGGGCATGGCTATGGTCTTAGCTGCTTACTGGCTGTGCCCCCTCACCTGGCTGTACCCCCTCACCTGCTGTACCCAATTCTCCTCCAATAGATATACTGTTTTCATCCTTTGATGGTAACTTGTTAGACCAGACATTTAGCATATAGGTGTAAATTCTACTCTTCTCTCCACCTTGAACTCACCTCTTCTAAAGTTCTAACACCTATTTCTATATACACCCCTGTCACATAGGTAAAGGTTTGTTTTACTGCTGCAAAGCTGATCCGCATATCAAGAAACCCCAACCCCTTCAAACAGATGCGCTCTTATCAATGCCATTCTTCACTTTAATTTATCCAAATCTTATTTTTAATCTTTACTCAATTCTTAAATCTTCCTTTTCTTCCAAGAACTTGACAACTTCCAATGCTACTTTGCAGTCCAACCACATTAAACTCCCTCAACATAAAACTCCTGAGTTTAGTGCTCCCATCATACTCCTACTCTTTAGATTCACAAATTCCAATTCCATCAAGGAATTTCAAATGCCACAAAGAGCCCCAAATTTGTTCCAATATTATGATTGAGCAAGCTAGACCCCAGATGGAAACCTGTCTTACTGATCATGAACCTTTTTTTTTGTATTTTGAACATGAGGAGGAAGAGCACCTGACCACCAAAATCATAGAACACATATTAATAATTAATAATAATAATAATAATACCAGTAGCACCTCCTAGGATTGTAAAAGTTGGGAGATATATTGAAACAATCATTAGCACATAAGATTGATTCAGTTGAAACAATCTTGCAGAACAACCCCCCCCAAGAACCCCATGAGTAAACGACCTGCTTGGCGACAGCCACCTTACAGATTGTTACGACCATACCCGGACTAGGTTGTCAAATTTGTTATGATTCAGGACTGGGTATCCCCAAATGGTTATGCTCTTGGGTGAAGAGGGGTGAATTGGCTGCCCGGCCTTATTCAACCCCTTTGCTTGGCCGCAACAAGGACAATTTGAAAAGGATCGCTATCCCTCCCCTTGTCGGTATATTTTCCCAGTCCAAATGTACTTGTTTTAAAAGGAGGTGATTTAACCAAGACTGAGTTTATCAAAGGGAGTAAGTAAAGTCGCCGTAGTCGCAGATGACCAGAGGGTGCTTTCCTCTTTCAAGGGGAGAGCTGATTGGTGTTGATTTAACCTGAGGGTCACCACACCTCAGGCGAGGTGCAAGGTTGAGAAGGCGGGCCCTCCATGAATAACCTCAGCTGATACGAGAATTGAATCCGTGTTGTTGGCCTTGCTCTGCATCACGAACCAGCTGTCCACCCAACTGAGCTAAACCTATTAGTTACTAAAATGCAAGAAGAAAATAACCAAACACAACATCCAAGCACACAGATTAGAAATGAGAAGTGAGTCCAAAATTAAAGTTTAAAAAAATATGAATTAGTCCTAGAGGTGAAATGTTGTGGCTTCAAGTTGTGAAATTCCAGTAGTGCTGATTTTGGCAGTTGAGCTGGTTTGACTTGAGCACAGTCAAAAGGTTTGGAGATTCTTGGTTCTGCAGGTTAGCTGAAAGGAGTTGTCCTGATTCCTTCTCTCCTGTGGCTTTGCTGACTTGACTTGATTCTAGGGTTCCAAGAGACAGGGAAATTTTACCTTCAAGACTGGGTACCCAGTCGATGTTCTTGAGCTGTGACTTTTCGCAGCTTACACCAGACTAGCACACCCAGCCCAGGATTGCAGTGGTTTCCTGGAAGAGGAAAACCAAAAACACGTCTGGGATATAACTCGCAGGATAGTAGTAGTTTCTGCTGAGATGGTAATCTGCTTCCATTATCTCTGCAGATGATTACAGCTCAGTATTTGCATTTTAATCCTTCCTTTTCCATCCGAAAAAGATGGCGACATTCCGTTGTATCTCAGGGCTGAGTATAATCCACATAGGAATTTTCCAGACAGCCATTGAATAACATTCTCAGAATTTACATTCACAGCTTTCTTTGGCTTCTGTGTCCAGTTTTTAAAAAGCACTTCTTATTTAAAAGTTCAATATGTCCGTACCTGATGTGGGAGTGTAATCCAGTGTCATGGCAAGATTTTAATTATAAAAATCAAGTAATATCACCCAAAGCAAAGAATTGTTATTTTAAGAATGGGATTACCACATGACGCCTCAAATATTTCCACTCGGATGTGGAAATCTAAAAAGAAGGTTCAGAAGCAAGCTACTTTCTGAAAAGAAAGACTTTTCTGGACCCGTCCTATAAATACTGTGGCTACAAGAACAGGTCAACGGCAAGGAATCCTGCGGCGAGTAGCTCACCCCTGACTCCTCAATACCCATTCACCACCTACAAGGCACATGTCAGGAGGGTGATCGAATGCACTCCCCTTGCCTGGATAAGTGCAGCTCCCCAAAATCACTCAAAAAGCTGACTCGATCCAGGACAAAGCTGCCTGCTTGATTGGCACCATTCACAAACATTCACTGCCTCCACCACTGATGCACAGTGGTGGCCATCGTGCCATCTGCAAGATGCACTGCAGGAACTCAACCAGCGCTCCTTAGACAGCACCTTCAAAGCTCATAACAATTGCCATTTAGAAGGACAAGGCAACAGATACATGGGACCATCACCACCTAGAAGTTCCCCTCCAAGTCACTCACCATCCTGACTTGGAAATATATCGCCTTTCCTTCACTATCATTGGGTCTAAATCCTGGAACGACTTTCCTAACAGCACAGTGGGTGTACCTACATCACATGGACTGCAAAGGTTTAAGAAGGCAGCTCACCATCACCTTCTCAAGGGCAATTAGGGATGGGCAATACGTGCTTGCCCGGTTGGTGAAGATGACATTGCTTGAATGAATAAAAAAATCTTAAATTTTAGATTCAAAAGCATCATACCCCTTGTTACAAATGCATGAACCTAACATCTTTACCCATTTTTCTCTCAAATATCAGACAAGCTGCCTCTATTAACCTCCCCCAGTTTAATTAATTATGGACACTCACATGCAGAAGCGCTTTATTTTCAGGATGCCATCATAATCTCAAAAAATATTATCAACAAATAACATCCATTGTCACACAGGCCATCCTTTGAAGGCCACCCTTGCCTGGATAGGCCTTTGAAGGCTATCCAGGCAAGGGGAGTGCATTCTATCACCCTCCTGATATGTGCCTTGTAGGTGATGAATGGGCAGCATGGTAGCACAGTTGCTTCACCCCAGGTTCGATTCCAGGCTTGGGTCACTGTCTGTGCGGAGTCTGCACGTTCTCCCCGTGTCTGCGTGGGTTTCCTCCGGGTGCTCTGGTTTCCTCCCACAGTCAAAAGATGACCAGGTTAGGTGGATTGGCCATGCTAAATTGCCCTTAGTGTCCAAAAATATTTGGTGGGGTTACTGGGTTACGGGGATGGAGTGGATGTGTGGGCTTAAGTGGGGTGTTCTTTCCAGGAGCCGGTACAGACTCGATGGGCCAAATGATCTCCTTCTGCACTGTAAATTCTATGATTCTAAGTAAGTTGTACATCTAACTTTCTCCTTTGATTTTGTAAAAGAGCTGTAAAAATGTGGTATGAGTATTAAAAAAAATACCCATGGAGTTTTTTTTTATTGGTCCTCGGGATGTGGGCATCGTTGGCTGGGCCAGCATTTGATGCCCATAATGAGGGTATTTAAGAGTCAACCAAATTGCTGTGAGCCTGGGGTCACATGTAGGCCAGACGAGGTAAGGATGGCAAATTTTCATCCCTAAAGGGCATTAGTGAGCCAGATGGGTTTTTCCGACAATCGACAGTGGTTTCATGGTCGTCATTAGACTTTTTTTAATTCCAGATTTTTTTAATCAAATTAAAATTCCAGCAACTACCCTGGTGGGATTTGGACCAGGTCCCCAGAGCATGAGTCTAGGTCTCTAAATTACTAGACCAGTGACAATACCACTATGCCACTGCTCCTCGCCGGAGTGCATCAATCACTACATATGGACTTGTAATTATTTTGCCACCTTTGTGTTTTACAGTCAACAAAAAAAGCTACTGAAAGTGTTGGAGAAAATTGAAGTGCCTTCCAATTACAAATCATACAGCAGTGCCTTCAAGACAAGAAATCCACTGACAATTGAGGTGAATGACTTTTAAATCTTTCTTATTGAAATACATAGTTTATTACTGTACAATTACTAAGCTTTCATAAAAGCTTTTATAACTGCAAAGCATTGACTTGTTCAATCGAGGAGGTTTGTATGCTCACCCTATTGCACCACTGGATCTTGTAATTAGCTCTGCAATAATTTGTTTTCTGCAATTAGGATAAATGAGAAAACAGTGGAATGCATTGTTTAATACCATTCTTTACATACACATTATTATGCAATGAATCTTGGAACATACAACTCCACTTGGATACCAACAAAAGTTTTCATTTATTCTAGTTGATGAGTAATTTGCAATGCAAATTTAACTTTTACAGATCTAAATGATTATATTTACAAGGTGTTCTTGTTAGATATTATAATTTCCATTGACTTGCCAGGCACCATGCCCTCATAAATGTGCTGGGAAAAATATGTGTCCCACACTTTGTTTGTATTCAACATGACCAATGATGGGAGTTAGGTGAGGAGGGAGCAAGATGCTCCTTTGCTACATTTCCTCAAAGAGCGTGAAGGGAGCTGGGAGTTTACAGAGAGTGCAGCTGACTGGGAGCAGAGTCGGAGGGCGGAGTTCCAGTTGGTTCACAGGGCAGCTACATTCTGTAAGGTAAGAGTTGTTGTTGTTTTTTTTGGGGGGGTGCAGCAAGCTATCTTTGTATCATTTAGCAGAATCACCAATTTTAGAGGGTTCACTTGAGAGGGGGGGAGAGGGGAGAGGGGAGGGGGGGAGGGGGAGGGAGAGGGGGGGAGGGGGAGGGGGAGGGAGGGGGAGGGAAAGGGGGAGGGAAAGGGAGGGGGAGGGAGGGAGGAGGGAGGGGGGAGGGGGGGAGAGGGGGGGAGAGAGGGGGGGAAGAGGGAAGAGAGAGGGGGGGGAAGAGAGGGGGGGGGAAGAGAGAGAGGGGGGGAAGAGAGGAGGGGGGGAGAGGGGAGGGAGGGAGGGGGGGAATGACCTACTGGGGGAAGGCCCTAGCGGCCAGGTCTCTGGCACTGAGCCTGGCTCTGTGGCTCAGATGGGAAGGGGGGAGAATAGAAAAGCAATAGTGATAGGAGACTCAATGGTTAGAGGAATGGATAGGAGATTCTGTGGACGTGAACGAGACTCCCGAAAGGCATGTTGCCTCCTGGGTGCCAGGGTCAGGGATGTCTCGGATCGAGTCTACAGAATTGTTAAGGGGGAGGGGGAGCAACCAGAAGTCGTGGTGCACCAAGGCACCAACGACATAGCTAAGAAAAGGGATGAGGATCTTAAAAGTGATTTTTGGGAGTTAGGTTGGAAGCTAAAGAGCAGAACAAGCAGAGTAGTAATCTCAGGATTGCTACTGGTGCCACATGCCAAGGAACAGAGAGTGAGTGCGGCTGAACACGTGGCTACAGGGCTGGTGCAGGAGGAAAGGCTTCAGATATGTGGATCATTGGGATACCTTCTGGGGAAGGTGGGACCTGTATATGAAGGACAGACTGCACCTAAACTGGAGGCCACCAATATCCTGGGCGGAAGGTTTGCTAGAGCTCTTCGGGAGGATTTAAACTAGTTTGGCAGAGGGATGGGAACCAGAGCTATGGATCAGAGGATAGGGTAGCTGTTGAACAGGCAGAAATAGTATGCAGCGAGTCTGTGAGGAAGGATAGACAGTTGATAGGGCAAAGTTGTACTCAGTGGAATGGGTTAAAATGTGTCTGTTTCAATGCAAGAAATGTCAGGAATAAGGGAGATGAACTTAGAGCATGGATCAGTACTTGGAGCTACGATGTTGTGGCCGTTACGGAGACATGGATTTCATAGGGGCAGGAATGGTTGTGAGATGTTCCGGGGTTTAGATGTTTTCAGAAGAATAGGGAGGGAGGTAAAAGAGGAGGGGGCGTGTCACTGTTAATAAGGGAGTGCATCACAGCTGCAGAAAAGGAAGTAGTCGAGGAGGGTTTGTCTACTGAGTCAGTACGGGTGGAAATTGATGTGTTATATACTCTGGAATAACACAGGCTGCAACTGGATGCAGCTTTAACCAAAAGATACTCCAGACTTTGAAGTTAGTTCAATCTGATTTATTGAACCAGTAGCACAGTTCTCTATGAGTTCGACTCTCTGCTAACCTAAGTGTGGTTACTCTGTCTGACTGATCCAGACTAGCTCTTAGCCACGTGCTGGAGGAGAGATATTGTACATAACCCTGACTCACTCTGTCGATGTTCATCAGTGGAAAGAGACCAAGTGTGAGTGCCTCGTGCCTTTTATAGTGAGATACCACCCCTGAGTGTCCTGCCTGCTCATTGGTCATGTCCTGTTCTCTCTGTTCATTAGCTGCCTGCCTGTGCCTGTCTGTATATCATTATCTGCATGTCTGCATATCATGACAGGAAACAAGAAAGGAGCAGTCATTTTATTCGGAGTTTCCTATAGAGCCCCCAATAGCAGCAGAGAGATAGAGGAACAGATTGGGCGGCAGATCTTGGAAGGGTGCAGAGGTAACAGAGTTGTTGTCATGAGTGACTTCAACTTCCCTAATATTGACTGGAACCTCCTTAGTGCAAATGGTTTGGATGGAGCAGATTTTGTCAGGTGTGTACAGGAAGGATTTGTTACTCAATATGTAGATAGGCCGACTAGAGAGGAGGCCATATTGGATTTGGTGCTTGGCAACGAACCAGGTCAGGTGTCCGATGTCTCGGTGGGAGAGCATTTAGGTGACAGTGACCACAACTCCTTGACCTTTACCATAGTCATGGAGAGGGATAGGAACAGACAGTATGGGAAGGATTTAATTGGGGGAGGGGAAATTGTACTGCTATCAGACAGGAGCTGAGGAGCATAAAGTGGGAACAGATGTCCTCTGGGAAATGCACAACAGTAATGTTGGGGTTGTTTAAGGAGCACTTGCTGCGTGTGCTGGATAGTTTTGTTCCACTGAGACAAGGAAGAAATTGTCAGGTGAAGGAGCCTTGGATGACAAGAGAAGTGGAGCTTCTAGTTAAGAGGAAGAAGGAAGCTTACGTAAAATTGAGGAAGTAAGGATCTGGCACGGCTCTAGAGGGTTACAAGGTTGCCAGGAAGGAACTCAAAAATGGACTTGGGAGAGCTTGAAGGGGGCATGAAAAAGCCCTGGTGGGAAGGATTAGGGAAAACCCCAAGGCGTTCTACACTTATGTGAGAAATAAGAGGATGATCAGAGTGAGAGTAGGGCCGATCAGGGATAGTGGAGGGAACTTGTGCCTAGATTCTGAGGAGATAGGGGAGGAGCAAAATGAATATTTTTCTTCAGTATTCACTAGAGAGAGGGACCTTGTTGCTCATGAGAGCAGTATGAACCAGGTTAATAGACTCGAACAGATATTAAGAAGGAGGATGTGCTGGAAATTTTGAAAAGCATCAGGATAGATAAGTACCCAGGGCCTGACGGGATATACCCAAGGTTACTACGGGAAGCGAGGGAGGAGATTGCTGCGCCGTTGGCGATGATCTTTGCGTCCTTACTCTCCACTGAAGTAGTACCGGATGATTGGAGGGAGGCGAATGTTGTTCCCCTGTTCAAGAAAGTGAATAGGGAAATACCTGGGAATTACAGACCAGTCAGTCTTACGTCTGTGGTGAGCAAAATATTGGAAAGGATTCTGAGAGATAGGATTTATGATTATTTAGAAAGACATATTTTGATTAAAGATAGTCAGCATGGCTTTATGAGGGGCAGGTCATGCCTCACAAACCTCATTGAATTATTTGAGGATGTGACGAGACACATTGATGAGGGGCTGGTTTAGCCCACTGGGCTAAATCGCTGGCTTTTAAAGCAGACCAAGGCAGGCCAGCAGCACGGTTCAATGCAGGCCAGCAGCACGGTTCAATTCCCATACCAGCCTCCCCGAACAGGCGCCGGAATGTGGCGACTAGGGGCTTTTCACAGTCACTTCATTGAAGCCTACTTGTGACAATAAGCGATTTTCATTTCATGAAGGTCGGGCAGTGGATGTGGTGTATTTGGATTTCAGTAAGGCTTTTGATAAGGTTCCCCATGGTAGGCTCATTCAGAAAATCAGGAGGCATGGGATACAGGGAAGTTGGCTGTCTGGATACAGAATTGGCTGGCCGAAAGAAGACAGCGAGTGGTAGTAGATGGAAAGTATTCCGCCTGGAGGTTGGTGACCAGTGGTGTCGCACAGGGATCTGTTCTGGGACCTCTGTTCTTTGAGGTTTTTATAAATGACTTGGATGAGGAAGTGAATGGGTGAGTTAGTAAGTTTGACGATGACACGGAGGTTGGTGGAGTTGTAGATAGTGTTGAGGGCTGTTGCAGGTTACAAAAGGACATTGATAGGATGCAGAGCTGGGCTGAGAAGTGGCAGATGGAGTTCAACCCAGATAAATGTGAAGTGATTCATTTTGGAAGGTCGAGTTTGAATGCTGAATACAGGGTTTAAGGCAGGATTCTATGAAGTGTGGGGGAACAGAGGGATCTTGGGGTCCATGTACATAGATCCCTCAAAGTTGCCACCCAGGTTGATAGGGTTGTTTGTTAGACGTTTTAGTTGCTGTGATATGAAGAGTCTAAAGTTCTGTAACTTCTTCACAAACAGACATTTATTTCATTCCAACAGCCTTTGCGCAAAACTCTAACTATACATCACCTGACAGAGGCCACCTGAAGCCCCTTTACATATCAGTGTCAATTAATGGATACTTAACATAAATGAGACAACTAATTGCAATGTCTCAACCCATTACTTAACAGTCTCCCCTTGGAGAAAAAAAATTATTAGGAGAAAACAAAATTTCAAGAAACTCAAAAACACGCACATGATTTCCCCCCTTTTTTTTTTGTTTGGACGAGAAAGAAAAACAGTCACAGAAACAAGCGCCCTTCATTAACAATATCCAAAAGTTTCTGTGAATTCGCCCCTCTTTTCGTAAAACAGTCTGACAGTTGATAGCTCCTGTAGACCCTTTTAATTTTTGTTATTTCCCCTCTGTCCAACATCTGCTTCAAACTTGCGATGTCTATCCGTCTATCTGGGGGAAAGGCAATTATGATGTGAGGCATGACTTAGGATGCATCGGATGGAGAGGAAAACTGCAGGGGATGGGCACAATGGAAATGTGGAGCTTGTTCAAGGAACAGCTACTACATGTCCTTGATAAGTATGTACCTGTCAGGCAGGGAGGAAGTGGTCGAGCAAGGGAACCGTGGTTTACTAAAGCAGTCGAAACACTTGTCAAGAGGAAGAAGGAGGCTTATGTAAAGATGAGACATGAAGGTTCAGTTAGGGCGCTCGGGAGTTACAAGTTAGCTAGGAAGGACCTAAAGAACAGAGCTAAGAAGAGCCAAGGGGGTGGGGGGCATGAGAAGTCTTTGGCAGGTAGGATCAAGGATAGCTCTAAAGCTTTCTATAGATATGTCAGGAATAAACGAATGACTAGGGTAAGAGTAGGGCCTGTCAAAGACAGTAGTGGGAAGTTGTGCTTGGAGTCCGAGGAGATAGGAGAGGTGCTAAATGAATATTTTTCATCAGTATTCACGCAGGTAAAAGACAATGTTGTCGAGGAGAATACTGAGATTCAGGCTACTAGACTAGAACGGCTTGAGGTTCATAAGGAGGAGGCGTTACCAATTCTGGAAAGTGTGAAAATAGATAAGTCAGCTGGGCCGGATGGGATTTATCCTAGGATTCTCTGGGAAGCTAGGGAGGAGATTGCTGAGCCTTTGGCTTTGATCTTTAAGTCATCTTTGTCTACAGGAATAGTGCCAGAAGACTGGAGGATAGCAAATGTTGTCCCCTTGTTCAAGAAGGGGAGTAGAGACAACCCAGGTAACTATAGACCAGTGAGCCTTACTTCTGTTGTGGGCAAAATCTTGGAAAGGTTTATAAAGAGATAAGACGTATAATCATCTGGAAAGGAATAATTTGATTAGAGATAGTCAACACGGTTTTGTGAAGGGTAGGTCGTGCCTCACAAACCTTATTGAGTTCTTTGAGAAGGTGACCAAACAGGTGGATGAGGGTAAAACAGTTGATGTGGGGTATATGGATTTCAGTAAAGCGTTTGATAAGGTTCCCCACGGTACTGCTACTGCAGGAAATACGGAGGCATGGGATTCAGGGTGATTTAGCAGTTTGGATCAGAAATTGGCTAGCTGGAAGAAGACAAAGGGTGGTGGTTGATGGGAAATGTTCAGACTGGAGTCCAGTTACTAGTGGTGTACCACAAGGATCTGTTTTGGGGCCACTGCTGTTTGTCATTTTTATAAATGACCTGGAGGAGGGCGCAGAAGGATGGGTGAGTAAATTTGCAGATGACACTAAAATCGGTGGAGTTGTGGACAATGCGGAAGGATGTTACAAGTTACAGAGGGACATAGATAAGCTGCAGCACTGGGCTTAGAGGTGGCAAATGGAGTTTTATGCAGAAAAGTGTGAGGTGATTCATTTTGGACGGAATAACAGGAAGACAGAGTACTTGGCTAATGGTAAGATTCTTGGCAGTGTGGATGAGCAGAGAGATCTCGGTGACAATGTACATAGATTCCTGAACGTTGCCACCCAGGTTGAGAGGGTTGTTAAGAAGGCGTATGGTGTGTTAGCTTATATTGGTAGAGGGATTGAGCTTCGGAGCCATGAGGTCATATTGCAGCTGTACAAAACTCTGGTGCTGCCGCATTTGGAGTATTGTGTGCAATTCTGGTCGCCGCATTATAGGAAGGATGTGGAAGCATTGGAAAAGGTGCAAAGGAGATTTACCAGAATGTTGCCTGGTATGGAGGGAAGATCTTATGAGGAAAGGCTGAGGGACTTGAGGCTGTTTTCGTTAGAGAGAAGAAGGTTAAGAGGTGACTTAATTGAGGTATACAAGATGATCGGAGGATTGGATAGGGTGGACAGTGAGGGCCTTTTTCCTTGGATGGTGATGTCTAGCACGAGGAGACATAGCTTTAAATTGAGGGGAGATCGATATAAGACAGATGTCTGAGGTAGGTTCTTTACTCAGAGAGTAGTAAGGGTGTGGAATGCCCTGCCTGCAACAGTAGTGGACTCGCCAACACTAAGGGCATTGAAATGGCCATTGGATAGACATATGGACGATAAGGGAATAGTGTAGATGGGCTTTAGAGTGGTTTCACAGGTCGGCGCAACATCGAGGGCCGAAGGGCCTGTACTGCGCTGTAATGTTCTTTTTGTGAGGGCCACGAAGAATCCAGCACGAGTTTTAAGGATACAAAGTAATAACATTTATTTACAATAACATATATATATATAACAGCAGCAGCAACTTCCCTTACTGCACACTTGTTCCTGCTGGTTCCTAAACTGGCCAGCTTTATTTATACTAGGAGTTTACTAATGGTTTCTCCACCCCCCTCATTGGGAAGCTCATACTCCAACAGGATTGTGGGATAGTCATTAGTCCCCAGCCAATAGTAAGTAGGCAGGTTATAACATCCCTCCCCCCCCCAAAGTCCAAGGAATCCACCGAAGACCCTGACGAAGGAGGGCGTCGGACTCGTTTTGCTGCAGGCCAGACACCATTTGCACGCGGCGCTGGATCAGGTGGCGTGTAACGAGACGGAGACCGGCGCTTCCGTGATGAACAGCGCAACAGTTGTACCCCGTGGGCCCGAGGATTCCCCCTCTGATGCATCCTGTGTCTCCATCTCGGAGTCAGAGTCTGCTGCCTCCGTCATGTCAGCATCTCTATCTCCATTCGGTTCTGTAACGACCTGTGCAGGCTTCGAGTGAGGCACCAGTGGAAGATTGTGAGGACTACCGTCCCTTGTCACTGGTCTCTGCGGCTGTAGAAATGAGCTCCGGGGGCGGGGAATCTTTTGAAAGGATAGTCTTCTGGACTGAACGTGGTCTACATGTTTGCGCTGGAGACGACCCTGGGCTTGCACCTGGTAAGATATAGGGCCCGTTTGGCGAAAGATTACACCAGGAACCCACGGCACCACCAGCAAAATTCCGAACGAACACTGGGTCACCGGGCGCAAACTGCCGAATTGGCCGATGCCGAGAAAATCCCTGTCCCTGCCGTTCTTGTGTGCGGCGTACTTTTGCGCCAATGTCCGGGAAAACCATACTAAGGCGGGTGCGAAGTCTCCGGCCCATTAGGAGTTCTGCGGGAGCTACCCCAGTCACTGCATGGGGGGTGGTCCTATACGTAAACAAAAAGCGAGCCAGTCTCATGTCCATTGATCCGGAAGAATGCTTCTTTAGGCCTCTTTTGAATGTCTGCACTGCGCGCTCCGCCAACCCATTTGAAGCCGGGTAGTAAGGGGCAGTGCGGATATGGCATATGCCGTTCATCTTCGTGAACCTCGCAGACTCCTCACTCATGAATGGAGTGCCATTATCCGTGACCAGCACCTCGGGGAGGCCATGCGTACTAAACAACAAACGCATCTTTTCAATTGTTGCGCAGGACGTTGTCCCCTGCAATTTATGCACCTCTAGCCATTTAGACTGGGCGTCAATTAATAGAAGGAACATGGATCCTTGAAAAGGGCCTGCGAAATCTGCATGCAAGCGTGCCCAAGGCCGCCCTGGCCATTCCCAGTAATGTAGGGGCGCGGCCGGCGGAAGCTTCTGATGCTCTTGGCAAATGGAGCAGTTTTGGGCCACCTTCTCAATGTCGGTGTCGAGGCCTGGCCACCAGACATAACTCCGGGCCAACATTTACATTTTGGTCACACCTGGATGCCCATTGTGCAAGTCTGTTAGTATCAGCTCCTGGCCTTTTCCCGGGACAATCACACGCGTCCCCCACAAGAGGATGCCGTCTTCCACGCTGAATTCTGACAGCTTGGAGGAAAATGCCCGCAACTCGCCTGGGAGCTGTCTATGCTGCCCACCATACAGGACTATGTGCCGAACCTTTGACAGGACTGGCACCGTCTGGGTCCACTCACTGATCTGTGATGCCGTGACAGGCAAGGTGTCCATAAAATTTAGGGCTTCAACCACCTCACCGGTCGTGGAGGTCGACATGGGGCCGGTCGATAAAGGCAATCGGCTCAGTGCGTTGGCATTTGCTATCTGCGTACCTGGTTTGTGCTCCAGAGAATACTCGTATGCAGCAAGCAACAAAGCCCAGCGCTGGATACGTGCGGAAGCAATGGGCGGTATTGGCTTATCCTCTCTGAAAAGTCCCAGCAGCGGCTTATGATCAGTCACGATAGTGAAATGGCGGCCATACACGTACTGGTGGAAGCGTTTCACCGCAAAAACCACTGCCAGGCCCCCCTCCTCGATCTGCTCGTACTTTTTCTCCGCTGCAGTCAATGTGCGGGAGGCGAAAGCTATCGGTCGTTTGGCCCCGTTCTCCATCTTGTGGGACAGGACAGCCCCAATACCATACGGGGATGCATCACATGTGACGAGCAAAGGCTTTCCAGGATCATAGTGGGTTAGTAACCCAGACGATGACAATTGTTGCTTTACCCGCCGGAAAGCGGTTTCTTGTGGCTGACCCCAAACCCAGGTGTGATTTTTCTTTCGCAGAAGGTGCAAAGGGGCCGGCGTAGTTGCCAGATTGGGGAGGAACTTGCCGTAATAGCTTACGAGACCGAGAAAAGAACGAAGATGCAAAGTGTCAGTCGGGGCGGGGGCCTGTTGAATTGCACGCACTTTCTCTGCGATGGGGTGCAAACCTTCGCGGTCCACCCGATAGGTAGACTACTTCCTTTGCCTGAAATGCGCACTTTGTGTGACGTAAACGGACTCCAGCCTCCGAAAGGCGTCTCAGGACAGCCTCCAGATTTTCCAAATGTTCCTGCTCCGACGTCCCTGTAATCAAAACGTCATCTAAGTAGACAGCAACACGTGGTAAACCTCTCAAAATGCCCTCCATAACACGTTGAAAAATTGCGCAGGCAGAGGATACTCCAAAGGGCAACCGTGTATATTCATACAGGCCCGGGTGTGTATTAATCGTTACATATGGTCGAGAGGCAGGGTCCAGCTCCAACTGCAGGTAGGCGTGACTCATATCTAATTTTGTGAACGAGAGTCCACCTGCAAGCTTCGCATAGAGATCCTCTATGCGAGGCATTGGCTATCGGTTGAGTCGGGAAGCCGTATTCACTGTAAATTTATAGTCGCCACACAAGCGAACTGTGGCATCTGGCTTCATTACAGGTACAATTGGTGCTGCCCAGTCAGCAAAACGGACGGGCCTGATAATACCCAAACTCTCCAAACGAGTGAGCTCCCCTTCTACCTTCTCGAGCAAGGCGTAAGGCACCGGGCGCGCCCGGAAATAGCGCGGCGTGGCTCCTGGTTCGACTTGGATACGGGCTACGGCCCCTTTTATTTTCCCTAAACCAGGCTGGAATACATCTGGGTATCGTCCTAGCACCTCAGTCAACCCTTCAGAAACTGTTTGGAGGATGCGCTGCCATTGCAACCGCAAATGGCGCAACCAGTCCCGACCAACAGGCTGGGCCCATGGCCGTGCACCACGATAAGTGGGAAACGCCCCTCCTGGCGTCCATAAACAACAGGGGTCATTGTAGTTCCTGCAATGACCAGTGGTTCCCCCGTGTAGGTGGCCAACCTGGCCTGTGAGTCGGTTAATGTAAGGGTCTGTATACCCTGCTTGATGCCGTCGAATGTCCTCTGGGCGATCACGGAGACCGTTGCGCCAGTGTCCAACTCCATCTCAAGCGGGTGGCCATTGACCCGTACTGTCACCTTAATGGGGGCCACACGGGGAGCTGTCACACAATGCAACTGCAGGCAGTCGTCCTCCGTTTCCACGTCCTCAGGAGTAGTCGCCGCAGGTTCATCCACATGGAAGGTACGGCCCCTGGGCTGGTCCCAGTTACGGCCCCCTGGGCTGGTCCCAGTTTCGGTCGGAACGACGGCGCCTCTGGTGCCCCCAGGACCGCCGTCCGTGACGGGGTCGGCGCCTACAAGTCTGACACGGACATGGCTCCTCATCCATTGGTTCTGGAGAAGGCTCCCTTCGGGGAGGAATGTCCGACAGCCACTGGCATCGGTCCGGACCTTGCCTCGCCCAAGGTACCGCAGGAGTGCTGGGGGACGTTTTCGGACGGAAGGGGTTGCGCCCCAAGGCATGCACTTCCATTCCCTGTAGCTCCTGCACTCCTCGTTCTGCGCTTTCTCGGGACAATACTATTTGAATGGCCTGTTGAAAAGTCAATGTTGGCTCAGCTAACAACTTTCTCTGGGTTGCCGCATTGTTAATACTGCAAACCAAACGATGACATAACATTGCTGACAAGGTCTCACCATAGTCACAGTACTCCGCAATCCTGTGTAACCTGGATAGAAAATCGGCAAGGGATTCTCCAGGGGTCCTCTCAGCGGTATTAAACCGGTAACGCTGGACTATCGTGGACGGGGTTGGGTTAAAATGTTGCCCCACTATATTCACAAGTTCATCAAACGTTTTGGTGTCCGGCGCAGCTGGCTCCTAATCACCCCAAATGTATGCGGGCCGCAGGCGGTGAGCAATATGACCACCTGGCGCTCGTTTTCGGTGATATTGTTTGCCCGGAAATAGTAACGCATCCGTTGTGTGTACTGGTTCCAGCTTTCCAGCGCAGCATCAAAAACATCCAAACGTCCGTACAGAGGCATAATGTAATAGAAAACAACTTCCAACCTGTATCCAACAAAAATCCAGGGAGGTGGCTTCAGCAGTGTAGACAGCTATTCATTTTAACCTTCGTCGCCAGTTTTGTGAGGGCCACGAAGAATCCAGCACGAGTTTTAAGGATACAAAGTAAGAACATTTATTTACAATAACATATATATATATATATATATAACAGTTCTATGTTCTATGTAACCTCTTTTCATTGACATTTTTTATAGAGTGCACATTTTCCCACAGGGATTTATTATCAATGTGACAGTCAATAGGTATATTACCCAAATCCCCTAATCCCAAAATTTCTGTCAATATCATACTTGTATAAAAGGCCATATCCACCGCCTCTACAAGGCTTAACGTCTCAGTAGCCAAAGTGATTTTTACCAGTCTCCTTATTTTCTTTGTTTCCCACACAAGCGGGCAACATTTACCATTGTTCCCCAAAAGGAAAATTATAAAACCTCCTGCACTTGAAACCCCATCACATAAATTTTTGTAGGACGCATCACTATAAACAATGAGTTTCAAGTGCCTAAGGTCACCTAAAACCGGGAACTTCAAAACACACTCCTGCATTTTTAGTTTGGCCAACGCTTTATTTGCTCTTATTATGTCTTCCACTTTGGGATCATTCATTTTTGTACTCAACTCTAAGACAGCAAAACTCACGTCCGGTCTAGTCTGTCTCCTAACCAGTTCTGTTGCCCAATTAAACTTTGCAGTTGCTCTTTTTCTATCTTTGAAACCATTGCGTCTTTTTGTGAAAGCCCCTCGTGGAAATCCCAACAGCGACAGACCGCAACGGTGTATTGCTGTGGTTGCCAGGAGCTCAGGAATTTCGACATTGACATTGTCATTCTAAGCGAGACCTGGCAGTCAGGGGAAAGGCCAGCTCAAGGAACAAGGTGGTGGTTACACCTTCCTCTCCTGGAAAGGTAACCAGAAGAAGATCGCTGCCTCCATGGGGTTGGCTTCACCACTAAAAATCAAATAGTTGGCCATCTGAGATTCCCCTTGAGGGATAAATGAACACCTCATGGCCCTGCAGCTATCCCTAGCCTTGAGCCCAGTGTGCTACAGTTCTCAGCACATACACTCCAACAGCTACAGATGAGTCCAAAGTGGAATTTTACCCCAGCCTTGAACAATCCTTGGCCAATGATCCAACCGGTGACAATCTGATCCTTTACACAGCCCATGTAAACCAACAGCCCAACCGTGGTCAGACACACCACATTCTGAAACCAAGTGGCAGATACCACTCAATTAAAAAGTTCTCCTCCAATCCCCCTCGATGCTTATCACACTGGGAGACAACTGGTCTCACTGGAACTAGACTCACTGAACCCCCCCCCAAACTCCACTTGGGTCAACTGTTCCTCCTAGTTTCCCTTTGACACACTGCTCACCTTTGTTCTGCCATTCACACTATCAGCACCCTTCTTAGCCTTAATCACCCCCATTTATGTTCCTTTGTCTTCTGTCCTCGACATCTTTGTCGATCTCCACCTATCCAGCCCCATCGCTCCACGCCCATTGCTACGTGCATTCAAGCTTCCATGCAACCTTTCAGGCACCCAGCTATGCCAACGGAACATTATTGCTTCACAGGCTGTATTAAGGTGTCACCAACCTTAGGATTACTTCATATATCTGGCTTCTCACTAGCCACCTTCACCAGGTCTGCACCTTTCAGCTCTGTATTTAACTGCTCCTTCTGCCCCTTTCTTTAACTTCAACAAACAGTATCTAGAGTATTTCTGGGACTTCACTTTTCATTCCCTGGTTTTTTCATGCCCCCTCTAATCACTCCTAATTTTTTTTTAAAGCTGCTGCACTTTCTATTTTCCTCTGAGGCTTCCACTGTTTTGAGTCCCCTGTATCTGCCATTCGCCTCCCTGTTTTTTCTTATCCAACCCCGTATATCTCTTAATATCCAGGATTCCCTGGTTTGATGGTCCCACCATTTCCCTATACAGAAACATGTTGGCCCTGTACTCACTCTATTTCCTTTTTGAATGACTCCCACTGTTCTGATGTGGATTTGCCTACCCTTTGGCCAGATCCTGTCTTATCATATTGAAATTGGTCTTCCCCCAGTTCAGAACCTTTACTCCCAATCCATCTTTATCCTTTTGCATTAAACCTTAAATCTTACCGGGTTATGGTCAGTACCACTAACATGCTCCTCCATTGACACTTCTACCACCTGTCTGGCTAAATTCCCTAAAATTAGGTCCAGTATCGCCCCCTCTCTTGTAAGACTTTCTACATGCTGGCTCAAAAAGCTCTCCTGGATGCACTGGATGAATTCTGCCCCCTGTAAGCATTTCACATTCTGACTAGCCCAATTAATACTGGGGAAGTTGAAATCCCCTACTATTAATACCCTATTATTTTTACACTGCTTTAAGATTTGTCTACATATCTGCTCTTCTATCTCTCCCTGGCTGTTTGGGAGCCTATAGTACACTCCCAGCAATGTGAATTCCCCCTTTTTGTTTTTAAGTTTTCCCATATGGCCTCAATTGAGAAACCTGCTAACATATCAACCCTCCTCATTGCAGTAATTGACGGACTCCTTGATCAATAATGCAACACCACCTCCTCTTTTATACAGATATACACACACAACCCCCCACCCCTGCTTGCCTGAAGATTCTTTGCTCTGGAGTATTGAGCTGCCAGTCCTGCCCTTCCCTCAGCCATGTCTCTGTGAGCACAATAATATCATACTCCCATGTGTTAACCAATGCTCTCAATTCATCTGACTTAGCTGTAAGATTCTAGCATTAAAATAAATACGTTCCAGCCTTGTTATATTCCCTTGTGCAGTAACGTGTCTAATTTCGCTCTGCCTTCCAGACTGACTTGGTATTTCATTTATATTTGGCTATGCACAACCCCGACTGTACCTCCATTCTGTATTCCAACCAAATTAGTTTAAACCCCTTCCCTGCCAACAGCACTAGCAAACCTCCCCGCAAGGATGTTGGTCCAATTCCGGTTCAAGTGCAACCTGTCCAACTTGTACAAGTCTCACCTTCCCCAGGATCAGACCCAATGATCCAGGAACCTAAAGCCCTCCCTCCTACACAACTTCTTCAGCCACTCATTGATCTGCTCAATCCTCCTATTCCTATACTCACTGGCATGTGGCACCAGGAGTAATCCAGCGATTTCGACCGTCGACGTCCTGCTTTTCAGTATGCTACCGCGCTCCATAAATTCTGGTTGCAGGACCTCATCCCTCTTTCTACCTATGTCATTGGTACCAATGTGAATTGGTAGCAATGTGAACTGTTCGTGCTCCCTCTTAAGAATGCCCTGCAACTGTTCAGTAACATCCTTGACCCTGACATCAGGGAAACAACACATCATCCTGGAGTCACATCTGTGGCTGCAAAAATGCCTCTCTGCACCCTAAAGTATTTCTCCGACCACTATTGCTTTTCCACTCTTAACCCTCCCCCACGTGCAGCCGAGTCACCACAGTGTCGATAACCTGATTCTGGCTGCACTCCCCAGAGGAACCATCACTCACCGTTTTCCAACACAATAAAACGGTTCTTGAGTGAGTCGCATTCCGGGAATTTCCTGACTAGCTGCCTGCCTCCCTTCTGACTGGTGGCCACCCATTTCCCCTCTCACTGCACTTCTTTTAGCTGCGTGTCCACGTACCCCTCAGCCTCGTGGATGCACCATTGTGCCTCCAGCCAACGCTCAAGCTCCGAAACCCGGCCCTCAAGCTAGTCAAACCGGTGGCATTTCCCGCACGTGGTCATCCAGACTGCAAGGAGTGTCTAGGAATTCCCACATGTTGCAGGCCATGCACAACACAGGACTGAGCTCCACCGTCTTCCTTTAGGTTAAAAGATTCTTACCTTTGTCACGGATGCCTGGTCAGCTCTCAAAAGTGGCTACAAGACTGAACCATGATCATAACTTTTTTAAACTTTAAGACGGTGCAGAAAGATCAATTTGTTCCAGGAGCATTAATGTAAGAAATAGGGCTTGCTTATTTTATAAACAAATTTTAAAAGAAACAAAAACAATATTTAAACTTTTAAACTTCAACCCTAACAATAACAGATTACATGCAGTTTAGTATCTTAACCTTAACACACTAATTCCCATTCAACAACACTATAACAGAACATGCAGCTCTCAAGCCACTTTCAGAGGCAGTAAAAGACAACACTTGCATTTATAAAGCAATTTTTCTTCTGGTAGGGATATTCGTTCTGAATACTTTTCCAAAGAATGCCGTGGTTTCAACGCCATCTCCCTGTAACTATTCAAAGCTTCGTCCAACCCCTCATCAAAGGTTCTTTGGGGTTTCCTAGCTCCCTCAACCTTTCATCAGAATACATGTCCTCCAGCACTGAGTGCTGAATTTGGTGCTTTTTGAGTGCGATAGTGAGAGTTTGGTGACCGAGGGAGTATAAGGCTTCATTTTTATCTAAAGTTTAGTCTTTCTTTTATTTAGTTAATTAACTTAAAAGTTGCTGTTTGGTTTAGAAGAAGGTGAATTTTCAATCAGCTTTAAACAGGCTTCTACTGGTAGGCACTTGCAGCTGGAGCTTGTTAATTAGTTAATTGGATTAGGCCAGTTTTTCAGAGGCGAGCTTCACAGTATAAAAGTGATCCCCTGCAGTGCAGACTTTGTTTACACTGAGTGCTGAATTTGGTGCTTTTTGAGTGCGATAGTGAGAGTTTGGTGACCGAGGGAGTTTGGTGAGGAGGGAGTAAGGTGCTCCTTTCATTTTGTTTCTGACATTTCCGCAAAGAGTGCGAAGAGAGCCAGGAGTTTACAGGAAGTGTAGCTGACTGGGAGCAGAGTCGGAGGGCGGAGATCTAGTTAGTCCACACGGCAGCTATATTCTGTAAGGTAAGAGGGGATGGAGGCTAGGCCAGTTACATGCTCCTCCTGTAGGATGTGGGTGGTGAGGGATACCACTGGTGTCCCCACTGACTATACCTGCGGGAAGTGCACCCAACTTCAGCTCCTCAAAGACCGTGTTAGGGAACTGGAGCTGAAGCTGGATGAACTTTGGATCATCCGGGAGGCAGAGGGGGTGATTGAGAAGAGTTACAGGGAGGTAACCACACCCAAGGTACAGGACAAGAATAGCTGGGTTACAGTCAGGGGGAAAAAAACAAACAGGCAGACAGTGCAGGGATCCCTCGTGGCCGTTCCCCTTCAAAACAAGTATACCGTTTTGGATGCTGTTGGGGGGGATGACCTACCGGGGGAAGGCCCTAGCGGCCAGGTCTCTGGCACTGAGTCTGGCTCTGGGGCTCAGAAGGGAGGGGGGGGGGGGGGGGGAGAATAGAAAAGCAATAGTTGTAGGAGATTCAATGGTTAGGGGAATAGATGGGAGATTCTGTGGTCGCGAGCGAGACTCCTGGAAGGTATGTTGCCTCCCGGGTGCCAGGGCCAGGGATGTCTCGGATCGTGTCTTCAGGATCCTTAAGGGGAAGGGGGAGCAGCCAGAAGTCGTGGTGCACATTGGTACCAACGACATAGGTAGGAAAAGGGGTGTGGAGGTGATAAACAAGTTTAGGGAGTTAGGCTGGAAGTTGTAAGCCAGGACAGACAGAGTTGTCATCTCTGGTTTGTTGCCGGTGCCACGTGATAGCGAGGCTAGGAATAGGGAGAGAGTGCAGTTGAACACGTGGCTGCAGGAATGGTGTAGGAGGGAGGGCTTCAGGTATTTGGATAATTGGAGCGCATTCTGGGGAAGGGGACCTGTACAAGCAGGAGGGGTTGCATCTGAACCAGAGGGGCACCAATATCCTGGGAGGGAGGTTTTCTAGTACTCTTCGGGAGGGTTTAAACTAATTTGGCAGGGGAATGGGAACCGGATTTGTAGTCCAGCAACTAAGGTAGCCGATATTCAGGACGCCAAAGCATGTAATGAGGCAGTGGGGAAGGGAACACTGACAAAGGAGAGTATTTGCAGGCACGGAGATGGGTTGAAGTGTGTATACTTCAACGCAAGAAGCATCAGGAATAAGGTGGGTGAACTTAAGGCATGGATCGGTACTTGGGACTACGATGTGGTGGCCATCACGGAAACTTGGATAGAAGAGGGGCAGAAATGGTTGTTGGAGGTCCCTGGTTATAGATGTTTCAATAAGATTAGGGAGGGTGGTAAAAGAGGTGGGGGGGTGGCATTATTAATTAGAGATAGTATAACAGCTGCAGAAAGGCAGTTCGAGGAGTATTATCCTATTGAGGTAGTATGGGTTGAAGTCAGAAATAGGAAAGGAGCAGTCACCTTGTTAGGAGTTTTCTCTAAGCCCCCCAATAGTAACAGAGATGTGGAGGAACAGATTGGGAAACAGATTTTGGAAAGGTGCAGAAGTCATAGGGTAGTAGTCATGGGCGACTTTAACTTCCCAAATATTGAGTGGAAACTCTTTAGATCAAATAGTTTGGATGGGGTGGTGTTTGTGCAGTGTGTCCAGGAAGCTTTTCTAACACAGTATGTAGATTGTCTGACCAGAGGAGGGGCAATATTGGATTTAGTACTGGGTAATGAACCAGGGCAAGTGATAGATTTGTTAGTGGGGGAGTATTTTGGAGATAGTGACCACAATTCTGTGACTTTCACTTTAGTAATGGAGAGGGATAGGTACGTGCAACAGGGCAAGGTTTACAATTGGGGGAAGGGTAAATACGATGTTGTCAGACAAGAATTGAAGTGCATAAGTTGGGAACATAGGCTGGCAGGGAAGGACACAAGTGAAATGTGGAACTTGTTCAAGGAACAGGTGCTACGTGTCCTTGATATGTATGTCCCTGTCAGGCAGGGAAGAGATGGTCGAGTGAGGGAACCATGGTTGACAAGAGAGGTTGAATGTCTTGTTAAGAGGAAAAAGGTGACTTATGTAAGGCTGAGGAAACAAGGTTCAGACAGGGCATTGGAGGGATATAAGATAGCCAGGAGGGAACTGAAGAAAGGGATTAGGAGAGCTAAGAGAGGGCATGAATAATCTTTGGCGGGTAGGATCAAGGAAAACCCCAAGGCCTTTTACACATGTGAGAAATATGAGAATGACTAGAGCGAGGGTAGGTCCGATCAAGGACAGTAGCGGGAGATTGTGTATTGAGTCTGGAGAGATAGGAGAGGTCTTGAACAAGTACTTTTCTTCTGTATTTACAAATGAGAGGGGCGATATTGTTGGAGTGGACAGTGTGAAACAGATTGGTAAGCTCGAGGAAATACATGTTAGGAAGGAAGATGTGTTGGGCATTTTGAAAAACTTGAGGATAGACAAGTCCCCCGGGCCTGACGGGATATATCCAAGGATTCTTATGGGAAGCAAGAGATGAAATTGCAGAGCCGTTGGCAATGATCTTTTCGTCCTCACTGTCAACAGGGGTGGTACCAGGGGATTGGAGAGTGGCGAATGTCGTGCCCCTGTTCAAAAAAGGGACTAGGGATAACCCTGGGAATTACAGGCCAGTTAGTCTTACTTCGGTGGTAGGCAAAGTAATGGAAAGGGTACTGAAGGATAGGATTTCTGAGCATCTGGAAAGACACTGCTTGATTAGGGATAGTCAGCACGGATTTGTGAGGGGGTAAGTCTTGCCTTACAAATCTTATTGAATTCTTTGAGGAGGTGACCAAGCATGTGGATGAAGGTAAAGCAGTGGATGTAGTGTACATGGATTTTAGTAAGGCATTTGATAAAGTTCCCCATGGTAGGCTTCTGCAGAAAGTAAGGAGGCATGGGATAGTGGGAAATTTGGCCAGTTGGATAACGAACTGGCTAACCAATAGAAGTCAGAGAGTGGTGGTGGATGGCAAATATTCAGCCTGGATCCCAGTTACCAGTGGCGTACCGCAGGGATCAGTTCTGGGTCCTCTGCTGTTTGTGATTTTCATTAATGACTTGGATGAGGGAGTTGAAGGGTGGGTCACTAAATTTGCAGACGATACGAAGATTGGTGGAGTTGTGGATAGTGAGGAGGGCTGTTGACGGCTGCAAAGAGACATAGATAGGATGCAGAGCTGGGCTGAGAAGTGGCAGATGGAGTTTAACCCTGAAAAGTGTGAGGTTGTCCATTTTGGAAGGACAAATATGAATGCGGAATACAGGGTTAACGGTAGAGTTCTTGGCAATGTGGAGGAGCAGAGAGATCTTGGGGTCTATGTTCATACATCTTTGAAAGTTGCCACTCAAGTGGATAGAGCTGTGAAGAAGGCCTATGGTGTGCTCGCGTTCATTAACAGAGGGATTGAATTTAAGAGCCGTGAGGTGATGATGCAGCTGTACAAAACTTTGGTCAGACCACATGTGGAGTACTGTGTGCAGTTCTGGTCGCCTCATTTTAGGAAGGATGTTGAAGCTTTGGAAAAGGTGCAAAGAAGATTTACCAGGATGTTACCTGGAATGGAGAGTAGGTCTTACGAGGAAAGGTTGAGGGTGCTAGGCCTTTTCTCATTAGAACGGAGAAGGATGAGGGGCGACTTGATAGAGGTTTATAAGATGATCAGGGGAATAGATAGAGTAGACAGTCAGAGACTTTTTCCCCGGGTGGAACAAACCATTACAAGGGGACATAAATTTAAGGTGAAAGGTGGAAGATATAGGAGGGATATCAGAGGTAGGTTCTTTACCCAGAGAGTAGTGGGGGCATGGAATGCACTGCCTGTGGAAGTAGTTGAATCGGAAACATTAGGGACCTTCAAGCAGCTATTGGATAGGTACATGGATTACGGTAAAATGATATAGTGTAGATTTATTTGTTCTTAAGGGCAGCACGGTAGCATTGTGGATAGCACAATTGCTTCACAGCTCCAGGGTCCCAGGTTCGATTCCGGCTTGGGTCACTGTCTGTGCGGAATCTGCACGTCCTCCCCGTGTCTGCGTGGGTTTCCTCCGGGTGCTCCGGTTTCCTCCCACAGTCCAAAGATCTGCAGGGTAGGTGGATTGGCCATGATAAATTGCCCTTACTGTCCAAAACTGCCCTTGGTGTTGGGTGGAGGTGTTGAGTTTGGGTGGGGTGCTCTTTCCAAGAGCCGGTGCAGACTCAGGGGGCCGAATGGCCTCCTTCTGCACTGTAAATTCAATGATAATCTATGATTAATCTAGGACAAAGGTTCGGCACAACATCGTGGGCCGAAGGGCCCTGTTCTGTGCTGTATTTTCTATGTTCTATGTGCCAGGCAGCATCCTGGTAAATCCCATCTGTACCCTCTCCAAAGCATCCACATCCTTCCTATAATGAGGCGACCAGAACGGGACACAATATTCCAAGTGTGGTCTAACCAGGGTTTTTTAAAGCTGCAACAAAACCTCGCGGCTCTTAAACTCAATCCCCCTGTTAATGAAAGCCAACACACCATACGCCTTCTTAACAACCCTATCAACCTAGGTGGCAACTTTGAGGGACCTATGTATATGAACCCCAAGATCCCTCTGTTCCTCCACACTTCATAGAATCCTGCCTTTAACCCTGTATTTAGCATTCAAACTCGACCTTCCAAAATGAATCACTTCACATTTATCTAGGTTGAACACCATCTGCCACTTCTCAGCCCAGCTCTGCACCCAGTCAATGTCCTGTTGTAACCTGCAACAGCCCTCAACACTATCTACAATTCCACCAACCTTCGTGTCATCGCCAAATTTACTAACCCACCCTTCCGCTTCCTCATCCAAGTCATTTATAAAAACCACAAAGAGCAGAGGTCCCAGAACAGAACCCTGCGGGACACCACGGGTCACCGACCTCCAGGCAGAATACTTTCCATTCACTACCACTTGCTGTCTTCTTTCGGCCAGCCAATTCTGTATCCAGACAGCCAAATTTCCCTGTATCCCATGCCCCCTAAACTTTCTGAATGAGCCTACCATGGGGAACCATATCAAATGCCTTACTGAAATCCATATACACCAGATCCACTGCCCGACTTTCATCAATGTGGCTTATCACATCCTCAAAGAATTCAATGAGGCTTGTGAGGCATGACCTGCCCCTCTCAAAGCCATGCTAACTATCTTTAATCGAACTATGTTTTTCTGAATAATCATAAATCCTATCTCTCAGAATCCTTTCCAATATTTTGCTCACCACAGACGTAAGGCTGATGGGTCTGTAATTCTCAGGTATTTCCCTATTCACTTTCTTGAACAGGGGAACAACATTCGCCTCCCTCCAATCATCCGGTACTACTCCAGTGGAGAGTGAGGATGCAAGAGTGAGGAGAGATCATCGCCAACGGAGCAGCAGTCTCCTCCCTCGCTTCCCAGAGTAACCTTGGGTATATCCCGTCAGGCCCAGGGGACTTAACTATCCTGATGCTTTTCAAAATTTCCAGCACATCCTCCTTCTTAATATCAACCTGTTTGAGTCTATTAACCTGGTTCACTCTGTTCTCATGAGCAATAAGGTCTCTCTCTCTAGTGAATACTGAAGCAAAATAGTCATTTAGGGCCTCCCCCATATCCTCAGACTCTAGGCACAAGTTCCCTCCACTATCCCTGATCGGTCCTACTCTCTGATTATCCTCTTATTTCTCACCTAAGTGTATAGCGCCTTGGGGTTTTCCCTAACCCTTCCCGCCAGGGCTTTTTCATGCCCCCTTCTAGCTCTCCTCAGTCCATTTTTGAGTTCCTTCCTGGCTACCTTGTAACCTTGCTTCCTCAACATTACATAAGCTTCCTTCTTCCTCTTGACTAGAAGCTCCACTTGTTTTGTCATTCAAGACTCCTTCACCTTACCATTCCTTCCTTGTCTCAGTGGGACAAAACTATCCAGCACTCGCAGCAAGTGTTTCCTAAACATAACTGTTGTGCATTTTTCCAAGGTCAATTGTTACCACTTTATGCTCCTCAGCTCCTGTCTAATAGCAGTATAATTTCCCCTCCCCCAATTAAATCCTTCCCATACTGTCTGTTCCTATCCCTCTCCATGACTATGGTAAATGTCAAGGAGTTGTGGTCACTGAAATGCTCTCCCACCGAGACATCTGACACCTGGCCCGGTTTGTTGCCGAGCACCAAGTCCAATATGGCCTTCCCCCCCCCCCCTCTCGTCGGCTTATCTACATATTGAGTCAGGAATCCTTCCTGTACACACCTGACAAAATCTGCTCCATCCAAACCATTTGCAGTAAGGAGGTTCCAGTCAATATTAGGGAAGTTGAAGTCACCCATGGCTTTAGGCCTCCTTGCCAGGACTCGATGAGCCCCATCCAGCTCCAGAGGCCTCGGGAAAGTTCCCACGCCCATCAGCGTGTTGAGCATTGTAACTACATATGCCCCAGCGTCGGACCCCTCCACTCCTTCAGGTAGACCCAGAATCCGAAGATTCTTCCTCCTCGACCTGTTCTCCAGGTCCTCAAATTTCTCCTGCCACTTGTGTAGCGCCTCGTGCACCTCCACCTTCACCGTCAGGCCCAAAATCTCGCCCTCGTTCTTTGAGGCCTTCTGCCGCACCTCTCGGATCGCCGCTCCTCGGGTTTTCTGGGTCTCCACCAGCTTTTCGATCGGCGCCTTCATTGGCGCCAGCATTTCTGCTCTTAGCTCCACAAAGCAGTTTTTAAGGAATTCTTGCTGCTCCCGCGCCCACTGCGCCCACACTGCTTGATCTCCACCCGCCACCATCTTGCTTTTCCTCCCCCGCTCTCTTCGCTGCTCCACAACCACTTTTCTGATCGCTCCACTCCTGGTCCACTCCATACAGTGCTGGAGGAACCTTACTATCACCTTCCCCCACTGGGAACCGTCGTACAAGTGCCACTGGGGCTCCTCAAAAGGGCCCAAAAGTCCGTTCTTGGCGGGAGCTGCCGAACGTGCGACCTACCTAGGCATAGCCGCAACCGGAAGTCTTTAAGTCACCCACAACAACTCTGTTACTTCTGCACCTTTCCAAGATCTGCCGCCCAATCTGTTCCTCTATATCTCTGCTGCTATTGGGGAGTCTATCGAAAACTCCCATGAAGTGACTGCTCCTTTCCTGTTTCTGACTTCCACACATGCTGACTCAGTAGACACACCCTCCTCAACTACCTCATTTTCTGCAGCTGTGATGCACTCCCTAATTAACACTACTACGGGCAGCACAGTAGCATAGTGGTTAGCATAATTGCTTCACAGCTCCAGGGTCCCAGTTCGATTCCCGGCTTGGGTCACTGTCTGTGCGGAGTCTGCACGTTCTCCCCGTGTGTGCGTGGGTTTCCTCCGGGTGATCCGGTTTCCTCCCACAGTCCAAAGATGTGCAGGTTAGGTGGATTGGCCATGCTAAATTGCCCTTAGTGTCCAAAATTGCCCTTAGTGTTGGGTGGGGTGACTGGGTTATGGGGATAGGGTGGGGGTGTGGGCTTGGGTAGGGTGCTCTTTCCAAGAGCCGGTGCCGACTAGATGGGCCGAATGGCCTCCTTCTGCATTGTAAATTCTATGATTTTATGAACAGGGCTACTCCCCTTCCTCTTTTACCTCCCTCCCTATTCTTCTGAAAACATCTAAACCCCGGAACATCTAACAACCATTCCTGCCCCTGTGCAATCCATGTCTCCATAATGGCCACAACATCGTAATTCCAAGTACTGATCCATGCTCTAAGTTCATCTCCCTTATTCCTGACACACCTTGCATTGAAACAGACACACTTTAACCCATTCCACTGAGTGCAACTTTGCCCTATCAACTGTATATCCTTCCTCACAGACTCGCTGCATACTTTTTCTGCCTGTTCAACAGCTACCCTATCCTCTGATCCATAGCTCTGGTTCCCACCCTCTACCAAACTAGTTTAAACCTCCCGAAGATCTCTAGCAAACCTCCCACCCAGGATATTGGTGCCCCTCCAGTTTAGGTGCAATCCGTCCTTCGTGTACAGGTCCCACCTTCCCCAGAAGGTATTCCAAAGATCCACATATCTGAAGCCTTCCCTCCTGCACCAGCCCTGTAGCCACGTGTTCAGCTGCACTCGCTCTCTGTTCCTTGCCTCACTTGCACGTGGCACCGGTAGCAATCCTGAGATTCCAACCTAACTTCCTAAAATCAGTTTTTAGATCCTCATCCCTTTTCTTCGCTATGTCGTTGGTGCCCATGTCCACCACGACTTCTGGTTGCCCACCCTCCCCCTTAAGAATCCTGTAGACTGGATCCGAGACATCCCTGGCCCTGGCACCCGGGAGGCAACATGCCTTCCGGGAGTCTCGTTCGTGACCACAGAATCTCCTATCCGTTCCCCTAACCATTGAGTCTCCGATCACTATTGGTTTTCTATTCTCCCCCTTCCCTTCTGAGCCACAGAGCCAGACTCAGTGCCAGAGACCTGGCCGCTAGGGCTTTTCCCCGGTAGGTCATCCATAAGACCATATAATATAGGAGTAGAATTAGGCCACTCGGCCCATCGAGTCTGATCTGCCATTCAATCATGGCTGATATTTTCTCATCCCCATTCTCCTGCCTTCTCCCCATAACCCCTGATCCCCTATTAATCAAGAACCTATGTAACTCTGTCTTAAAGACACTCAATGATTTGGCCTCTACAGCCTTCTGCGGTGAAGAGTTCCACAGATTCACCACCCTCTGGCTGAAGAAATTCCTCCTGATCTCAGTTTTAAAGCATCGTCCCTTTAGTCTGAGATGGTGTCCTCTGTTCTAGTTTTTCCTACAAGTGGAATCATCCTCTCCACGTCCACTCTATCCAGACCTCACAGTATCCTGTAAGTTTCAATAAGATCCCCCCTCATCCTTCTAAACTCCAACGAGTACAGACCCAGAGTCCTCAACCATTCCTCATATGACAAGTTCTTCATTCCATGGATCATTCTTGTGAACCTCCTCTGGACACTTTCCAAGGTCAGCACACCCTTCCTTAGATACGGGGCCCAAAACTGCTCACAATACTCCAAATGGGGTCTTACCAGGGCCTTATACAGCCTCAGAAGTACATCCCTTGACTAATATTCTAGCCCTCTTGACATGAATGCTAACATTGCATTTGCCTTAACTGCCGACTGAACCTGCACATTAACCTTAAGAGAATCATGAACAAGGACTCCCAAGTCTGATTTCCGAAGCATTTCCGCATTTAGAAAATAGTCTGTGCCTAAATTCCTCCTTCCAAAGTGCATCACCTCACACTTTTCCACATTGTATTTCATTTGCCACTTCATTGCCCACTCTCCTAGCTTGTCCAAATCCTTCTGCAGCCCCCTTGCTTCCTCAATACTACCTGTCCCTCTACAGATCTTTGTATCATCTGCAAACTTAGCAACAGTACCTTCAGTTCCTTCTTCCAGATCATTTATGTATATTGTGAAAAGTTGTGATTCCAGCACAGACCATTGAGGCACACCACTAGTCAGCGTCTGCCATCCTGAAAAAGACCCCTTTATCCCCACTCTCTGCCTTCTGCCAGTCAGCCAATCCACTATCCATGCCATGATCTTAACCTGAACACCATGGGCTTTTCCCCCCCCAACAGTATCCAAAACGGTATGCTTGTTTTGAAGGGGAACGGCCACGGGGGATCCCTGCACTGTCTGCCCATTCCCTTTCCTTCCCCTGACTGTAACCCAGCTACTCTTGTCCTGCACCTTGGGTGTGGCTACCTCCCTGTAACTCTTCTCCATCACCCCTTCTGCCTCCCGGATGATCCGCAGTTCATCCAGCTCCAGTTCCCTAACGCGATCTCTGAGGAGCTGGAGTTGAGTGCACTTCCCGCAGGTGTAGTCAGCGGGGTCACCGATGGTGTCCCTCACCACCCACATCCTACAGGAGAAGCTTGCAACTGCCCTAGCCTCGATCCCCTCTGATCTGAATTCCCAAAGAGATTTAAAGGGGAAAAAAAAGATTAAACGCCCGTTAGGCCCTGAAAAAAAAAAAAAATACTGTTGCTACTCTCCTAAGTGAACCCTTTAAAATTGGTGATTCTGCTAAATGATACAATGATAGCTCGCTGCCCCCAAAAAACAAAACAAACAAAAGTTAAAAAATTAAAAAACCCCAAAACAAACAGCTCTTACCTTACAGAATGTAGCTGCCCTGTGAACCAACTGGAGCTCTGCCCTCCGACTCTGCTCCCAGTCAGCTGCACTCTCTGTCCCAACTCCCTTTTAGCTCTTTGAGGAAATGTAGGAACTGAAATGAAAGGAGCACCTTGCTCCCTCCTCACCTAACTCCCTCAGTCACCAAACTCTCACTTTAACACTCTAATGCAGCCCAGTCAGTACTCCAGTGCAAACTTGAACCTATTGTCGTCATCTTGGCTGATTGACAACTCCGGTTTATACAAAAGAATAGAGCCATGATCTTGATATGCAACTAACGTCCCATTGACGGACAAAGAGGCCATCAGACTCTGTAATTGGCTAATAGCCTATCAGACAGGATGGTCCCGAAGAACAATGGATCTGAGGGATCCTGTTTATTCCCACTAATGAGTTTAAGTCTGACTGGGACAGGGACAATGTAAGTCGGCCAGGTATGGGCGTATCCCTCTGAATCTGTGCTAGTAGGTTTTTTTCTCCCTTCCGTCTGTTTAACCCCTAAATTGTCTGCTACATTGGAGTCTCATTTCTGGACCCAATTTCCTAATGTGTCCCTTGCGTGACACCTTAAATAATTTTCTACTTGGTATAAATTTAATTTTTTTTTAAAATGCTAGAACTCAACTTGCCCATTACCTATCAATCAGCTCTCTCACTCATGTTGATGTTATTTTCGAAAAAATGACATCAGGCTTTTGAATTCTCAGTTTTGCTCTTTCTTGCCCTTTTATTCTCCCGGCTCCACTCTCACTCTTTCTTGCACTCTTTTATATCCAAACTCTGTTCTCAGTCTCGTATTTCCTCACACTTTTATCTCCCCAACTCTGTTTCAGTCTTGTTTTTCTCGCACTATTATATCCTACCCAGCTCCATTCTCTTTCTTGCGCTGCTTTATCCTCCTTAGCTCCACGTTCAGTCTCTGTCTTTCTCGAGCTCTTTCCCAACCAAAGTACTAAAACATGGCAGAGAAGTAATATAGCGCGAATACATGGTCTCATTTCCCTTATCTGGAAGGAGATGAAAATACCAGGAGATCTCAGAGATGCTGTAATGGTGACCATCTTCAAGAAAGTTGACAAGTCCAATTGTAGTAAATACAGAGGAATTCCCCTGCTGTCGGCCACAGAGATGGCCATCTCAAGAGCCGTCCTTAATAATGTTCTCCCAGTAGCTGAAGAGCTCATCCCAAAGTCCAGTGCGGATTCCGCCCACTAAGGGGCATAACAGCCATGATCCTCACCATGCAGAAACTACATGAGAAATGCAACCCCTGTACATAGCCTTCTTTGACCTCATAAAAGCCTTTGACGCTGTCCACCGTGAAGGGTTATGGAATGTCCTCCCTTTTCGTTGTCCCAAAGATTTGTCATGATCCTACGCCTGCTTCACGACGACAATGCAAGCTGTGATTTCGACCAACGGATCCACCAGGGACCCAATTCGCGGTCTGACTGGGGTGAAGCAAGGTTGTTGTATCAAACGGAATCTCTTCTCTATCTTCCTTGCTGCAACGCTCCATCTCACACTCCGCAAGCTCCCCGCTGGAGTGGAGCTGAACTATTGAACAAACGGAAATCTGTTCAACCTCCACTGCCTGCAGACCAGATGCAAGGTCATTCCACCCTCTGTTATTGAACTACAGTGTTCAGACGATGCTTGCATCTGCACACACTTGGAGGCCGATCTCCAAACCATCGTCAATACCTTTACATATGAATGCATGGACCTACACTAAACTTCGTAAGACAAAGGTCCTCTACCACCCTGTCCCCTCCACACAGTATTGCATCCCTGTCATAAACATCCACGGTGAGGCCTTGCACAGTATAGACCACTTTCCATACCTTGGGAGACTATTGTCCACAAAAACAGATATTGATAACCAGATTCAACACCGTCTTCGATGCGCCAGCACAGCCTTGGGTCGTCTGAGGAAGAGTGTCTGAAGTTCAGAATCTCAGACCCAGCACCAAGCTCATGGTCTAAAGAGCAGTAATGATACCCGCCATGTGCAACAGACACCTCAAAATCCTGGAGAAGTGCCACCAGCGCTGCCTCTGTAAATCCTGTCAATCTATGGACAGGATAGATGCACCAACGACCGTGTTCTCACACAGACCAACATCCCCAGCATCGAAGCATTGACCACGCTCGATCAGCTCTGCTGGACAGACCACATTGTCCGCATGCCTGACACGGCACTCCTGAAACAAGTGCTCTATTCTGAGCTTTCATACAGCAAGTGATCCCCAGGAGGGCAGAGGAAACGCTTCAAGAACAAGCCCACATCCCCATCGATACCTGGGAATCCCTGGCCCGGCATCTTATTATAGGACCCGAAGTGGAAGAAAAGCACCCTGGAAGGAGTTGGACACCTCGCCTTTCATCACCAAGTACAAGCTGAAACCAAGCATTGACCGCGAAAGGAGGACATGGCAACCCTGGCATCCCACCCACCTGCTCCTCCAACTGCCATTTTCCCCATCTGCGCCAAAGACCGTAGGTTGCACATTGAACTCCTCAGTCACCTGAGGACTCATTTTTAGTGTGAAAGGTAGTCATCTGGACACTTGAGGGACTGCTTCAGAACATTTATTTAATTAATTTTGAAACGTAATTCCTAGTTATGTAAAATAGGCTTTGTGGGAAACAAATTATCCTGGCACCAATGGAGGTCCCAGAATAAGATCCCAGTATGATCCCACCCTCATTCGATTCCCCGGTGCAGTTTGTGAGTCTAGCAATGAACCCTTGTGGGATTGAAGGGAAGCCAATTGAGATAGCGTAAAAGGCAATTAAGTCAAGAATGCCTCTTTTCCAACAGCAATGTGTCCGTGACTCACCAGTTTGGGAAAGGCGATTGCTCAATGGGAATGCTCCATAGAGTTAAGCTGTCCTGACATGAACAATGTAAAGATGAAACTGGCAAGCCAATGGTCAGCTACAGGAGAGTTTCCTTCAGCTTAAATTTAACTCATTGGGAACAGCAGCTTTGTGCATCTTATTTCAAGTGCCTTGGTTGTCAACTCATCTTAAAGCTTGTGAGATATCCCTGTGATATGGGGTCCACATATTCTGAAGGGGGATACACAATAAACACAATGAATGGGAATATACCATGAAGGGGGTTAGAGGTAATGAGAGATCTTGGCGTACAAGTACACAGGTCCCTATAGGCCGCAGTTCAAGTAGAAAGTGAGGATATAATGTTGGAATAGTACAATAGTATTGTGAGACCACAACTGGAGTATTGTGGGCAATACTGGTCACCACATTACAGGAAGGACGTAATTGCTCGAGAGAGAGAGAGTGCAGAGGAGGTTTGCAAGAATGTTGCCAGGGTTAGAAAGGTGTAGCTACGAGGGGAGATTGGATAAATTGGGGTTATTTTCCTTGGAACAAAGAAGGCTGAGGGGTGACTTAGTTGAGTTGTACAAAATTATAATGTATAATCTTTATTAGTGTCACAAGTAGGCTGACAACACTGCAATAAGGTCACTGTGAAGCTCCCCTAGTCGCCACACTATGGCGCCTGTTCAGGTACACTGAGGGAGAATTCAGAATGTCCAATTCACCAAACGATTGACTTTCGGGACTCGTGGGAGGAAACTGGAGTACCTGGAGGAAACCCACGCAGACACGGGGAGAACGTGCAGACTCCGCACAGACAATGACCCAAGCCGGGAATCAAACCCGGGTTCCTGGTGCTGTGAAGCAACAGTGCAAACCACTTTTCTCCTGTGCCGCCCTCTCATGAGGGGAAGAGATAGAGTGGACAGGATAAAATTGTTTCCCTTGGTGAAGACTTCTAGAACCAAGGAACATAATTTCAAGATACCAAAGAGAAAATGCTGGAAAATCTCAGCAGGTCTGGCAGCATCTGTAGAGAGAGAAAAAAGCTAACGTTTCGATTCCAGATGACCCTTTGCCAAAACTTTGACAAAGGGTCATCTGGACTCGAAATGTTAGCTCCTTTCTCTCCCTACAGATGTTCCGGATCAGCTGAGATTTTCCAGCATTTTCTCTTTGGTTTCAGATTCCAGCATCCGCAGTAATTTGCTTTTATAAATTCAAAATAAATGGCAGAAAGTGTAGAGGGGACATGAGGAAGAGCTTTTTTTACACAGAGGGTATTGGGGGTCTGGAATTCACTGCCCAACTCCCTGAATCCGCATCTTAAGTGCTGTAAGCTGCAGGGCTATGGACCGGGAGCAGTAAGGTGGGATTAGAAAGGGCATTCTGGAGGGGGAGGGTGCCAGCTCTTGTGGTGGATATAGGCACCACCGATATAGGTAAAAAACAGGATGAGGCCCTATAAGCTGAATTTAGGGAGCTAGGAATTTAACTAAAAAGTAGGACCGCAAAGGTAGATTGCTACCAGTGCCACGTGCTAGTTAGAGTAGAAATGGCAGGATGGTTAAGATGAATAGGTGGCTTGAGGGATGGTGAAAGAGAGGGATTCAAATTCTTGGGACATAGGAACCGGTTCTGGGGGAGGTGGGACCAGTAAAACCGGACGGTCTGTACCTGGGCAGGACCGGAAACTATGTCCTAGGGGAAGTGATTGCAAGTGCTGTTGGGGAGGATTTAAACTAATATAGCAGGGGGATCGGAACTGTTGCAGGAGGTAAGGTGGGGACAGAAACAAAAGGCAGTAAAGGGAAAAGTGGAAGGCAGAAAAGCCAAAGACTAAAATCAAAATGGGCCACATTACATCATAATTCTAAAAGGGCAATAAATGTCAAAAAAACAAGCCTGAAGGCTCTGTGTCTCAATGCGAGGAGCATTTGTAATAAGGTTGATGAATTAACTGCGCTGACAATCATTAACGGCTATAATGTAATTGGGATCATGGAGACCTGGCTCCAGAGTGACCAAAGGTGGGAACTCAACATCCAGGGATATTCAATATTCAGAAAAGATAGAAGGAAAGGTGGGATAGCGTTGCTGGTTAAAGAGGAGATAAACGCAATAGTAATGAAGGACGTTAGCCTGGACGATGTAGAATCTGTATGGGTGGTGCTGTCTCTTTATTGCCTATTATGAATTCACCTGATTCTAACTGTAAGGGACCTACATTTGCCTTCACCAGTCTTTTTCGCTTCACATATCTATAGAAGCTTCTGCAGTCAGTTTTTATGTTTTCTGCAAACTTACTCTCGTATTCTATTTTCCCCTTGCGAATTAAAGGGATCAAGGGAAGGGTGTGTAGATAGTCTGGGTCACATTGAGATCAAAAAGGAGGAGGTGTTGGGCATATTGAAAAACATTAAGGTAGGTAAGTCCCCAGGGCCTGATGGGATCTACCCCAGAATACTAATGGAGCTAGGAAGGAAATTGCTGGGGCCTTGACAGGAATCTTTATAGGGCTACAGGTGAGGTCCCAGAGGACTGGAGAATAGCTGATGTGAGCCGATATCTGGAATATTGTGTTCAGTTTTGATCTCCTTATCTGAGGAACGATATTCTTGCTATAGTGAAAGTTTGCCAAACTGGTTCCTGGGATGGTCGGACTTGCGTATGAGGAGAGATTAAGTTGTTTAGGATTATAATCGCTGGCATTTGGAATGAAGGGTGATTACATAGAAACCTATAAAATTCCAACAGGACTAGATGCAGGAAGGAAGTTCTCGATGGCGAAGTTCAGAACTAAGGGTCACAGTCTAAAAATACGGGGCAGACCATTTAGGACTGAAATGAGGAGAACTATCTTCACTCAGAGTTGTCGGCCAATGGAATTCACTACCACAGAAAGGAGTTGAGGCCAAAACATTGTTTGTTTTCAAGAAGTTAGATATAGCTCTTGGGACTAAAGTGATCAAAGGTTATGGGGGAAAGCAGGAACACATGACCATTATGAATGGCAAAACAAGCCCAAAGGGCTGAATGGCCTACTCCTGCTCCCATTTTCTATGTTCCACCCAGACGGTGGTGGTCATCTGGAACTCACTGTCTAAGTTGGGGTTGAGGCTGAAACGCTCAACTCATTTAAAAGGTAGCTGCATTTGCACCTAAAGCAGTGGTATTCAAACTTTATTCCCCGGGACCCACTTTTTGCCAACTGGGACCCACGCCGGCCGACATATCGCAACCCATGCCACATTCGCTAACTTATAATGCGAAAGGGAAGCAAACTGAATCCTCACGATCTCACTCCAATCAGGTTCACAGGAAGAGAGGGCAATGTGAATTTCAGGTGCAAGAGTTCAGCTAGTTCCTTTGTGCCATCTTCAGCTTTGTGAGAATGAAAAATCCAACCTCGCACATGTAGGTCGTTGTGAAGGACAATAGCAACAAAATACTTGTTTTACTCAGCACGGGATACTCTTGGGGGATGCTACTCCAGAATATTGACAGCCGAATGGACTTTTGGCATGTTTTGCTATCATGGGTCAGTACAGCAACAGTCTTTTCATTTGGAGTCCGCTGTAACTGACTCTGGGGTTTCAACCACAAAAGGAATTTTTCACCCACAACTTCTCTTTCATAGAATCATAGAAACTTCTCCTCTCATTCGCTAGTACTTTCCTGCATATAACACACATGGGCTTTGCGTCCTTATTTTGCATTGGCACAATTGACAAAATCATACCTCAACAAATCAGCTTTATCTGCTTTGTTCCTAAGTTACGTTTCTTCTTTGTAGGCTGTTAACCAGAGTTCCTGGAACTGTACAGTGCTAACACTAGCACTTCTCTATCCCCCCGTGGATTCTTCTGAGAAGCACTCTCCAACAGATTCGGATGTGATATCCTGGCCAGTAGGTACACTGCCTATTTGTGTCTGTGGCCATCTTTTCCTTGTAGGAAAACGATCCATCTTCACAGTCCTCTTGCCTTGCTTGCTAGCAGCTAGAAAATGGAAGAAGCTCTCCTCTGTGATATTGCACCAAAAGCACGTACATATAAGCAACTTGACATGCTGACCTGGTTGGAAGACTGCGCACAGCTTCATTTCATTCTCATTTTAAAATCGCAGCTGCCGCCATTCTCAATTTGAATGCCAGTAGTGGCTTGTCCCACGATCTTGACCATGGCGGGAACGTCCTGACTGATGTCTTCGCCACCCTCCAGACCACAACCCACAACCCACCAGCAAGTTGCGACCTGCACTTTGAAAAACCCTGATCTAAAATTCTGTAATCCACAAGGCGTGGGACCAGATGCTGACAAATGTGATTAAAATGAGTGGCTAGTTTCTTTTTTGGCCCACGTAGACATGATGGGCTGAATGGCCTCTTTCTACACCATAACATTATATGGTTATCAGCTTTGCTTCACTCAGATTTCCACAGGTCCAGGAGGTTGTGTTTGCCTGTGGAAAATGGTGCCATAAAATAGCTACTCCCTTAATGTGCAGTTGATATGTGACCGCTGTGCGAGAATAATATTTGGTGGTCAAATATTCAGGCAGCTGCCATAACCCATTCATCTTTTAGGAACCTCGATTTCTGCAGTTCTCTCCACCAGATAGCTTCAATGTTAGTTTCTGTGAAGCTTTTAAAACTGGTTGCTGACATGCACTCTTCCTGTAATGTCCAACTCTTCATGAGGTTGGTCATTCTTTCAATGAAGATAGTCACCAGTGCAAAGGCCTTGGGACATCATGGCACCCATTTTCAGTGCAAGAGTGTTGCTGCCCCTATAAGTACTGACAGATCACACATCCCCATTACTGTTCGATTTGTGATTTGTTAGTGTGTGACTCCCGGGATTCAGGCTCTTTGTCCACCTGTGCAGAGCGTGGAGTGTGCATCTTCCCCCAATAGGGATTGGCCTCTGCTGTCTCCGTCTTCATCATTTACTCCTGCTCGCATGTGATGCGCTTCTCGCCATGTGGCATGCTGTCTGACTGAGAAGCCTGACCCACCAGGCTCTGTGCATCTGGAGTGGTCGAGAGTGCATAGGATTTTCATGTGATTTTGCATCCTCAGAGTGTTGGTCTTTTTCTGAGGGCCGTACTGCCTCCTCTCTCATCTCCTCCTTAAGGACCAGTGGTGTTGCTGGTGGGAAATGAAAGACAGGAGTCAGTGCTGAACGTGGTGGTGGTGGTGGTTGTGGTGGTGCTGGTGGTGGTGGTGGGGGGGGGGGGAATAGGGTTCTATACGTATTACAAATCTTGACATTTAATGTGTTGATGAACCATTTTTAACATGAGTGACAGTTCAGTTTCATATGGTAGTGTGAATTCTGATGCTGTCACCAAGTCTCTGGGTCACCCCCATTTTTCTCAGCCTGCCGCCACTCTGCTGATTCCCGTACTCCATCGAGATTAGGGTGGCCATGCAGATCAGTGAGCCATGTCCCCGACCTGAAAATGGTCCTGATATGGATCCTACCCAAAGATGTTCACAGCACTTGGAAAAATGTGTTCAGCTATTTGGTTGATTTGTGATGATTGCTGACCTGGAGCTGTGATGAAAAGTAAGGTTAAATTAATTGGAAGGTGTCATGATTATTATTTTGTTTGTTTTTGCCACTCTAATGAGTGGAAATGGATTTTGATTGGCTTTAATTTAATGTAGCCCAGTCTGAGATCTCTGCAGTGATATGTGTAGAATAATTGTTGGAGTTTAAACAAAACAAGATGGGCAGTGTTTTTAATGTCACCAGCTTTATAACAATTAACATTTTAAACTAAACGACAGACTGATTCAACAAATACTTGGGGCGCTATCTAACAGAAAAATTTCTACCTGTCATTTGTGCCAGATTTTATTAGATTCCTGCTGGCTCAGTTGACGAGTTCCTCACTGCTATCTAACCACAGTCACTTTTTTAGGCCCTGGGGAGTTTGTCACCAGTTTAGAATAATTATCATCACTGGGGAGCTGAACTCGCTGGCCAGATCCGGCTCCTCAGTGAACATGCTGCCATTTTGAAAAGGTGCCCCGATCTCGATCTTGTGGGTCTCTACACCCTCTACCCATGGTCAATGTCACCCCCACATACATGGGCATCACCCCACAACAGCCCGCCCCCCCAGCCTCCAGTGAGGACACCCCGCTATGTGGTCCCTAGGCACTCCCTTCCTGCACCCATCACCCCCCCCCCAACCTCCCAGAGGCCGCTTCTTACCTGCCCTGCAGCCCCCCCACCCTTCATATTCCCCCCCATCACCCTCCTTTCATTGGCATGGCCCCCCTCGGGCCCTGACCCTTGGCAGTGCCACCCTGGCACCTGGGCACCTTGCAGTGCTCTTGCCAGATTGGCAGTGCCACTGCCAATTTGCCCATGTTCCAGGGGCAGGCTGCCCTGCCCTATCGCTGACCAGCAGGGGCCTCCGATCGTCTGGAGAACCCATGGCTGCCGATCCGCCTAGTCCACGTTTGTGTGGACCAGTATTGAACAGCACCCGACAGGGGACTCCCTGGGGAGGCCGTTAGATGCCGGAAGGCCTGTTGATCCCGGGTGAGTAGGCCTTAGTAGGTTTCAGACTTACTTAAGCGAGCACGGCTTGGTCACTGCCTATTGTGGGTGGGATCCTGATCTCAGCGCCTCGCGAGATGTAGGCCGATCCCATGAGGCGCACTGGCTGCCAGGAAGTCCGCGAGAGGCTTCATCCGGCATCCACCAGCCACGTTGCACATCCTTTTGAATAGATCTCGCCATATATATATATATATATATATATATATATTGAGAAAATTATACATACGAAAAGGATGTTAATTTATACATCACCTTTCATGTCCTTTGGACATGCAAAGCATTTCCCAGCAGATTAATTACTTTGTGAAGTGTGGTCAGTATTGCTTTGCAGGCATCATATATGTCTCTTTGCAGACAGCAAGCTTCTACAAACTGCAATGCGATAATTGACCAATTAATCTCTTTGTGCTGGTGTTGACTGAGAAGTAAATGTTGTACCAGGACATTGGATGGATAGCCGTGCTCTTCCATAATGCCAGGGAATGTTCTACTTGCCACCTGAATAATTAAACCAAGGCCTCATCTGCCCAATCATCTGAATGGCACTGCTTCCAAATATGTAGTACTCCCTCATTAGCTCAATTAGCTGGACAGCTGGTTCGGGATGTGGAGCACCACCAAAAGATTCAATTCTCACCCTGGATGAGGTTAGCATTCTCAACCTTGCCCCTAGCCTGAAGTGTGGTGATCCTCAGGTTAAATCACCACCAGCCAGCTCTGCCTCAAAAGGGGAGAGCAGCCTATGGTTCTCGGGGACTATGGTGACTATCACTTTTTCCCTGTCTCAGAGCTCTTTGGTCAGCCTAGTGACCAAGAATTAAATATTAGAATTAAAAGAGAAGTGGAGTGTTGGCTGCTGTTGATCTAGATTCTAGATTTGCAGTGATCCAAACACAAGTTTTTTAAAATATCTAGATAAAACTATAAATATGCAACCTTCAGGTACGTGCCTTTCTTAAAAAACAGGTGGTGACATTTCCGTTGCTACCCCCGCATAGGATACAAGATAGGGTGGTCTCCGGCACCTGGGTAGGGGAGGGGAAGGTATCGGACATCTACCAAGAACTACAGGAGGCGGAGGAAGCCCCAGTGGTGGAACTTAAGGGCAAGTGGGAGGAGGACCTAGGCGGGGAGCTGGATGCGGGCCTGTGGGCGGATGCCCTAAACAGGGTTAATTCCTCTTCATCATGTGTCTGGTTTAGCTTAATCCAGTTTAAGTTGGTCCACCGGGTATGACAGCAACGAGAATGAGCAAGTTCTTTGGGGTTGAGGATAGATGTGCGAGGTGTGCGGGAAGCCCAGCGAAACATATCCATATGTTCAGGGCATGTCCGGCTCTTAAAGGATTCTGGCAGGGATTCGCTAAGGCAATGTCCAAGGTCCTAGACACGTCGGTGGTGCCGAGTCCAGAGATAGCGATCTTTGGTGTGTCAGACGATCCGAGAGTTCAGGAAGCGAAAGAGGCCGAGGTCTTGGCCTTTGCCTCCCTGATAGCCCGGAGACGGATCCTTTTAATGTGGAGGGACTCGAAACCCCCGAGTGTGGAGACCAGATTGGTGACATGGCTGGGTTTCTCAAT